>NC_086177.1:7976500-8288000 GCF_023053635.1 Elgaria multicarinata webbii
TATCATTACAGCTGCACCATTCTGCAGGGTTTCCTTCAGTTCCCTCCGTCTTTGCTGCAGGATCTCTTGCAAAGCGCACAATTCCGTCTCTAGGAGAGTTTGCAGCCTTCCTCCTCGGCCCCAGAGCTCTGTGAGCACTTCCAAAGGCATCTGGGGCCGTTGGGAAATCCGGGACCATGGAAGAAAAGCCACTTTGCTAACAGGTCTTTCCTGTTGTCTCCTTCTGCATCTTCTGCAAGGCCACGCAGGCGCAGGTTACATCTGTGACCTTGGTTCTCCGTTTCTTCCAGTTTGTATTTTGTTTCTGCATTTTGCTTTCTAAGATTCTCCTCAGGCTGTGTGATCTTTATTACTGCTGTTGTTTTTCACTTGTTCTATCGTTGTGTGTAAAGTCCCCAGTTGAGTTTCCAAAATCGCTGTCCGAGTTTCCTTCCGTTCTTGCTTAAAAGCAGTAAGGGGCTGATCTATTTCCTCCTTAAGAGCTTTTGCCCAGACATCTCGCCCTCAAAGGTCCTCAATGATGACGGCCTCTGGATGAAAGGGAAGAAAAGAAGAGCTTCAGAGCCTGAAAGCAAGGGGAACTGCAGAGGTCGCACTCAGAAGCGACAGTCCTTGGGGGTGTTTTAGTGAGATTGGGGAAAGAGGTGGTTCAGCCTCCTTGGGGGAATCTCTCTCCTCAAAACTGGAGGCTGTGGGGTGCTAGGGGCAAATACTGATGAACTGTCTTGGGACAGGGAAGGCTACGGTTCCTTCTTTCCTTCTGGACCTCAGGTAGCCTAGCACAGAGCCTCTTTCGTGCCCCTGCCCTGCATCTCCTCCTCCTCTGTTGCCAACTTACCCCTTTGGCGATGGAGGAGCTCTTGATAGGCCAGGAGGGCTTCTCTGGCCTGCTGACGGATCTCCTCCCTCTCGTGAGAGAGCAGCCCTCCAACTTCCCCCAGGAGCCTGCGAATGGTGGATTCTTCTCCCGACATCTAGGGGGAAAGAAAACAAGACAGATCTCTACCCACACTTCTCTCGCGGGTGGACCCTTGGCCTCACGGGGCCTCTGTAGGACAAGCCCTCCATGGGAGCTGTCATGGGACCTGGCATTGGGATGGGGGGTTAACCCTTTGCCCCTGACAGTGGCCCTGGTTTGGTGGCCCCCACCCTTGCTCCTTCCATGGAGGAGACAGCTCCCTTTCCTCCAAGAGCAGCTTGGGTCCACTGCTTTGGAGTCTCCTCCGGTCCCAGTCCAGGGCTCCAGCCATGCCCGCAAGTATTGCTACTCACATCCAGGTTCTGCATCTTCTGGGCAAATTGGAGGAGGGCTGTCCCACAGCTCAGGGCCCTCCACCTTTCCACGTCATCCACAGACTGGGCCCAGTAATGGATGTGCTGTGGAGAGAAGCAGGAGCTCAGAATCCAGGCCGGACCTTCCCATTTGCATTGGGGGCTTTGAGTTGGGCATCCTCACATGCCTTGCGAGCCAAATCAAAGTCCTCCTGCAACCCCACTCACCTCCAGAATGAAGAGCAAATGGCCGACGGTTGGCTCTCCGGTCAGCAAGCCCCTCAGCATGAACTCAGCTGTTTCGAATCCATACGATTTGAAGAGGCGCTGAAAGGAAAGTGAGCGTTAGACCAGAGTGCCGGCACTGAAGCCCCTGCCTGCCATTCGCCCATGAGTCTCCCTTCTTCCGGGTCAAGGGAGCCATGCTATGCCTTCGTCTTTAACAGAGGTGGGCGAAAGCGCGCCCTGCTGGAAAAGGGCCCGAGAGAGGAAGAAGCTCACGCCACACCAAGGAACTTTGGGGCACGAAGGTCTCCTCCCTCCCTCCTCCCTCCTTTTCCCCTCTCTCTGGAGGTCAAGGTGGGCGACGGAGACACAACATCATCAGAGGGGCCTGCAGGCCTGGAGGTTTTGCCTTCCCCCAGGCCGCAGAAAGCCCTGTGACTCCGCTTCGCCAAGGAACCCGCCTTCCTCTAACAGTTCCCTGGGCAGATGCTGCAGCTAAGGAACGGGGGCGCCCTTCCCGCCTTCCCTCCGGAACAGACACCTGCCCCCGAGCCTATAGCAGACGGCCACAACTTCTGGTCCAGAGGGGAGCCAAAGCTCCGGAAACCGCCTCTGCCCATCACCAAAGCCTTTGGGGAGGATTTACCTGTTGCCGAGGGGCTGCTCCAGGCCTTGGATGGTTGAGGACCTCATGGAGAACCAACCGCAAGACGTGGGACTCCAGCTCCCGGTTGAAGGCTCCCCAGGTTTGGCTGGGAGGAGAAAAGAGAAAGGAATTGGCTGTTACTCAGGCTTGTCCAAGGACCGTCGGCTGGATATCCCCCCAGCCCCACTCACGCACACATCCCTGTCCTTCGGAGAGGCCTTCCGTGCTGGCAGAGAGCACTGCCTAAAAGCTCTCCTCCCTCCTTGACCAAAGCCGCCAGAGGGGTGAGGGTGAAGAGACCAATCCGTGTCCCCCTGCAGACCCCATCAGCCATCGTCGTACCTGAGCCCGTAAATGGCCTTCATGGCACATGCCAGGAGGCAGTGTGGCAGAGACTGTCCCGGCCTGGTTTCCATGGCCACCTGGGGGAGATGGCGACAGGGAGAAGGCAAACGATGAGATTCAAGGCCCTCTCAAGGCCCAGCCTGCCCCAGGAGGGAGATTTCACCAGCCTTCCCAATGGCGGGCAGGGGCTGCAGCGCACTCACCGCTATGGCCTCCACCAGTTCCTCCGTGGAGCAGGGGAACGCCAGGGCCCTCCCCCTGCTCTTCCGGGTGGCTGTGCACGCTGCGATGACGGCCCGGAGGAAGAGGAACTTCGCCTTGCAGTCGAAATGCTGGAAATTATAAGGAAAGGATTGCTAGTACAACTCTGCCCCCCCTCCCCCCTCCGTCCCCCCCCCCCTCACAACGTTGTTCGCAGGCATCTCACAGGTCATGGAGGCGGAGGAGAAGAGGAGACGAGCTGGGCTCCATCCCCCTCCCCGAGCGTGACCAGGCCCTCTGCCCTGCCAGTCCTGGAGGCCCCAGCCACCACGGGCCCTAAGTGACCTGTACCTTTTCTCCAGCTTGGACCTGCTGTGCAAAGGCGAAGATGGTGTCCATCAGGCCAGCGAGATCTTCCTCCGTACGGGTCTGCGGCAAAGAGGTGGTGGAATCCAAGCCTGCCGTAGAGTCAACAGAGGGAGGTCAGGGCTGGAGGAAGGGCTGTGTCCTTCCCCCTTCCAAAGACAGGCTGCTGCCTTCCTGTGAGACCTTGGGCCTCCGGACAGGCCTCCCCCCAGCCCTCCCCCCAAGCCCTGGCCATCACCTCACCTGATCCCTCCGATGCGGCCTGCTGGTCCACTTCCAGGGCCTCCAGCCTCCGGCGCAGGGTGCACAGGTCCAGGGCCTTCCTCCGCGCCGGAGGTTTCAGCCCCAGTGGGTGGACTTGGATCGTCTTACAGCAGCAGAACTGCCTCCAGAAGGGCCTTGGAGGGGCTGCAGGCGATGCCAACCCTTTCTTGAAGCTGCTGCCTTCCTCTGGGTGCACTTTATTGCGCTGAAAAAGGGTTCGCAGCTTCTTCAGCCTAAAACAGAGAAGGCGGAAAGTGAGAAATGGGGAGTGCAGGTCCTAAGCCCCAGGCAAGACTGCTCTGAGTGGAGGCCGAAACACCTGGAGACCACATTGGGTCACATGAGGTTTCTTCAGAATGGCCATAAGAAAACAATGGGCCTCTCTGGCAGCCCCAGAAAATCATGGGGAGCCCCAAAATTCTCGTAGAGGCTTGCAATAAGGCCCTAAGCATGCTAAGAGTTTTTGCTTCAGGCGTGCTCCATGGAACGGCCCCTATGCTGCGCACAGGTACATGGGGTTTCTTCAGAATGGCCATAGGAAAGCATGGCGCTATCTGGCAGCTCCAGAAAATCAGGGGGAGCCCCAAAATTCTCGTAGAGGCTTGCAATAAGGCCCTAAGCATGCTAAGAGTTTTTGCTGCAGGCGTGCTCTAGTATGCTTAGGGTCTCTTTACAAGTGTCTATGAGAATTTTGGGGCTCCCCCTGATTTTCTGGGGCTGCCAGATAGCGCCATGCTTTCCTATGGCCATTCTTAAGAAACCTCATGTGCCTGTGTGCAACGTGGAGGACATTCAAACGGAGCATTCCTGCAGCAAAAACATTTAGCATACTTAGGGTCTCATTACAAGCCTCTACGAGAATTTTGGGGCTCCCGCTGATTTTCTGGGGCTGCTAGAGAGGCCCATTGCTTTCTTACGGCCATTCTGAAGAAACCTCATGTGTCCTTGCGCAATGTGGGGCCCATTCCAATGGAGCACGCCTCCAACAAAAACTCTTAGCATGCTTAGGGTCTTATTACAATTCTCTATAAGAATTTGGGGGCTCCTCCTGGTTTTCTGGGGCTGCCAGATAGGCTCATTGTTTTCTAACGGCCATTCTGAAGAAACCTCGTGTGCCCGTGCGCAGCTTAGGGGCCGTTCCAATGGAGCATGCTTGCAGCAAAAACTCTTAGGATGCTTAGTGTGTTATTACAAGCCTCTTTGAGAATTTTGGGGCTCCCCCTGTTTTTCTGGGGATGCCTGACAGCCGATTGCTTTCCTATGGCCATACTGAAGGAACCTAATGGGCCCATGCGCAATGTGGGGGCCATTCCAGTGGAGCATGTCTCCAGCAGCAACTCTTTGGATCCTTAGGGTCTTAGTTCAAATCTCCATGAGCATTTTGGGGCTCCCCCTCTTTTCTCTGTGCCTGCTTGTGACAGCCTAAAGCAGTGGTTCTCAACCTTCCTATCATAGAATCATAGAATCATAGAATAGCAGAGTTGGAAGGGGCCTACAAGGCCATCGAGTCCAACCCCCTGCTCAATGCAGGAATCCACCCTAAAGCATCCCTGACAGATGGTTGTCCTAATGCCTAATGCCGCAACCCTTTAATACAGTTCCTCATGTTGTGGTGACCCCCAACCATAAAATTATTTTCGTTCTTCTCTACACAATCCATTGTCATGGGATGGTTTGCTAATGAAAATAATACATAACAATAGCTTTAATCATACAAAAGATGATACATGACATAGTTCAGTCAATACAGTTTCCTAAGACCATCGGAAATATGTGTTTTCCAATGGTCTTAGGCGACCCCTGTGAAAGGGTCATTCGACCCCCAAAGGGGTCTCGACCCACAGGTTGAGAACCGCTGGCCTAAAGCTTTCCTATGGCCATTCTGAATGACACCCCATATTCTGGCTATGCGCAGGGGGGGGGCAAGTTCGATGCAACATGGATCAGGCACAGAGTCTTAGGATGCTTGGGTTGCTAATGTCAACCTCCTCAGGGATTTTCAGCTTCATCTGGTTCTTAAGGGGCTTAAACTCTTTGGATCCTTAGGGTCTTAGTTCAAATCTCCATGAGCATTTTGGGGCTCCCTCTCTTTTCTCTGTGCCTGCTTGTGACAGCCTAAAGCTTTCCTATGGCCATTCTGAATGACACCCCGTATTATGGCTATGCGCAGGGGGGGGGTGCAAGTTCAATGCAACATGGATCAGGCACAGAGTCTTAGGATGCTTGGGTTGCTAATGTCAACCTCCTCAGGGATTTTCAGCTTCATCTGGTTCTTAAGGGGCTTGTGGTATCATTCCCATGTATCCCTATGGCTACTTTGAAATGCAGGCCTGCATTGTTGTGAGGAGAGGGTGCTGGAGGGGGGGGGGGATATGTAAACATGGTAATAATCTGTGGCAGTTTTTGGCAACCCCTCCTCCACTTATTTTGGCCTTTTTGAACTGGTGGCTCTGAAGCATTGCATGAAACTGCAGTCACCTTCCCTTTATTGTATTCGGTTTTCTTTTTATGTTTGGAGATGATCCCTAGAAACCACTGTGTTGGGGGTCATAGGAATTGTTCCCCAAAACCACTTTGTTAGTTTGTATTTTGATTCTGTGTGGTTTTCTATGAAAACTAAATGTTTAACTCCTTTAAGTTATTTATTTATTTATTTATTACATTTATATACCGCCCCATAGCCAAAGCTCTCTGGGCGGTTTACAAAAGTTAAAAACAGTAAACATTTTAAAAAGTTTGTTAGCTGATAGCATGATGCTAGGTTTGAGGAATGCAGCCATTTTTATTTTTATGTCTATTCTTTGTTCATTATTAATATTTGACAGTCGTATAAAGAAAAAATAGTTTCAGTTGAACCTGTTGGCAAATTGTTTAGAAAAGAGTAGTTGGCATATTCAGGTATTTTCCCATGTAGTTTTTTCTTCCTATTAAGCTTTCTAAGCTCTTCAGAACGGCCTTAAATGTTGTAGTCCCAACAAAAACTCAAGTGTTCTTCTTCAATTCACCGAGAATACTCTCTGTTCTCTTTGTTCCCAATACCAAGAGGAGGCTCTCTCTTCACTGATTTTAATTTGAAGATGATCCCTAAACTCCTTCAATGGTTTCCTATGGCCATTCGGAATGACACAATGCATTTCAATGGCCATTCGGTGTCCTTCGGTTTAGTATGTCCCCGGAATCCCCCCACATACCTAGCATCATTTGAGGGTGTGGCGGGGGGGGATACCGCTAAGCCCTCCCCTAAATGCCGAGGACAATTTGGAGAAAATTCTGCCAAGTGTCCTTTTTGTTGTTGTTCTTATTGTATTTCGACAGTGCCCCAAAGCCCAAACTCTCTGGGCCAATTACAGGGTTCGACAGTGGGTACCCTGGGGAAGGGGTCTCAGGTAAGATTAAGAAACCACCCCCCAAAACCCTTCCAGCCCCACCCTAGGTCAGCAGTAGGACAGGCCTTGGACCTCAAGCATTTATAACACAGAGAGAGCGAGAGAGAGAGAGAGATTTTGACCTGGCCATGAGAGAGAGGTGGGAGAGCCCCCCTAGGGTGAGAAGGAGACTCTAAATAAGTACTCACATCTTTGAGGATTCAGTGTCTCCGTCTAGCTCCGAAACCTCCCTCTCTCAGCTGCCTCTAACTATCTAGAAACTGGAGTTCTAACTCTATCTGATGGTTTCAACAATCCCAATGTCACTGACTCTCTAAGCTGTCTCTACCACCCTCTACCGCTCTCCACCACCTTCTCCCACACTCTCTAGCTCTCTCTAACTGCCAAACGCGCTCCCACTCTCTCCTCCGCTCCCTCTCTCTCTCTCCTCACTACCCACAAAGACCTCCTCCCCCCCAGGCCTCCTGCAGCCCTTCCAGCTGGGGGTCGTGTCACAATGGAAGACATGCCGCCATCACTTAGCAACCGTGCTCAGCCATGGCCAGTGTTCCGCTCAGTACTGGTGGGTTTAGTGGGGGGCTAGGGCCTGTGGTTTACAAGGGTGCCCAACATTGGCCTGGCCTCCCTAGCCAGGCCCGTTTTGTGGCCACCCGAGTTCTGCCCCTCTCTTCCAGGCACATGGGTGCCCCTGCAGACTCCTGGATGCGTTGTCTCCTCAGAGGGAGCGTCACCACGGGAAACCCTCCAGCCAGCTAAGGAGCAGACTGGGGGCCTTCCTTGCAGGGGAGGTGGCCACGTGGCTTATGGGAATATGACTATGAGGGGATGAATTTCACAACTTCCTCCTTAGGTTTCTGACACTTAGGACCTCTTCATATGATTAGCTGCAGGAAGATTCTGTCTTTACACTTCTGTTTCTTTCAGTCCTTCCAAACTGTCATCAAGCACTTTGGAAACCCCCAAAATAAATATTAATTTTCCCGGCAGGAGAGGCGGGGGAGAAGAACGGGGACGGGCATGGCGGATGGGTACAGGGCCTGGTGGATGGGGGGGGAAGGAGGACGGGGACAGGCATGGTGGACAGGGTGAAGAAGGACGGGGACAGGCATGGCGGACAGGGACGGGCATGGCAGACGGGGGACAGGCATGGCGGATGGGGACGGGGGCTGGGTGAGCGACTGGGCAGGGGGGGTTCAGGCATGGTGGCGGGGGAAATCAGGGGCAGGGGGAGCAGGGAACCATTTATTTAAAAAAAAAAAAATACGGTTCCGTTGGTGCGCTCCTGCGCACATGGCCCTTTAAGGGAGGAAAAAAATAGAGGACGCGACGGGGCTCCCCTCGGCCCCGTCGTGTCTTGCGTGTGGACGGGGCCTACAGGCTGCGCTACTTTTAGCACGGCCTGGCCCCTCCTCCCACACGGATTATCTGGTAGGTCTAGCAAGGCCCCCAGCATCCCAAGTTACAAAGTATCCCGTTTTGCTTATTCTCCCCCTCCAACATTGGGATTGGAGGATACTTCTTCAGGTGATCATGACTGGGAGTTGAATCTGCCTCTCATTGCTTCAAAAAACCTTACCCCTCCCACTTTTAGCCATTCTAAACAAATGAATAGCAAGCAAACCGCAGGACAAAAAAGTCTGAACATCTCCACAAATGACCCCCAACCACTACTCTCTATGCACAGTAAGTTTCAGGGATGTGGGTTTCAAAACAAAAAAGTTATACTCTAATCTTTTCGGCAATGCAATCCTTTGGGGGGGAAATATCCAAAATGGCGGGCGGAGCACTTTGCTAGGCTGACCATATGAAAAGGAGGACAGGGCTCATGTATCTTTAAGAGTTGTATTGAAAAGGGAATTTCAGCAGGTGTCATTTGTATATATGGGGAACCTGGTGAAATTCCCTCTTCATCACAACAGTTGAAGCTGCAGGTGCCCTGCCCTCTTTTAAATCTGGTCACTCTAGTATAGCTCCTGCAGCTTTAACTGCTGTGATGAAGAGGACATTTCACCAGGTTCCCCATATATACAAACGATACCTGCTGAAATTCCCTTTTCTATGCAACTGTTAAAGATACAGGAGCCCTGTCCTCCTTTTCATATGGTCAGCCTAACTTTGCAAAAAGTGGATCGGTTTGCTTGTGGTCACTTCTCTTTGCTATGCTTCGCTAGCCCCCGACTCGCTTCTCCTCCACCTATGACGGGTGTGAAGCTCCCCGCTTTGCTATCACTTCTAAGAACCAAAGAGAAGTGGAGCACAGCCCTAGTTAAAATCACTGAAATAAAGAACAAGTGAGACATTCAATGTATCTGAAATTAACTTCACTCACTCCGACTTTGAAGTTTTTGCTATAAAAGCAAAACCGCTTGGAGAGATCATCCGGAGGCATGGGGCAGGGTGCTATCAGTATGCTGATGACACCCAAATATATTTCTCTATGGCCTCGACAACAGCGTCAACTAAGGATAGTGTTTCTCCTCTGAATGAATGCTTGGAAGCGGTAATGGGCTGGATGAGGAAAAACAAACTGAAGCTGAATCCAGAAAAGATGGAGGTGCTCACTGTCAAAGGCCACAACCTGGGTTTGGAGGTGTGTCAACCAGTTCTGGATGGGGTTACGCTCCCCCTGAAAGACTGTGTTCGCAGCTTAGGGGCTGCTTCTGGATCCGTCGCTCCAAATGACAGCCCAGATAGATGCGACGGCCAGGCTTTAGCTGATACGCCAGCTGCGCCCCTTCCTAGAGTTAGAAGACCTGAAGACGGTAGTGCACACGCTGGTAACTTTGAGGCTCAACTTCTGCAATGTGCTTTACATAGGGCTACCTTTGTGCCTTGTCCGGAAACTTCAACTAGTTCAAAATATGGCAGCCAGGTTGGTCGCTGGTACATCTAGGGGTGATCACCAGTCTAAAAATCTCATCACTGGCTGCCAATTAGTTTCCGGGCAAGGTATAAAGTGTTGGTTATTTTATTTATTTATTTATTACATTTTTATACCGCCCAATAGCCGAAGCTCTTATTACCTTTAAAGCTCTACATGGTTTGGGCCCAGGTTACCTGCGGGATTGCCTTCTCCCGTACAATCCGCCCTGCACACTCAGGTCCTCTGGGAAGAATCTACTTCAGTCAGCAAAGACTAGGCTGACAACCGTTACCCAGAGGACCTTTCTTCTGCCATTCCCAGACTGGAATAGCCTGTCGGAGGAGACACGTCAGCTTGACAGTCTTTCAGCATTCAAGAAAGCTATCAAGACTGATCTCTTCCAGCAAGCCTATCCAGTAGAATTTTAGGGTACTTTTAGGAGGCTTTTAACAGTGTATGCTATGTTTTTAATAAGTATTTTATGTATTTTATGATTGCTGTTGTTCCCCTCCTCGATCCAATCGGAGAGGTGGATAAGAAATATTATATTATTATTATTATTATTATTATTATTATTATTATTATTATTATTCTATGTGATATGTTCTCCCCTTCCCTCAAATATCTTTTCTGACTGTATCCTCACTCCACTGCAAGCTGATGCTATTGTTAATGGGGTAGTTTGCAGGCCGGCAAGCTTGCTTTTTCATTTTTAAATGTCAATTTTTTAAAAAAACTTGTGTACGATTGTCACAAGTTTCTATACTCTAACGTTAGGGTGGGTGTTGTGGGAGGCTCTTACTTCATAGAATCATAGAATCCTAGAATAGCAGAGTTGGAAGGGGCCTACAAGGCCATCGAATCCAACCCCCTGCTCAATGCAGGAATCCACCCTAAAGCATCCCCGACAGATGCTTGTCCAGCTGCCTCTTGAAGGCCTCTAGTGTGGGAGAGCCCACAACTTCCCTAGGTAACTGATTCCATTGTCGCACTGCTCTAACAGTCAATGCCCGGGATGGGGCGGCATTGCCCGGGCAAGCGCTGCTCGGCTGCTTGCTCGGGCGGCGGCGGCGCGATCGCACCCGCCCTCCCCCCGTGCCACCCACCCTCCCATCCTTTGCCCCCCCTCTCTTCCCCCCCCCCGCCGATGGGCACAGTGCTCCTATGAGCGCTGTGCCAGGTCCGCAGCTTTTCGCGGCTCCTCACGAGTAAGCGAGGAGCCGCAAAAAGCCGCGGAAGTCTCCAAACTTCCCCCAGCCCCGGCCTGAGGCCGGAGCTGGGGAAAAAGCGCGCCATAAGTGCATTCGCTTATGGCGCGCTAGACCGGGCCTCACTGCGGCCTGCCGCCGGATTCCCCTGTGCGTCATCTGGACGCACAGCGAGGAAACCGGGTTGGAAGGCGTGCTAAGGCCTGGTCTAGCAAGGCCCTCAGTCTCTCTTCATAGGGCTTTGTTTCCAGACCCCTGATCATCCTGGTTGCCCTCCTCTGAACACACTCCAGCTTGTCTGCGTCCTTCTTGAATTTTGGAGCCCAGAAGTGGACGCAATACTCTAGATGAGGCCTAACCAGGGCCGAATAGAGAGGAACCAGGACCTCACGTGATTTGGAAGCTATACTTCTATTAACGCAGCCCAAAATAGCATTTGCCTTTCTTGCAGCCATATCGCACTGTTGGCTCATATTCAGCTTGCAATCTACAACAATTCCAAGATCCTTCTCGTTTGTAGTATTGCTGAGCCAAGTATCCCCCATCTTGTAACTGTGCCTTTGGTTTCTATTTCCTAAATGTAGAACTTGGCATTTATCCCTATTAAATTTCATCCTGTTGTTTTCAGCCCAGCACTCCAGCCTATCAAGATCACTTTGAAGTTTGTTTCTGTCTTCCAGGGTATTAGCTATCCCACCCAATTTTGTGTCATCTGCAAATTTGATCAGCGTTCCCTGCACCTCCTCGTCCAAATCATTAATAAAAATGTTGAAGAGCACTGGGCCCAGGACTGAGCCCTGCGGTACCCCACTTGTTGCGTCTCCCCAGTTTGAGAAGGTTCCATTGATAAGTACTCTTTGAGTCCGATTCTGTAGCCAACTGTGAATCCACCTAATAGTTGTTCCATCTAGCCCCCTTTTAGCTAGTTTGTTAATCAGAATATCATGTGATACTTTGTCAAAAGCTTTGCTGAAGTCAAGATATATGACGTCCACAGCGTTCCCACGGTCCACAAGGGAGGTTACCTTATCAAAAAAATGAGATCAAATTTGTCTGACAGGACTTGTTCTTGACAAATCCATGTTGGCTTCTAGTGATCACCACATTGATTTCAAGGTGTTTACAGATTGACTTCTTTATAATCTGCTCCAGAATTTTCCCAGGGATGGATGTCAGACTGACTGGTCTGTAGTTCCCAGGTTCTTCCTTTTTGCCCTTTTTGAAGATAGGGACAACGTTAGCCCTCCTCCAGTCGTCCGGCACCTCACCCGTCTTCCATGATTTTGCAAAGATAATAGACAAAGGTTCTGAGAGTTCTTCCGCTAGCTCCTTCATTCCTCTAGGATGCAGTTCATCGGGCCCTGGAGATTTGAACTCATTCAAGGAAATTAGGTGTTCTTTGACCATTTGTTTATCAATCTCAAACTGTAATCCTGCCCCCTCAACTTCTGCTTCACTTTTTCCAGGGGGGTCATAGACCCGCTTTTGGGAGAAGACTGAGCCAAAGTAGGAATTGAGCACTTCAGCCTTTTCTTTGTCATCTGTTATCAATTTGCCATCCTCATTAAGAAGTTGAACCACCATTTCTTTCCTCGGTCTTTTACTACTCACATATCTGAAGAAAGCCTTTTTATTGCTTTTAGCATCCCTCGCTAATCTCAGCTCATTTTGAGCTTTAGCCTTCCTGACGCCATTTTGGCACTTCTGCGCCACTTCTCTGTACTCTTCTTTTGTAGCCTGGCCTTCCTTCCACTTCCTATATGTATCCCTTTTTGTTTTCAGGTCATCTCTAAGCTTTTTGTGGAGCCACATTGGTTTCCTCTGTTGTCTTCTATCTTTTCTCCTTGTTGGAATTGTTTGTAACTGTGCCTTTAAAATTTCCTTTTTTAAATACTCCCACCCATCCTGCACTCCTTTTCTCATTAGGCTCATTTGCCATGGGACCTTACTTATCATAGTTCTTAGTTTATTAAAATCAGCTTTCCTAAAATCCAGAGTACGTGTATGGCTACGCTCAAATTTTGTCTCCTTCATAATCAAGAATTCAAGTATGATGTGGTCACTTTCCCCCAGAGTTCCCATAACTGCCACTTTATCCACTAAGTCATCCCTATTGGTCAATATCAAGTCAAGGATTGCCGATCCTCTAGTTCCTTCCTCCACTTTTTGTAGGAGAAAGTTATCACCCACACTTCAGCTTGATCACATTTTGTATTGACTTTGGTAAATATATCCCTAAATATTTTATATTTTTGGCATTTGTTGGGATACCAGTAGTTTTCATGAGCTTATCTTTAGTTTTTAGGTTTTTTGATAGATTCAGGCCATAGCTAGACCTAAGGTTTATCCCTGGATCATCCAGGAGTCAAACCTGTTCATCTAGGTGACACACAGGGGATCCAGTGCTCAGGCAGGGGCGAACCCTGGATGATCCCAGGATAAACCTTAGGTCTAGCCGTGGCCTCAGAGACCATATATTAGATTTTTTTTTTTATTGATTGTCAGCCCTGACACGCCACCATATTCAGTAGTGATTTTCAATATTCTCTGTAAGTCCCTTAATGGGTTTGACAAGGTTAGGCCCAAATCTTCTGCATATAAATTAGTAAATCTCTTTCCTCCCTTAAACTTGATTCCTTCAATTGAGTTACCATTTCTTATAAGTTTTGCCAGTGGTTCTATGGATAAAGCAAATAAGAGAGGTGATAAAGGTCATCCCAGCTTGGTGCCTTGATATATTGAGGTCAATGGTGAATCCAAATGGTTTGTTCTAATCACAGGGAGCTCACATGACTAGGGTGACCATATTTTGGAAACCAAAAAGGAGGACAACACAGCCGCCCAAAGGGGGCGTGTCCACCAACATGTCCAGCCCCCAATGGGGCATGCTCACCAACATGTCCAGCCCCCAAGGGGACATGCCCACCAACATGTCCAGTCCCCAAAGGGGCATGCCCACCCAAACATGGCCTTGGTCACAGGTCAGATTTCACAGCACAAAATTGAGACAAACCTGTTCTACATAACATCTTAATGTTAAAATCACTGGAATAGAGAACAAGTGAGACATTCAGTGTATCTGAAATTAACTTCACTCATTCCTACTTCTGTAGCTTTTGCTGTACATTGAAGCTTTAGCTATACGCTGTGTGATACAGCCTCCCCTTCCCTCAAATATCTTTTCTGACTGCAAATCCTTCACTGGATGACCATAGTCTCACCTTTCCTAACATTTAACACCCTTTCCCCATCACCTTTCTTATATCCATACTCACAGATTCAGCATACTGCTACCACTGAACAAATGAAGCAGTTGACAAGTACAGAAAAATCTAGTACAACAAACAAGCAACGAATCATTCAGAAAGAATATAAACTACTACTAGCCTGCAAACGTTAGCCATGGGACAAAATGGACTAAAAGCTAGCACCTCTTAACTTGTTTCAACTTCAACCAGACATAACAGTCAAAAACAACCAAGAAAAACACAATTACCTTATTGACACAGCAATACCTAATGACAAAAATGTTGCAGAAAAGGAAGAGGAAAAGAGAGAGAAATATACACCACTGGCTATGGAAGTTAAAGAACTATAGCAACAGGAAAAAGTTACAATTATTCCGTTAGTCACATCAGTCACCAGCATCACATCATTTTATTTTTAAAGAAAACCTTCAGAAATTAGGCCTACCAAAATACATGCACACCAACATCCAGAAAGCAGTCATACCTAAAACATGTTCAATAGTCAGGACATTTCTGAATCCGTAAAAGACCGCATGACTTGGCAAAGCCCATCATGTTCACCTAGGAAAACCACCACGAGCAAGAAAAGAGAGATAAATGACGACGACGACGATGATGATGACGACGATGATGATGGCGGCAACCCTGTTAATTTTTGAAAGATTTTTAAGAAGGATGGACAATTATCAGCATTTTTTACAAAATATACGTCATGCCAATTATATCAAACAAATTGGATAGGAAGGTCTATGGGTCAAAATGCATTATTTCATAAGAATATCACCTCCAAATCATCCCCCCGACATGCAGAAAAGTACAGCCCTCCCACACACACTGCCAGCACACACACATCCATTCAACCAGGCACCCTATTCACCCACACACTTTCACACACACCCACACACCCACACACCCCTTTGTCTTACTTCTACTTGCTTCTTCTCTTGCTGCTGCTTCCGCCTCTTCTTCCTCCTCCTCTTCTTCTTCTTTCTCAACGCAGGGGGGGGGGGGCTGGAGGGCGGGTTGCCAGAAGGGAGGGAGCGCGGCCCCCAGCCCATTGCCTCACGTTGATCCAGGGCTCTCCTTGGTCGCCGCTGTGATGTCACTGCAGCGACCAAGGAGAGCCCCAGATGGAAACAAGGGGGGCCTTAAACGGCACATTTCTTTAGTTTAGCCAGTGGTGCATATTTTCCTCTCTTTTCCTCTTCCTTTTCTGCAACATTTTTGTCATTAGGTATTGCAATTTCAATGTAGGTGTGTTTTCCTCGGTTGTTTTTGACTGTTATGCCTGGTTGAAGTTGAAACAAGCTAAGAGGTGGTAGCCTTTAGTCCATTTTGTTCCATGGCTAACGTTTGCAGGCTAATAGTAGTTTATACTCTTTCTGAATGCTTGGTTGTTTGGTTGTTGTATACTTGTCAATTGCTTCACATATTCAGTGGTAACAGTATGCAGTAAGGTGATGGGGAAACAGTGTTAAATGTTAGGAAAGGTTAGGCTGTGGTCATCCAGTGAAGGATTTGCAGTCAGAAAAGATATCTGAGGGAAGGGAAGACTGTATCACACACAGGGCTCATCTACACCAAGCAGGACATTCCACTTTGAAAGCGGTAGAGAAAAGCCAGGAGCCACACTACTGCTTTATAGCAGTATTGAAGTGTACTGACAACTGTTGGGGCCCATGACACATACCATATGCCACTTTCATACCACTTTCATAGTGTTATATCCTGCTTGGTGTAGATGTGTCCTGGGCCCCAACAGTTGTCAGTGCACCTCAGTACCACTATAAAGCAGTAGTGCAGATCCTGCAGTGCACTCCAATGTTGCTATAAAGCAGTAGTGTGGCTCCTGCCTTTTATATACCGCTTTCATAGTGGAATACCCTGCTTGGTGTAGCTGAGCACACAGTATACCAAAAGCTTCAACGTACAGCAAAAGCTAAGAATGAGTGAAGTTAATTTCAGATACACAGAATGTCTCACTTATACTTTATTCCAGTGATTTTAACATTAAGATGTTATGTAGAACAGGTTTGTCTTAATTGTGTGCTGGGAAATCAGACCTGTGACCAAGGCCATGTTTGGGTGGGCACGCCCCCTTGGGGGCTGGACATGTTGGTGGGCACCCCCCTATAGGGCGGCCATGTTGTCCTCCTTTTTGGTTTCCAAAATATGGTCACCCTAAGCAAGATAATGAGCTCCAGTACCCTCAAATGGATTGCATGTGATGCCCAAGCATGGGTGTGGAAAACATCTGTGAAAGATGTCACAAACCGCAAATCTCCTTCCATTTCCCTTGGAAAATTCCTCAGCCATCTGGGCCCCATAGAAATCTCAACATTTCTGGGACTTCAGGTTTACCATTTAGGTAAAACTTGATGGCATCCTAGGGATATATGGCACTTTCTTGAGGTGCTCTTTTGCCAGCCTTATTGAAATGCTCTTGGCATCTTTCACAACTGAGCATATATATTTTTCCCCTGAGCAGGACCTCCAAATTCATTTTGAATTTCACTCTATATAAAATGTTAGAGGCAATTCTTTCCTTTTTTTTCTTTGTTCCTTCTGCCCATAGTAGATCCCTGCTCGTGATCAATGAGCCATCCCACACATTTGAGACAAGCAGACCCTGTACTTTTGCATGCCACAGTTCAACAACATTGAGGTGGTTTGCAGGGACGTGGGAAAACATTGCAGGTTCCTCTTCAGTGGACCAAGTCAAATGACCTGTTCACCAAAAGCAAGAAGCTTCCATAGGCAAAAGGAGAAAAATACAGACTCCAAGAAGCAGACAGGTTGCATGCAACAGAACTGGGTGATTATACATCTTTTACTGGCTGCATCACTTGATATCCTCTTAAAGCTAGACATGCTACCATGTGAGATTTAGGGCCTTGCTAGACCAGGTGTTAGCCTGGTGTGAGGACCGTGCTCATCCCTGTGCGTCCAAACGACGCACAGGGGATCCCGGCCTCAGGCAGGGGTCACACCGCCCTGGCACCGCGCTAACGGGAACTGCTGGTAGCGTGGTTCTTCCCGTGGTCCCGACCTCAGGTTGGGCTGAGGCTGGGACTGCGGGCGTGTAGCCAGGTCCGCCGCTTTTCCCAGCTCCACAGGACAGCTGCAGCCATCAGGGCTACGGTGGGGACATCGGGGGACATCGGACTTTGCGGGGGTGGGGGTGGACGGGAACGGAGAACGGGGCCTGGGGGGCGGGCGGAGGATAAGACTTTGTGGGTGGGGGGGGGAACGGAGAATTAAAGAAACAAAAACCCGTACTTAACTTTTGTGGCTCCTGCCGCTTGAAAAATAATAATAATGGCGGCCGCAACGGCTCTCCTCCAGAGCTTGTCGCGGCTCCCGTCTGAATAAGAGCGAGACCTTGCGTTATTCCTAACGCGAGATCTCCCCTCCTCTCCTCCAGATTGTTACACAGGTCTAGCAAGGTCCTTAGAAGACTCACCAGCCAGGAAGCAAGACAAGAACCTCTTCTTAAACAAGAACAAACACATGAAACTCCCGAGTCCACCCAGGTACAACTGAGTTCAGTGGCAACTAGTAACTAAATTTATTTGTTTATTTATTAGATTTATCGACTGCCCGATTGACAAACGCTTTGCAATTACAAAAACACAAAACAGTAAAATAATGACCAGCGCAGTAATGAAGCCAATGACAATATATAAAAGAAGAAGATATGAAAAACCTTACGAGTGCAGTCATACGGGATCCCCACTCTATAGATGGTTCTGAGACCAGAAGCCTCCATCTAGCCCTGGCAGTCAGGGCGAGGGGCGGGAGGGAGGCATTTTTGCCTCCCTTTCTTGCTTTTTCGCATTCTTAGCTGGACGGGCCTCTGCGCCTCTCAGAGACTCTTGTGGACCAGGGAGATTCATGTCTCCCTTCTCCCCTTCCTTCCCTGCCTACCACCACACTCCCTTTCCTCCTCCAGGACAACTTCCATGGTCACGGCTGTGGCTTCAGAAAAGGAGCCACCACGTTGGGGGGTCTCTAGTTAACAGAGCCGGGGAAGATCCCCGCTCAGACCCCCCTCCCGCCACATAGAGATGATAGTTCTGTCTATGGCCTGTGGGGGGAGCTGTCTGTAATATCTTATGGCTCATCAGACTGAAGAGCTGTAGGATTGCGCTGCTAAGAGTAAGCAGTAAACCTGTAATAAAGGCAGCAAATTGAAGATCAAATGCCTGGCAGAAGAGGAAGGTCTCATCCTAGCGTCTAGATGCATAGTAAAGATGCCAGGCAGATCTCCCTAGGGTGGGCGTTCCACAGATGGGGTGGGTGGGGGCTACCACAGAAAAGGATCTTTCCCTGGTAGCCACCTGTCACATCGTTGTGCGCAGTGACACCCAGAGAAGAGCTTTCGAAGATCATCTTAGCGGTCAGGCAGGAACATTTGGGAGAAAGTGCTCCTTCAGGTAGACTGGTTTAAGGGCTTGGAAACCTACTGGGTTGAAGATCTACCCCAAGCAGGATAGAACACTTTGAAAATGGTATGAAAACCGTATATGGAGTGTGTGTGTCCCAACAGTTGTCAAAACCGTTTGAAACTGTTTTAAAGTAGGAGTGTGTAGATCCTGCCTGGGCAACCAGTGCAGTTAACGCAGCGCTGGAATAAGAGGTTCAAAATGGCCAGTCCCAATCGGCAGCTTTGTTGCTCTGTTCTACATTAACTGACGTTTCTGGCCCAGCGTCAGAGCGAGCCCCATGTTCCGTGCACTGCAAGAATCCAGGCGAGCGGTTGCAGCTGGTATGTGATAAGGCTCGGGCAGTAGCTGATCCATGAGCCGAAACGGATCAGAGGCACTTCGTACCACGGTGGCTATTTGTGCCTCAAGTGATAGAGCTGGATCTCTGAGCACCCCCAGACTACAAATCTGCCTGTGGCATTACCCCACAGTTCTGTTCCCTTAGGTGTGTCTGTGGCTTTGTAGGTCTAGTGAGTGCAGAATGTGGGACTGAGTGGGTGGGGCTGATGATGCGGTGAAAGGGGGGCGGAGTATCAATGGGGGTCCGTTGGTTAGGAGTGGGGAGTGTCCGTTAGGGGTGTCAGTGGTGTGGAGAGTGAAAGGAGATGAGATTTTAAGAGACTTAAGATGACTGTTTTTATTAAAACTAGTAGTTTAAGCAGGTTAACTTGAATTCGAAGTAACTAAGATCTGGTAAACAAAAATAAACATTTTAATCTTTTGTTACCTCAAACCACGTGTCTGCTTGGCTTTATCACCTGCTCTACAGTTACTATCATAAACACCTTATATAAAACCTTCAGCTTATTATCAGGGAGGATCTCTTCTCGATCCTCCCAGAGTGCAGGACACAGAATAACGGGCTCAAGTGAAAGGAAGCCAGATTCCAGCTGGACATCAGGAAAAACATCCTGACTGTTAGAGCAGTACGACAATGGAATCCGTTACCTGGGGAAGTGGTGGGCTCTCCCACACTGGAGGCCTTCAAGAGGCAGGTGGACAACCATCGGTCAGGGATGCTTTAGGGTGGATTCCTGCATTGAGCAGGGGGTTGGACTCGATGGCCTTGTAGGCCCCTTCCAACTCTGCTAGTCTATGATTCGATGCCATACACAGTAAAACCTTTCCAGATTCTAGCCTTGACCCTCTATGAGGGAAAGGTTGGTGTTTTACCCTCCCCTCAGGTTGTTCAAGTGGTGGCGCTTGGCTGGAGGAGGGTTTGTGTGCAACAAGACCTGGGCTGTGAGGCCTGTGTCGTGACACTGCCCTTTCTAGCAGAGAGCAATCCCATTTAAAGCAGTTTGAACATGATGGAACTGGAGAGATGAACTGCTCACTAACGGAACCTTTGTCTTGTCTGAAACCTTTCACCATTTCCCCCTTATCTATACAGCCTCTTTTGCCACCCAATCTTGGGGGCCTGCACAATGAGGGGGGGGCTGCATAAGGATGAGGAAATCAACAAAGTTGCCTCCCCCTTTTCCACCAGCAGGTTCCGGCATCAGGTTGCTATCCATTGGCAAAAGAAAAAAGAAAAGAGAAAAGGGAGGCATATTTTGTGCATACAAATATTTATTTTTTTACTTGGTGTGATTGGAGGAAGTGGTTTTAAACCGGCTGAATACCTTCCAAATGACATTATTTGCATATTCAGCAACAGGACATCTTCAGCATTACCCTCCAACCTAATGAACTCAGCATGGGAGGCGTTTGGCGAGAGGTGGGTAGCATTTCCCCTTGAATCTCCAAGGAATTTTCCTAATCAGAACCATCTTTTTTCCTTCTAAGCACTATTCATTTTTTCCCAGTTCTTCTAATAATTATTCATGTCTTCCTGGAGCTACATGTAGACGGCAAGACGAGCTGCAAGGCTGGGGTGTTTATTTGTGTGTTTGCTTTGGAGTGATGATTATGTGTCTAGTGAGGGCATAAAACAGGCAGAATTCCTCTCTTTTCCGTACATTATGGGTAGATGGAGGGGTGACCATGTGCATGGCTGTTGGGGATGGAAGAGATAAGGGGGCAGGCTGTGGTTTTGCCGTCTTGCTTGCTTCGAACAGGCTAGCTACAGGCCACAGGTACTAATTTGTCTAGACATTAAAGCCTGTGAGACTTTCCCACTTCCTTGGGCTCCTCTCATGGCCAAACTCTGAGCTCCATCACACGGGGAGGAAACACGCTCCCTACCATCGCTTCTCCACCCATGTTTTTGTGGCTCAGTTGTTGTTGTTGTTGTTATTATTATTATTTACTACATTTATATACCACCCCATAGCCGAAGGTCTTTGCGCAGTTTACAAAAGTTTAAGAAGAGTGAACATTAAAAGCAAATATACAACATTTAAAACCGTGAAAAGCATAAAATACAAACAAAAACAGACCATATCCGTTCAAAACAACTATTCTGGGGTCAGATATAAAACTCAGCATATGCTGTTCGATGCCTGGTTCTGAGATCCTCCCCCTGGTTCCACACGACTGCCCCACGTCCAGGGACAGCACAGGCACCTTTTTCTGTTTTGAAGCAGCAGGGCAAGTCCCACAAGAGTGAGGCCCCACTCCGTTAGAAATGTGTAGGGCCTCACCCCCTGCCCCTCCCTGCCATCCCAGGGCTGGTGAAATTGCTGCCTCCCCTGATGTGCACAGAGCCGTGCGGCATCCCTCTGTACCATTTCTGGGGCTGCACTTACTTGCAAGTAAGCGTGGCACCAGGCAGGACGGGGGCCCACACCTCCCCTGGTCACAGGATGATCCTGAAACTATGGGAAGAATCGGGTTTTCCCAGGGTTTCTTTATCCCTGGGAAAACCCATTCCCATCCCCCCTTTCCCCTGGGAGTCCCTGTGCATCATTTGGACACACAGGGACTCAGCCATGACCAGCCACCAATTGGGCTGGTGTAGAAATGGCCCGAGTCATCACTGTCTTCTCCCAAGAGGCTTAGATACCTGCAACAGGGAGGGGAGATGTTTAAAGAACTAGAAGAAGGATATAGCTCACCGTGAATCCTTAAGCCATAAGTTGTGGCCTTTTGTTTCATCCCCCAAATGTGTCTATTCTGTCTACATCCCTGTGCCTGCATGAGAAGCTGCAAGCAGTTTAACAGAAGCAACTAGGGATGTGGAAACCAGAAAAACCCGAGTTTACCCAGGTTTTCTGAATCCCACCTTGACTCGTGGGGCTCCATCCGACGAGCGCGTTACTGGGCACTCACAGATTTTTCGCAGGTCCCACACGTGACGTCGGCTGCCTCCCATGCCCCTTCCGGCCTTCCTTGCAGGACAAAAAAAAATCCCTCTGGGATGAATTACAGATCCTAGCACTGTTTTTCATCTATTAGACGATATTGAAGCAAATATCTTGTAATCTATAGGAGTCGGGATTGGTTGGATCCTTGTTAGGTTTAAATAATAATAATAATAATAATAATAATAATAATAATAATAAATTTATTTGTTACGCGCCTCTCCCTCCAGATCGAGGCACGGTACAACATAAATGCAAATGCTATAAAATACATATAATTAAAACATTTAAGACTAATACATTATTAAAAGCAGCACATTATTAAAAGGCATCTTAAAATTCAACTGGGTAGCCCTGCTGGAAGACATCAGTCTTTATGGCTTTCTTAAAATTCGGAAGACTGTTAAGTTGACGAATCTCTCCTGGCAGGTCATTCCATAATCTGGTAACGGCAGAAGAAAAGGTCCTCTGGATAATAGTTATACTAGTACTTCTAGCGCGGGCTGTCCCTCCTTTCCACATGTCAGACGCGATGGGGAAAGGAAAGCCCCATCGCGTCCTCCATTTTTTAAAAAAAAGGTAAAGGGGCCATGTGCGCAGGAGCGCACCAACGAAAAGGTAAGTTGTTTTTTTAAAAAAATAAAGGGTTCCCCACTCCCCCTGCCCCCGATTCCACCCCACAATGTCTGATACCCCCTGCTGGCCCCCTTGCCCGCCCGCTCACTCCATCATTCGCTCGTCCCCTTGCTCGCCCGCTCGCTCCATCACTTGCTACCCTTTTGCTCGCCCGCCCATCCGCTCGCCATGTCTGATGCCCCCTCCACCAGCACCCCGGCCGCCATCTCCCCACCCTGGCTCCACTCTCCCCCCCATCTCTCCTGCCGGGTCTGCTCTTCCCCCCCTGGCCCCCATCTCTCTCCCCCCCCCGTGATTCTCTTGCCCCCGGCTCGATGGGCAGCTTCTCCCAGCTACTCGTGAGTAAGCCACGTAGTTGGGAAAAGCCGCGGAACCAGCTAGACTTTCCACAGCCCCGGGCTCAGCAAGTGGATCCGGTTAACCCGGGTCAAGGGAGGGTTTAGCCCGGCCTGACCCCGGGATCCCGTGTGCGTCATCTGCACGCACAGGGGTGAGCCCGGGTTTCAGCCCGGGCTGAACTCTCATCTAGCAACAGCCCAAGTATTGGGTAGGGAGGTTCCATTCAGAATAAGTGGGAAGGGGGGCTTACCTGGGGGGAGGGGGGCTTACTTGGCTCCGTCGTCTACCACAGTCCATGCAGCGGTGGGCAGCGGAGCCAGGGAAGAAAGCCATAAAGACTAATCTCTTCCGGCAGGCCTACCCAGCTGAATTTTAAGATGCCTTTTTTAATGGGGTGCTACTTTTAATGATGCACTGGTTTTAAACGTTTGAATTAGTTGTATGTATTTTATGGTGTTTTTATTTGTGTTGTACCCCACCTTGATCCAGAGGGAGAGGCAGGAAACAAATAAATAAATAAATAAATTATTATTATTATTATTATTCGGCCCCCAATTTTGTCCCCCTTTCCCCATTTACCTGCCTCCGCCGTCTGCTGTGGAGGCAAGTAAGTGGGGAAGGAGGGGCAAAATGGGGCCGAATATCAATCCAGACCTCCGGATCTCACTCCGGATCTGGTTCCGGAGCGGATCGGGGGAGGTCCAGATCGACCCGAACTGGTTCAGGCCCAATCTGGAAGGTCTGGGTTGGGAACCAAACCGGTTCGGGGGCCCTGTGCACAGCCCCATTTGAAACTAAGAACAAATCCCAACCAATCAAAATTAAAACCA
This sequence comes from Elgaria multicarinata webbii, assembly GCF_023053635.1. Classification (NCBI taxonomy): domain Eukaryota; kingdom Metazoa; phylum Chordata; class Lepidosauria; order Squamata; family Anguidae; genus Elgaria; species Elgaria multicarinata. The sequence continues at coordinate 8,000,062 of NC_086177.1, forward strand.
GCAGCACGTTCCCTTTTCCACCTCCTCGCTGCCTTTGCGGGGGGGGGGGCATTCCGTTCCATCGCTTTCTAGAGCGATAGCTTGCACCTCAATTTAACAAATTGCTACCCGCCAATAATAAAGTATAATGACTGTTTTTAGTAATAACATTCTCTTTCTGTCTGGGGGTGGACAGTCACACCTATGTGTAGTAATACCTATGTCGACCACGTGAGATGACATTCTTTCACAGCCTTACTACATTTTCTTCACATACTGTTTTGGCCCTCTTAAATGATTGGCATAACAATAGACTTAGGGCGTGGCTAGGTGGGGGGATTTCCCGGGGATTTTCCCTGGGCATTTACATGATGCACAGGGGATCCCGGGAGCGGGGAGGGCTGATCCCTCCCTTGGCCTGGGATATCGCCTTACCCTTTTCACCCGCTTTTTCCACGGTCTTGGGATGATCCTGACACGGCCGAACGTGTGGCCGGGTGTCGTGGGTTGTCCCGGCTCTTCATGCGTAATCGCGAAGAGCCGAGACCTGGGCATGGGGCACAGATCTCCTTTGGAGCTTTGTGCCCATTTGGGGTGGGATGGGGGAGCAGGGAAATGTATTTCTAAAAAAACATTACATTTTGCGTTTGTGTGCTCGTGCGCTCCTTCTCCTTTAAAAAACAAAACAAAATGGTGGGTGCAACGTCCTCTCCCTCCTGGGACATCATGTGCCACGCGTAGACAGAGGGGGAGATCTCACAATAACCATATCGCGAGAACCTCCCCCCTCCGTCACGCTGGACCCAGTCGGTCTAACCATGGCCTCAGATTGTTTCTGTTACTATCCTTCTACGTGAAGGAGAAGTCCAAATAAAAGTGCTTAAAAACAGTCTACGCTTAATGTTCTATATGTCGGCTCATATTACGTCATGTCACCTTAGCTTTTTTGCCCATTCATCTTCATCTATTTGGTAAGGATCTCAGCACAAGGGTTGAGCCCTCCAGTATTGGTCCTCTATCCCTGGGTCTTTGGTTGCGCCTCCTGTGCATGATTTCCCGGCTTCCTTCGTCTTCAGACTCCTCCCCATCCTCTTCTCTGTCTGCATCTTCAATGGAGACCCCTTCCGGGAGTTCTAGTCTCCGATCTTTCCATATTCAAGCCACTTCTTGCTTGCTTGTCGCTATTGGTGTGATCCCTTCATTTGGCACCATCAGATGGAAGGAGCCACCACCACCCCAGCAAATATCTGTAGTCTGCCTTTTGCAGTTTGAAGGCGTCGGGTCTCAGTTGCCGCCGTCACGGCAGTATCTCCAGCACCAAGTCCTGCAATATCATTACAGCTGCACCATTCTGCAGGGTTTCCTTCAGTTCCCTCCGTCTTTGCTGCAGGATCTCTTGCAAAGCGCACAATTCCGTCTCTAGGAGAGTTTGCAGCCTTCTTCCTCGGCCCCAGAGCTCTGTGAGCACTTCCAAAGGCATCTGGGGCCGTTGGGAAATCCGGGACCATGGAAGAAAAGCCACTTTGCTAACAGGTCTTTCCTGTTGTCTCCTTCTGCATCTTCTGCAAGGCCACGCAGGCGCAGGTTACATCTGTGACCTTGGTTCTCCGTTTCTTCCATTTTGTATTTTGTTTCTGCATTTTGCTTTCTAAGATTCTCCTCAGGCTGTGTGATCTTTATTACTGCTGTTGTTTTTCACTTGTTCTATCGTTGTGTGTAAAGTCCCCAGTTGAGTTTCCAAAATCGTTGTCCGAGTTTCCTTCCGTTCTTGCTTAAAAGCAGTAAGGGGCTGATCTATTTCCTCCTTAAGAGCTTTTGCCCAGACATCTCGCCCTCAAAGGTCCTCAATGATGACGGCCTCTGGATGAAAGGGAAGAAAAGAAGAGCTTCAGAGCCTGAAAGCAAGGGGAACTGCAGAGGTCGCACTCAGAAGCGACAGTCCTTGGGGGTGTTTTAGTGAGATTGGGGAAAGAGGTTGTTCAGCCTCATTGGGGGAATCTCTCTCCTCAAAACTGGAGGCTGTGGGGTGCTAGGGGCAAATACTGATGAACTGTCTTGGGACAGGGAAGGCTACGGTTCCTTCTTTCCTTCTGGACCTCAGGTAGCCTAGCACAGAGCCTCTTTCGTGCCCCTGCCCTGCATCTCCTCCTCCTCTGATGCCAACTTACCCCTTTGGCGATGGAGGAGCTCTTGATAGGCCAGGAGGGCTTCTCTGGCCTGCTGACGGATCTCCTCCCTCTCGTGAGAGAGCAGCCCTCCAACTTCCCCCAGGAGCCTGCGAATGGTGGATTCTTCTCCCGACATCTAGGGGGAAAGAAAACAAGACAGATCTCTACCCACACTTCTCTCGCGGGTGGACCCTTGGCCTCACGGGGCCTCTGTAGGACAAGCCCTCCATGGGAGCTGTCATGGGACCTGGCATTGGGATGGGGGGTTAACCCTTTGCCCCTGACAGTGGCCCTGGTTTGGTGGCCCCCACCCTTGCTCCTTCCATGGAGGAGACAGCTCCCTTTCCTCCAAGAGCAGCTTGGGTCCACTGCTTTGGAGTCTCCTCCGGTCCCAGTCCAGGGCTCCAGCCATGCCCGCAAGTATTGCTACTCACATCCAGGTTCTGCATCTTCTGGGCAAATTGGAGGAGGGCTGTCCCACAGCTCAGGGCCCTCCACCTTTCCACGTCATCCACAGACTGGGCCCAGTAATGGATGTGCTGTGGAGAGAAGCAGGAGCTCAGAATCCAGGCCGGACCTTCCCATTTGCATTGGGGGCTTTGAGTTGGGCATCCTCACATGCCTTGCGAGCCAAATCAAAGACCTCCTGCAACCCCACTCACCTCCAGAATGAAGAGCAAATGGCCGACGGTTGGCTCTCCGGTCAGCAAGCCCCTCAGCATGAACTCAGCTGTTTCGAATCCATACGATTTGAAGAGGCGCTGAAAGGAAAGCGAGCGTTAGACCAGAGTGCCGGCACTGAAGCCCCTGCCTGCCATTCACCCATGAGTCTCCCTTCTTCCGGGTCAAGGGAGCCATGCTATGCCTTCGTCTTTAACAGAGGTGGGCGAAAGCGCGCCCTGCTGGAAAAGGGCCCGAGAGAGGAAGAAGCTCACGCCACACCAAGGAACTTTGGGGCACGAAGGTCTCCTCCCTCCCTCCTCCCTCCTTTTCCCCTCTCTCTGGAGGTCAAGGAGGGCGACGGAGACACAACATCATCAGAGGGGCCTGCAGGCCTGGAGGTTTTGCCTCCCCCCAGGCCGCAGAAAGCCCTGTGACTCCGCTTCGCCAAGGAACCCGCCTTCCTCTAACAGTTCCCTGGGCATATGCTGCAGCTAAGGAACACGGGTGCCCTTCCCGCCTTCCCTCCGGAACAGACACCTGCCCCCGAGCCTATAGCAGACGGCCACAACTTCTGGTCCAGAGGGGAGCCAAAGCTCCGGAAACCGCCTCTGCCCATCACCAAAGCCTTTGGGGAGGATTTACCTGTTGCCGAGGGGCTGCTCCAGGCCTTGGATGGTTGAGGACCTCATGGAGAACCAACCGCAAGACGTGGGACTCCAGCTCCCGGTTGAAGGCTCCCCAGGTTTGGCTGGGAGGAGAAAAGAGAAAGGAATTGGCTGTTATTCAGGCTTGTCCAAGGACCGTCGGCTGGCTATCCCCCCAGCCCCACTCACGCACACAGCCCTGTCCTTCGGAGAGGCCTTCCGTGCTGGCAGAGAGCACTGCCTAGAAAGCTCTCCTCCCTCCTTGACCAAAGCCGCCAGAGGGGTGAGGGTGAAGAGACCAATCCGTGTCCCCCTGCAGACCCCATCAGCCATCGTCGTACCTGAGCCCGTAAATGGCCTTCATGGCACATGCCAGGAGGCAGTGTGGCAGAGACTGTCCCGGCCTGGTTTCCATGGCCACCTGGGGGAGATGGCGACAGGGAGAAGGCAAACGATGAGATTCAAGGCCCTCTCAAGGCCCAGCCTGCCCCAGGAGGGAGATTTCACCAGCCTTCCCAATGGCGGGCAGGGGCTGCAGCGCACTCACCGCTATGGCCTCCACCAGTTCCTCCGCGGAGCAGGGGAACGCCAGGGCCCTCCCCCTGCTCTTCCGGGTGGCTGTGCACGCTGCGATGACGGCCCGGAGGAAGAGGAATTTCGCCTTGCAGTCAAAATGCTGGAAATTATAAGGAAAGGATTGCTAGTACAACTCTGCCCCCCTCCCCCCTCCGTCCCCCCCCCACAACATTGTTCGCAGGCATCTCACAGGTCATGGAGGCGGAGGAGAAGAGGAGACGAGCTGGGCTCCATCCCCCTCCCCGAGCGTGACCAGGCCCTCTGCCCTGTCAGTCCTGGAGGCCCCAGCCACCACGGGCCCTAAGTGACCTGTACCTTTTCTCCAGCTTGGACCTGCTGTGCAAAGGTGAAGATGGTGTCCATCAGGCCAGCGAGATCTTCCTCCGTACGGGTCTGCGGCAAAGAGGTGGTGGAATCCAAGCCTGCCGTAGAGTCAACAGAGGGAGGTCAGGGCTGGAGGAAGGGCTGTGTCCTTCCCCCTTCCAAAGACAGGCTGCTGCCTTCCTGTGAGACCTTGGGCCTCCGGACAGGCCTCCCCCCAGCCCTCCCCCCAAGCCCTGGCCATCACCTCACTTGATCCCTCCGATGCGGCCTGCTGGTCCACTTCCAGGGCCTCCAGCCTCCGGCGCAGGGTGCACAGGTCCAGGGCCTTCCTCCGCGCCGGAGGTTTCAGCCCCAGTGGGTGGACTTGGATCGTCTTACAGCAGCAGAACTGCCTCCAGAAGGGCCTTGGAGGGGCTGCAGGCGATGCCAACCCTTTCTTGAAGCTGCTGCCTTCCTCTGGGTGCACTTTATTGCGCTGAAAAAGGGTTCGCAGCTTCTTCAGCCTAAAACAGAGAAGGCGGAAAGTGAGAAATGGGGAGTGCAGGTCCTAAGCCCCAGGCAAGACTGCTCTGAGTGGAGGCCGAAACACCTGGAGACCACATTGGGTCACATGAGGTTTCTTCAGAATGGCCATAAGAAAACAATGGGCCTCTCTGGCAGCCCCAGAAAATCATGGGGAGCCCCAAAATTCTCGTAGAGGCTTGCAATAAGGCCCTAAGCATGCTAAGAGTTTTTGCTTCAGGCGTGCTCCATGGAACGGCCCCTATGCTGCGCACAGGTACATGGGGTTTCTTCAGAATGGCCATAGGAAAGCATGGCGCTATCTGGCAGCTCCAGAAAATCAGGGGGAGCCCCAAAATTCTCGTAGAGGCTTGCAATAAGGCCCTAAGCATGCTAAGAGTTTTTGCTGCAGGCGTGCTCTAGTATGCTTAGGGTCTCTTTACAAGTGTCTATGAGAATTTTGGGGCTCCCCCTGATTTTCTGGGGCTGCCAGATAGCGCCATGCTTTCCTATGGCCATTCTTAAGAAACCTCATGTGCCTGTGTGCAACGTGGAGGACATTCAAACGGAGCATTCCTGCAGCAAAAACATTTAGCATACTTAGGGTCTCATTACAAGCCTCTACGAGAATTTAGGGGCTCCCGCTGATTTTCTGGGGCTGCCAGAGAGGCCCATTGCTTTCTTACGGCCGTTCTGAAGAAACCTCATGTGTCCTTGCGCAATGTGGGGCCCATTCCAATGGAGCACGCCTCCAACAAAAACTCTTAGCATGCTTAGGGTCTTATTACAATTCTCTATAAGAATTTTGGGGCTCCTCCTGGTTTTCTGGGGCTGCCAGATAGGCTCATTGTTTTCTAACGGCCATTCTGAAGAAACCTCGTGTGCCCGTGCGCAGCTTAGGGGCCGTTCCAATGGAGCATGCTTGCAGCAAAAACTCTTAGGATGCTTAGTGTGTTATTACAAGCCTCTTTGAGAATTTTGGGGCTCCCCCTGTTTTTCTGGGGATGCCTGACAGCCGATTGCTTTCCTATGGCCATACTGAAGGAACCTAATGGGCCCATGCGCAATGTGGGGGCCATTCCAGTGGAGCATGTCTCCAGCAGCAACTCTTTGGATCCTTAGGGTCTTAGTTCAAATCTCCATGAGCATTTTGGGGCTCCCCCTCTTTTCTCTGTGCCTGCTTGTGACAGCCTAAAGCAGTGGTTCTCAACCTTCCTATCATAGAATCATAGAATCATAGAATAGCAGAGTTGGAAGGGGCCTACAAGGCCATCTAGTCCAACCCCCTGCTCAATGCAGGAATCCACCCTAAAGCATCCCTGACAGATGGTTGTCCTAATGCCTAATGCCGCAACCCTTTAATACAGTTCCTCATGTTGTGGTGACCCCCAACCATAAAATTATTTTCGTTCTTCTCTACACAATCCATTGTCATGGGATGGTTTGCTAATGAAAATAATACATAACAATAGCTTTAATAATACAAAAGATGATACATGACATAGTTCAGTCAATACAGTTTCCTAAGACCATCGGAAATATGTGTTTTCCAATGGTCTTAGGCGACCCCTGTGAAAGGGTCATTCGACCCCCAAAGGGGTCTCGACCCACAGGTTGAGAACCGCTGGCCTAAAGCTTTCCTATGGCCATTCTGAATGACACCCCATATTCTGGCTATGCGCAGGGGGGGGCAAGTTCGATGCAACATGGATCAGGCACAGAGTCTTAGGATGCTTGGGTTGCTAATGTCAACCTCCTCAGGGATTTTCAGCTTCATCTGGTTCTTAAGGGGCTCGTGGTATCATTCCCATGTATCCCTATGGCTACTTTGAAATGCAGGCCTGCATTGTTGTGAGGAGAGGGTGCTGGAGGGGGGGGCATATGTAAACATGGTAATAATCTGTGGCAGTTTTTGGCAACCCCTCCTCCACTTATTTTGGCCTTTTTGAACTGGTGGCGTGAAGCATTGCATGAAACTGCAGTAACCTTCTCTTTATTGTATTCGGTTTTCTTTTTATGTTTGGAGATGATCCCTAGAAACCACTGTGTTGGGGGTCATAGGAATTGTTCCCCAAAACCACTTTGTTAGTTTGTATTTTGATTCTGTGTGGTTTTCTATGAAAACTAAATGTTTAACTCCTTTAAGTTATTTATTTATTTATTTATTACATTTATATACCGCCCCATAGCCAAAGCTCTCTGGGCGGTTTACCAAAGTTAAAAACAGTAAACATTTTAAAAAGTTTGTTAGCTGATAGCATGATGCTAGGTTTGAGGAATGCAGCCATTTTTATTTTTATGTCTATTCTTTGTTCATTATTAATATTTGACAGTCGTATAAAGAAAAAATAGTTTCAGTTGAACCTGTTGGCAAATTGTTTAGAAAAGAGTAGTTGGCATATTCAGGTATTTTCCCATGTAGTTTTTTCTTCCTATTAAGCTTTCTAAGCTCTTCAGAACAGCCTTAAATGTTGTAGTCCCAACAAAAACTCAAGTGTTCTTCTTCAATTCACCGAGAATACTCTCTGTTCTCTTTGTTCCCAATACCAAGAGGAGGCTCTCTCTTCACTGATTTTAATTTGAAGATGATCCCTAAACTCCTTCAATGGTTTCCTATGGCCATTCGGAATGACACAATGCATTTCAATGGCCATTCGGTGTCCTTCGGTTTAGTATGTCCCCGGAATCCCCCCACATACCTAGCATCATTTGAGGGTGTGGCGGGGGGGGGGGGATACCGCTAAGCCCTCCCCTAAATGCCAAAGACAATTTGGAGAAAATTCTGCCAAGTGTCCTTTTTGTTGTTGTTCTTATTGTATTTCGACAGTGCCCCAAAGCCCAAACTCTCTGGGCCAATTACAGGGTTCAACAGTGGGTACCCTGGGGAAGGGGTCTCAGGTAAGATTAAGAAACCACCCCCCAAAACCCTTCCAGCCCCACCCTAGGTTAGCAGTAGGACAGGCCTTGGACCTCAAGCATTTATAACACAGAGAGAGAGAGAGAGAGATTTTGACCTGGCCATGAGAGAGAGGTGGGAGAGCCCCCCTAGGGTGAGAAGGAGACTCTAAATAAGTACTCACATCTTTGAGGATTCAGTGTCTCCGTCTAGCTCCGAAACCTCCCTCTCTCAGCTGCCTCTAACTATCTAGAAACTGGAGTTCTAACTCTATCTGATGGTTTCAACAATCCCAATGTCACTGACTCTCTAAGCTGCCTCTACCACCCTCTACCGCTCTCCACCACCTTCTCCCACACTCTCTAGCTCTCTCTAACTGCCAAACGCGCTCCCACTCTCTCCTCCGCTCCCTCTCGCTCTCTCCTCACTACCCACAAAGACCTCCTCCCCCCCAGGCCTCCTGAAGCCCTTCCAGCTGGGGGTCGTGTCACAATGGAAGACATGCCGCCATCACTTAGCAACCGTGCTCAGCCATGGCCAGTGTTCCGCTCAGTACTGGTGGGTTTAGTGGGGGGCTAGGGCCTGTGGTTTACAAGGGTGCCCAACATTGGCCTGGCCTCCCTAGCCAGGCCCGTTTTGTGGCCACCCGAGTTCTGCCCCTCTCTTCCAGGCACATGGGTGCCCCTGCAGACTCCTGGATGCGTTGTCTGCTCAGAGGGAGCGTCACCACGGGAAACCCTCCAGCCAGCTAAGGAGCAGACTGGGGGCCTTCCTTGCAGGGGAGGTGGCCACGTGGCTTATGGGAATATGATTATGAGGGGATGAATTTCACAACTTCCTCCTTAGGTTTCTGACACTTAGGACCTCTTCATATGATTAGCTGCAGGAAGATTCTGTCTTTACACTTCTGTTTCTTTCAGTCCTTCCAAACTGTCATCAAGCACTTTGGAAACCCCCAAAATAAATATTAATTTTCCCGGCAGGAGAGGCGGGGGAGAAGAACGGGGACGGGCATGGCGGATGAGGACAGGGCCTGGTGGATGGGGGGGGGGAAGGAGGACGGGGACAGGCATGGTGGACGGGGTGAAGAAGGACGGGGACAGGCATGGCGGACAGGGACGGGCATGGCAGACGGGGGACAGGCATGGCGGATGGGGACGGGGGCTGGGTGAGCGAGTGGGCAGGGGGGGTTCAGGCATGGTGGCGGGGGAAATCAGGGGCAGGGGGAGCAGGGAACCATGTATTTTTTAAAAAAATACGGTTCTGTTGGTGCGCTCCTGCGCACATGGCCCTTTAAGGGAGGAAAAAAATAGAGGACGCGACGGGGCTCCCCTCGGCCCCGTCGTGTCTTGCGTGTGGACGGGGCCTACAGGCCGCGCTACTTTTAGCACGGCCTGGCCCCTCCTCCCACACGGATTATCTGGTAGGTCTAGCAAGGCCCCCAGCATCCCAAGTTACAAAGTATCCCGTTTTGCTTATTCTCCCCCTCCAACATTGGGATTGGAGGATACTTCTTCAGGTGATCATGATTGGGAGTTGAATCTGCCTCTCATTGCTTCAAAAAACCTTACCCCTCCCACTTTTAGCCATTCTAAACAAATTAATAGCAAGCAAACCGCAAGACAAAAAAGTCTGAACATCTCCACAAATGACCCCCAACCACTACTCTCTATGCACAGTAAGTTTCAGGGATGTGAGTTTCAAAACAGAAAAGTTATATGCTAATCTTTTCGGCAATGCAATACTTTGGGGGGGGAAATATCCAAAATGGCGGGCGGAGCACTTTGCAAAAAGTGGATCGGTTTGCTTGTGGTCACTTCTCTTTGCTATGCTTCGCTAGCCCCCGACTCGCTTCTCCTCCACCTATAACGGAGGTGAAGCCCCCCGCTTTGCTATCACTTCTAAGAACCAAAGAGAAGTGGAGCACAGCCCTAGTTAAAATCACTGAAATAAAGAACAAGTGAGACATTCAATGTATCTGAAATTAACTTCACTCACTCCGACTTTGAAGTTTTTGCTTGGAGAGATCATCCGGAGGCATGGGGCAGGGTGCTATCAGTATGCTGATGACACCCAAATATATTTCTCTATGGCCTCGACAACAGCGTCAACTAAGGATAGTGTTTCTCCTCTGAATGAATGCTTGGAAGCGGTAATGGGCTGGATGAGGAAAAACAAACTGAAGCTGAATCTGTTACGGAAAAACTGGAGCCCACACGGAGAAACTGGAGTCCACACCAAAGTTCTTGTCCAAACAGATAGCTTTATTCGCTAGCGAAACAGCAGCCCGGGATGAGTCCACGGGCAGCTGCCCTGGGGACTGGGAGGAGGGGCTTTTTATACACGCCCCTCATGCAGAGGAAACGCCCACACTTTTACACAAAGGAATTGCGTGCGCATCTTGGCAGCATAGCACAACCGGTTCAAACCTGTTCGGTAGGAATGTCTGCCTCGGACTTCAGGCATGCGCAAAGAGCACGGCCTTCATTAAGGTCATAACCGGAAATGACAGCCAGTTCCCTCACATTCCCCCCTTTGATACACTCTTAGCGAAGGCACAGAGTGCTATCATTATCCCAGATTGTCATCATTGACAGGGACTGGCCTGTAATCCTGCAAGGCCATTAGATGCACTGCAGTACGTTTATCTGCAATTTGCTCTATCATGTCCTTCAAACTTTGTATAATCATTGGCATAAGACAGGGTTACAGCAAGCATAACATAATTCTTATAACAACAATACTGATAATCTCTTTTAGCCCACCAAACTAATTGAACCATGAGCCTAAGCCCTGGCCTGAAGTGAGCTTGGCCATGGGCGATTAGGAGGTATGACGGTTTGATTTGGTCAATAGGACAAGATAGTTTGGTTCAGCGTGGTAATGGTCTGACACGGGGTTTCTGATCTGATCTTGGGGCCCCCGGAAGATATTCTTTGGATGCACCACCTTCCAATTAGGGTGTTTGTCAGCATCCACTGACTATGGGGATTGGGGTCAGTGGTCTCATTATACGGCTGGCTGACGTATTCTTGGACTTCCTAAGGCCATTGGTCTCCTAGGTTGGTTCCTCCACATACATAACAATTAGATAAATTCAGAGTCGCAGCAACAGTTTCTGCAAAAGTGACAAAAAGGTTGCGCGCTATCTCTGGCACTTCAAAAGGCTGTTCGACTTCTTTCCAAAAGTCTTGGAAGAAGTGCTCTTGTATGGTGTGGCCTGTTTCTACAAACTGGGTGAGCTTCAGATAAATCCGCCCCAGGGGATCTGCTCCCCGTCCATGAATGCGGAGCCCGAATTGGTTCCCAAAAGTGGTCACAAACTGTTGTGGGTTAAAAACGGTAAAATTCACTAAGTTGCACTGTTGTGCTTTGCAGTTACTGAGGACTGGCACTTTGGTTAAAGAGGCGTGGATTTTACTAAAGGGGGGGTGTTGTTGGATAAGTGGCCCACCATACACAGTTCCAATAAGGACAGCTGTTATCGCAATTGGCTTGTTTGGGGATGGTAGACCGCATCGGGTCTGTGGAGGGACATATATATTTGTCTTCGTGCATGTATGTCTTCTCCCAGCTGAGATCCCCACACTGATCTGGCCAGTGGGAGATCTTGCAAGGGTCTATGATCACAGAAGCTGGAGAATTTGGGGTTCTAAGGGGTATTTTCTACAATAGTGTACCTTGCTGGTTAGCATCTCTGACCTCTAGGTGCCATTTAACAGGATTTTTCTCTGGGATCAAAACATGTGACTTTGTCATTAAGAGAACATGCTGAGAAAGAAACATTACGGAAAGTGCAAGACGTTTTGGTCTCAGTACACTGCAATTTACTCTGATATATAATAGTCTGTTTGATTTGGTTATGCAGTTTCACTGTTTGTATACAAGAGGAGCAGAGATCAAGTTTTGACTTCTGGGATGATATGCTCAGGGTCAGCAGGAAGAGCAAAATAGGCAAAACATGCTTCGGGCGGTGTCCACCTCTTCTTTCCAGGTTGAGAGGGGATGCAGCGCCCCCAGTTATTTCGCTCCCTCGGTTGCCGGTCCCGAGGAGTCTTCTCCCGTCGCGTCCAGCGGTGAGGGCTGTTTCCTCAGGGTGAGCTTTAGGCCCGCACCTTTCGTGGCCTGCCATCTCTCGGGTGCGGCTAATTTGGCTCGGCTCCAATGAATCCAACTGGAATTCCCTTGGACCTTTAAAGCAGTAGGCGTAGTCAGTATAATGGTGTATGGCCCGTCCCACGTCTTCCCTAACAGGCTTTCTTTGTAACTCTGCATAGACCGTGATCTTCTTTTCTCTTCCCCATTCTAGTGCAGCGATTAAAGCTAAGAGTTCAGCTTTCTGAGCGGATGTGCCAGGTGGAAGAGCTTCAGCAATTAGGACATCATCTTCTGTCACTACGGCGAAACCCGCCTTTTTGACACCATGCTGGACAAAACTGCTTCCATCAGTGAAAAGGACGATGCTGCCAGGCACAGGACTGTCTTTTAGGTCGGGTCTGCTAGAATGGACGGTGTCCATTATTTCTTGGCAATCATATATAACTGGCTCAGGCAAGCGCATCAGAGTCGCAGGGTTCAGGGCTACGCAGTCATTCACTTGCACGTTAGGGTTCTCACACAGCAGTGCTCGGTATTTGACAAGTCGGGAGTTGGTCATCCACTTTGGTCCGTGGGTTTCTAGCAGAGCTTTCATGGAGTGTGAGGCAGTGATTTCTATGTGCTGCCCATAGGTAAGTTTAATGGCTTCAGTTAAGAGCAGGCATGCGGCGGCGATACATCGGAGACATCCTGGCCAACCTCTGCTCACAGGATCAGTATTCTTGCTTAGGTATGCTACAGGCCGATTCCACGAACCCACTCTCTGGGTCAGAACGCCCACGGCTGTGCCCTTCTTTTCGTCTACATAGAGGTGGAAGGGCTTGCTGATATCAGGTAGTCCTAGAGCGGGTGGACTGGTAAGGGCTGATTTAAGATTCCGGAGGCTCTCTTTTGCTTTAGATGTCCAGTCTAGGGTCCCGGATTCAGGGACTTTCTGTTTCAAGAGTTCATAGAGGGACTGTGTCAGGGCGGCGTAGTTCAGGATCCAGATCTGGCAGTACCCTGCCATGCCCAGGAAAACTCGTAATTCTTTTTGTTCCGGGGCTGGGGTATACAATTGATTGCCTGGGTCCTGCTGGCAGCTAAAAGTCGAGTGTTCTTCTTGATGATAAAGCCCAGATATGTCACTTCTTGTTTGCAGATTTGGGCTTTGGCTTGACTAGCACGGTAACCTGCAGTCTCCAGATGTCTGAGCAGGGCGATGGTGTTCTGGATTCTTAAAAAAAAAAAAGATAACAAGTCCATGTCTGCAGGGGCTTTTCTTTTGATGCATTTACAAATGAAGCCAGTAAAAACAATTCACTGAGCATTTATATTCCTTGGCTGATCATGGTTCTCAAAAAAGTCTTTCAGTCATTGAAGAGTCTGATCAATGTCCATCTTGTGAGGTCTTTAAACACCTGGTCTTTAAACAGGGAGGTCATGATGATTCTTGGCACATCAGGGGTAACAAATCCCATCTTTCTGGGTTCTTGAAAACTTTGAGTTATTGTGCTAATTCCAAGTCTTCTTTTGCATAAGGTGGATTCAAATACTGAGAAATGGGCTAGCTCCAATTATGGCAGCTGTTTGTAGACAAATTAGCCAATTCTTTTGGCAACATCAGGGCTTCTAACAGATCAACTGTTAATTCTCCATGGGTCACTGCTCTATAGGCAGTCACAAATCTTCTTTCTTTCCAAATCTGTCCATGTGATATTTTGAATCAGTAAATATAGTCTTTTGCCTGAAACAAGCATCAGGGCTTCTGTGCATACTACGAGTTCAGCTGCTTGTTGTACAATTGTAGCTGGATCCATCAGTAAACAACTCGAGGTCATCGTATAGGTCTGGGCGAGGTTTGGTGCCAAGTTGCAAGACTTCAAGTCATGCTCTGGAACTTCTTCTTTGTAGTTCAGGTATCAACGTGGCAGGATTCAATGAGGCAAGCCTTGGGTCCACAAGGAGGTTGATCTCATATCTGGACTGGCAGGCAGGGTTCAGGTGTCAGCTTCTTCCACTGTACTCCACTGGTCTGTGCCACGTTTTTGGCACAGCACGCATGAGGCTGGTAGTGCAAACACAGTAATGCAAGCTGGAGTTTTTAATTGCTTTAATCATTTCACAAGTCCATTTTTAAAAAGCAATAGCTGTGTTCTTCTTCTGGCTTCTAATTTCAAAGGATACTGATGCAAGAACACAGGGGTGCTTTTAGGCTTCAATTGTAGTTGCATTTAGGGCTGGGCAATTTTCAGAACACAACGTTCAAAACACACAAAAATATAGCAATTCAGTATTTCCAATCTTCGTCAGCAGAGGACGCAAGATTGTCCATTCACTGACTTTTTCAAGGCAGGGGTCTTTTACCCCCCTTCTCCTTCTGGTCAAAAACCATGCCACGTACACTAACCTTCAAACACTTTCCTTTTTTTTTTTCTTCTCTTTTTCTTCCTCCCCTATGTTTCAACTTCTTATCTTCTTCACTACTTCTATTCATATACTTTACATACTTCTGACATTCAGCAACATACTTTCCCTTTCTCCCATCTTGGCACAACGGTTGGCAAAACTATTTGTGCTTACAAGGAGCTTTTTAACTCAGGCAGTGAATCTTCAAAGCTATGGAAGACATTTCTTCCGTGAAAATGGGGTTCTACATTTTCTAATTATCTGAGGTTAGTGAAAGACAAAATACAGAAAGTCTTCAAAATCTTTGGACTACTTCTACTGAGAACAAAACTTTTACTGAAACAAAACTGCTTATCTCTAGCTGCTAAGCATAGGAGAAGCAAAAAAAAAAAAAACACTAGGGAGGAGGAGGCTGCAAGGGGGATGTGTAGGAGGGAAACAAAAAAACATTCTCTTTTCACTTGGGCCGGGTGGAAAACATAAACTGACAATTTTTTTTTCTTTCACTTTAACACAACACCAACTTTTCTGTAGTAGCGGAACTGAACAGTGGGCATTGTTGGTGGGGGCCTCATCTGGGGCGCCGTAGGCGAAACATAAGGCGGCGGCAGTTCTTCCTGAGGACAAGGTATGATTGGTTTGTCCTTTGAAGCAGTGTAAGTGAGCTGCTTCAGGCGGTGGAGTTGGATTCTTTTATCTTTCTTCGCCTGGTTCATCATTATTAGGGCTGCCTTTTCAACCATCTTTTTCGCCCATGGTGGGGGGAGCTTAGCCACTTTCAGCCACCCTTCAATGTATGGGATATCTTCTGGAGTCAGAGGCCCCCCTTCTACTATAGCTAAATTATATATTCTGGTAATATAGGATTCAGAAAAGGTGCCTTGTGGCGGCCAGGCCACAAGGGGGCCTTGGCTTGGCCAAGTCCAATGGCACTTATAAGTCATGGTTTGAACATTACACTGCGAAGTATCAAAAACTTGTGCAAAATGCTCTACCATGAGATCTAATGGAGTGGAAGAACCTCCCCCCATCCTAACTTTCTAAATTCACCAGACAGACAGACAAATCAGGTGGGTAGACGGGGAACCAACTGGCTATCGGTAGTGGGGGAGTCAATTGGTGAAACAATAGGTTCACAATCACACGCTGCCAGCCCACGTTGCCGGAATTTCCAGGCACAAAATGGCGCCAGAGGACTGATGGATCCAACGGTCAACAATGGGAATCAGGCTGCCATTCACACACCAATTACACAGACAACACCCTTCCTCCCCAAATCCAGCCCAGCAGAGAAACAGAAAACAGAGAAACCTTCCGGCTTCTGAGGGGTTGATCCAGCCCCTCCTTCAGCTCCTGGGAGCTGGCTGAACAGAACAGAAACAGATTACAGAGAGAAACATTCCGGCTTCTGAGGGGTTGATCCAGCCCCTCCTTCAGCTCCTGGGAGCTGGCTGAACAGAACAGAAACAGATTACAGAGAGCTCATTGTTACTTGCCTGTTTGAAGTTCCGGCGCCGGTTAGAAAGGTATCTGTAGCAAAACTTCCACAGAGGTTCAGCTGCGTCCACGCCGCCCCCTCAGGTCGGTCCGTCCCCACATCACCAGGCATCAGCGAAGCCGAAGGCAAGCTGACGGCGCGCTCCCAATGAGCGTCGACGTACGCCTGCGGGGGGGTTGCAAGGAGGCAAACTGGTGGGGGAAATCTCCCTGGCAGGCTGTCCAGTACTCCGTGAGGTTTCCTTGTTGAAGGAAGCGGCCCCACGTTGGGTGCCAGGAATGTTACGGAAAAACTGGAGCCCACACGGAGAAACTGGAGTCCACACCAAAGTTCTTGTCCAAACAGATAGCTTTATTCGCTAGCGAAACAGCAGCCCGGGATGAGTCCACGGGCAGCTGCCCTGGGGACTGGGAGGAGGGGCTTTTTATACACGCCCCTCATGCAGAGGAAATGCCCACACTTTTACACAAAGGAATTGCATGCGCATCTTGGCAGCATAGCACAACCGGTTCAAACCTGTTCGGTAGGAATGTCTGCCTCGGACTTCAGGCATGCGCAAAGAGCACGGCCTTCATTAAGGTCATAACCGGAAATGACAGCCAGTTCCCTCACAAATCCAGAAAAGATGGAGGTGCTCACTGTCAAAGGCCACAACCTGGGTTTGGAGGTGTGTCAACCAGTTCTGGATGGGGTTACGCTCCCCCTGAAAGACTGTGTTCGCAGCTTAGGGGCTGCTTCTGGATCCGTCGCTCCAAATGACAGCCCAGATAGATGCGACGGCCAGGCTTTAGCTGATACGCCAGCTGCGCCCCTTCCTAGAGTTAGAAGACCTAAAGACGGTAGTGCACACACTGGTAACTTTGAGGCTCAACTTCTGCAATGTGCTTTACATAGGGCTACCTTTGTGCCTTGTCCGGAAACTTCAACTAGTTCAAAATATGGCAGCCAGGTTGGTCGCTGGTACATCTAGGGGTGATCACCAGTCTAAAAATCTCATCACTGGCTGCCAATTAGTTTCCGGGCAAGGTTTAAAGTGTTGGTTATTTTATTTATTTATTTATTTATTTATTTATTTATTTATTTATTACATTTTTATACCGCCCAATAGCCGAAGCTCTTATTACCTTTAAAGCTCTACATGGTTTGGGCCCAGGTTACCTGCGGGATTGCCTTCTCCCGTACAATCCGCCCTGAACACTCAGGTCCTCTGGGAAGAATCTACTTCAGTCAGCCAAGACTAGGCTGACAACCGTTACCCAGAGGACCTTTCTTCTGCCATTCCCAGACTGGAATAGCCTGTCGGAGGAGACACATCAGCTTGACAGTCCTTTAGCATTCAAGAAAGCTATCAAGACTGATCTCTTCCAGCAAGCCTATCCAGTAGAATTTTAGGGTACTTTTAGGAGGCTTTTAACAGTGTATGCTATGTTTTTAATAAGTATTTTATGTATTTTATGATTGTTGTTGTTCCCCTCCTCGATCCAATCGGAGAGGTGGATAAGAAATATATTATTATTATTATTATTATTATTATTATTATTATTATTATTATTCTATGTGATATGTTCTCCCCTTCCCTCAAATATCTTTTCTGACTGTATCCTCACTCCACTGCAAGCTGATGCTATTGTTAATGGGGTAGTTTGCAGGCCGGCAAGCTTGCTTTTTCATTTTTAAATGTCAATTTTTTAAAAAAACTTGTGTACGATTGTCACAAGGTTCTATACTCTAACGTTAGGGTGGGTGTTGTGGGAGGCTCTTACTTCATAGAATCATAGAATCCTAGAATAGCAGAGTTGGAAGGGGCCTACAAGGCCATCGAGTCCAACCCCCTGCTCAATGCAGGAATCCACCCTAAAGCATCCCCGATAGATGCTTGTCCAGCTGCCTCTTGAAAGCCTCTAGTGTGGGAGAGCCCACAACCTCCCTAGGTAACTGATTCCATTGTCGCACTGTTCTAACAGTCAGGAAGTTTTTCCTGATGTCCAGCTGGAATCTGGCTTCCTTTAACTTGAGTCCATTTTTCCGTATCCTGCACTCTGGGAGGATCGAGAAGAGATCCTGGCCCTCCTCTGTGTGACAACTTTTTAAGTATTTGAAGAGTGCTCTCATGTCTCCCCTCAATCTTCTCTTCTCCAGGATAAACATGCCCAGTTCTTTCAGTCTCTCTTCAAAGGGCTTTGTTTCCAGACCCCTGATCATCCTGGTTGCCCTCCTCTGAACACGCTCCAGCTTGTCTGCGTCCTTCTTGAATTGTGGAGCCCAGAAGTGGACGCAATACTCTAGATGAGGCCTAACCAGGGCCGAATAGAGAGGAACCAGGACCTCACGTGATTTGGAAGCTATACTTCTATTAACGCAGCCCAAAATAGCATTTGCCTTTCTTGCAGCCATATCGCACTGTTGGCTCATATTCAGCTTGCAATCTACAACAATTCCAAGATCCTTCTCGTTTGTAGTATTGCTGAGCCAAGTATCCCCCATCTTGTAACTGTGCCTTTGGTTTCTATTTCCTAAATGTAGAACTTGGCATTTATCCCTATTAAATTTCATCCTGTTGTTTTCAGCCCAGCACTCCAGCCTATCAAGATCACTTTGAAGTTTGTTTCTGTCTTCCAGGGTATTAGCTATCCCACCCAATTTTGTGTCATCTGCAAATTTGATCAGCGTTCCCTGCACCTCCTCGTCCAAATCATTAATAAAAATGTTGAAGAGCACTGGGCCCAGGACTGAGCCCTGCGGTACCCCACTCGTTGCCTCTCCCCAGTTTGAGAAGGTTCCATTGATAAGTACTCTTTGAGTCCGATTCTGTAGCCAACTGTGAATCCACCTAATAGTTGTTCCATCTAGCCCCCTTTTAGCTAGTTTGTTAATCAGAATGTCATGTGGTACTTTGTCAAAAGCTTTGCTGAAGTCAAGATATATGACGTCCACAGCGTTCCCACGGTCCACAATGGAGGTTACCTTATCAAAAAATGAGATCAAATTTGTCTGACAGGACTTGTTCTTGACAAATCCATGTTGGCTTCTAGTGATCACCGCATTGATTTCAAGGTGTTTACAGATTGACTTCTTTATAATCTGCTCCAGAATTTTCCCAGGGATGGATGTCAGACTGACTGGTCTGTAGTTCCCAGGTTCTTCCTTTTTGCCCTTTTTGAAGATAGGGACAACGTTAGCCCTCCAGTCGTCCGGCACCTCACCCGTCTTCCATGATTTTGCAAAGATAATAGACAAAGGTTCTGAGAGTTCTTCCGCTAGCTCCTTCATTCCTCTAGGATGCAGTTCATCGGGCCCTGGAGATTTGAACTCATTCAAGGAAATTAGGTGTTCTTTGACCATTTGTTTATCAATCTCAAACTGTAATCCTGCCCCCTCAACTTCTGCTTCACTTTTTCCAGGGGGGTCATAGACCCGCTTTTGGGAGAAGACTGAGGCAAAGTAGGAATTGAGCACTTCAGCCTTTTCTTTGTCATCTGTTATCAATTTGCCATCCTCATTAAGAAGTTGAACCACCATTTCTTTCCTCGGTCTTTTACTACTCACATATCTGAAGAAAGCCTTTTTATTGCTTTTAGCATCCCTCGCTAATCTCAGCTCATTTTGAGCTTTAGCCTTCCTGACGCCATTTTGGCACTTCTGCGCCACTTGTCTGTACTCTTCTTTTGTAGCCTGGCCTTCCTTCCACTTCCTATATGTATCCCTTTTTGTTTTCAGGTCATCTCTAAGCTTTTTGTGGAGCCACATTGGTTTCCTCTGTTGTCTTCTATCTTTTCTCCTTGTTGGAATTGTTTGTAACTGTGCCTTTAAAATTTCCTTTTTTAAATACTCCCACCCATCCTGCACTCCTTTTCTCATTAGGCTCATTTGCCATGGGACCTTACTTATCATAGTTCTTAGTTTATTAAAATCAGCTTTCCTAAAATCCAGAGTACGTGTATGGCTACGCTCAAATTTTGTCTCCTTCATAATCAAGAATTCAAGTATGATGTGGTCACTTTCCCCCAGAGTTCCCATAACTGCCACTTTATCCACTAAGTCATCCCTATTGGTCAATATCAAGTCAAGGATTGCCGATCCTCTAGTTCCTTCCTCCACTTTTTGTAGGAGAAAGTTATCACCCACACTTCAGCTTGATCACATTTTGTATTGACTTTGGTAAATATATCCCTAAATATTTTATATTTTTGGCATTTGTTGGGATACCAGTAGTTTTCATGAGCTTATCTTTAGTTTTTAGGTTTTTTGATAGATTCAGGCCATAGCTAGACCTCAGGTTTATCCCTGGATCATCCAGGAGTCAAACCTGTTCATCTAGGTGACACACAGGGGATCCAGTGCTCAGGCAGGGGCGAACCCTGGATGATCCCAGGATAAACCTTAGGTCTAGCCGTGGCCTCAGAGATCATATATTAGATTTTTTTATTATTATTGATTGTCAGCCCTGACACGCCACCATATTCAGTAGTGATTTTCAATATCCTCTGTAAGTCCCTTAATGGGTTTGACAAGGTTAGGCCCAAATCTTCTGCATATAAATTAGTAAATCTCTTTCCTCCCTTAAACTTGATTCCTTCAATTGAGTTACCATTTTTTATAAGTTTCGCCAGTGGTTCCATGGATAAAGCAAATAAGAGAGGTGATAAAGGTCATCCCAGCTTGGTGCCTTGATATATTGAGGTCAATGGTGAATCCAAATGGTTTGTTCTGATCACAGGGAGCTCACATGACTAGGGTGACCATATTTTGGAAACCAAAAAGGAGGACAACACAGCCGCCCAAAGGGGGCATGTCCACCAACATGTCCAGCCCCCAAAGGGGCATGCCCACCCAAACATGGCCTTGGTCACAGGTCGGATTTCACAGCACAAAATTGAGACAAACCTGTTCTACATAACATCTTAATGTTAAAATCACTGGAATAGAGAACAAGTGAGACATTCAATGTATCTGAAATTAACTTCACTCATTCCTACTTCTGTAGCTTTTGCTGTACTTTGAAGCTTTAGCTATACGCTGTGTGATACAGCCTCCCCTTCCCTCAAATATCTTTTCTGACTGCAAATCCTTCACTGGATGACCATAGTCTCACCTTTCCTAACATTTAACACCCTTTCCCCATCACCTTTCTTATATCCATACTCACAGATTCAGCATACTGCTACCACTGAACAAATGAAGCAGTTGACAAGTACAGAAAAATCTAGTACAACAAACAAGCAACGAATCATTCAGAAAGAGTATAAACTACTATTAGCCTGCAAACGTTAGCCATGGGACAAAATGGACTAAAAGCTAGCACCTCTTAACTTGTTTCAACTTCAACCAGACATAACAGTCAAAAACAACCAAGAAAAACACAATTACCTTATTGACACAGCAATACCTAATGGCAAAAATGTTGCAGAAAAGGAAGAGGAAAAGAGAGAGAAATATACACCACTGGCTATGGAAGTTAAAGAACTATAGCAACAGGAAAAAGTTACAATTATTCCGTTAGTCACATGAGTCACCAGCATCACATCATTTTATTTTTAAAGAAAACCTTCAGAAATTAGGCCTACCAAAATACATGCACACCAACATCCAGAAAGCAGTCATACCTAAAACATGTTCAATAGTCAGGACATTTCTGAATCCGTAAAAGACCGCATGACTTGGCAAAGCCCATCATGTTCTGGAGGGGCTGGAGGGCGGGTTCCCAGAAGGGAGGGAGCGCGGCCCCCAGCCCATTGCCTCACGTTGATCCAGGGCTCTCCTTGGTCGCCGCTGTGATGTCACTGCAGCGACCAAGGAGAGCCCCAGATGGAAACAAGGGGGGCCTTAAACTGCACATTTCTTTAGTTTAGCCAGTGGTGTATATTTTCCTCTCTTTTCCTCTTCCTTTTCTGCAACATTTTTGTCATTAGGTATTGCAATTTCAATGTTGGTGTGTTTTTCTCGGTTGTTTTTGACTGTTATGCCTGGTTGAAGTTGAAACAAGCTAAGAGGTGGTAGCCTTTAGTCCATTTTGTTCCATGGCTAACGTTTGCAGGCTAATAGTAGTTTATACTCTTTCTGAATGCTTGGTTGTTTGGTTGTTGTATACTTGTCAATTGCTTCACATATTCAGTGGTAACAGTATGCAGTAAGGTGATGGGGAAACAGTGTTAAATGTTAGGAAAGGTTAGGCTGTGGTCATCCAGTGAAGGATTTGCAGTCAGAAAAGATATCTGAGGGAAGGGAAGACTGTATCACACACAGGGCTCATCTACACCAAGCAGGACATTCCACTTTGAAAGCGGTAGAGAAAAGCCAGGAGCCACACTACTGCTTTATAGCAGTATTGAAGTGTACTGACAACTGTTGGGGCCCATGACACATACCATATACCACTTTCATACCACTTTCATAGTGTTATATCCTGCTTGGTGTAGATGTGTCCTGGGCCCCAACAGTTGTCAGTGCACCTCAGTACCACTATAAAGCAGTAGTGCAGATCCTGCAGTGCACTCCAATGTTGCTATAAAGCAGTAGTGTGGCTCCTGCCTTTTATATACCGCTTTCATAGTGGAATACCCTGCTTGGTGTAGCTGAGCACACAGTATACCAAAAGCTTCAACGTACAGCAAAAGCTAAGAATGAGTGAAGTTAATTTCAGATACACAGAATGTCTCACTTATACTTTATTCCAGTGATTTTAACATTAAGATGTTATGTAGAACAGGTTTGTCTTAATTGTGTGCTGTGAAATCAGACCTGTGACCAAGGCCATGTTTGGGTGGGCACGCCCCCTTGGGGGCTGGACATGTTGGTGGGCACGCCCCCTTGGGGGCTGGACATGTTGGTGAGCACCCCCCTATAGGGCGGCCATGTTGTCCTCCTTTTTGGTTTCCAAAATATGGTCACCCTAAGCAAAATAATGAGCTCCAGTACCCTCAAATGGATTGCATGTGATGCCCAAGCATGGGTGTGGAAAACATCTGTGAGAGATGTCACAAACCGCAAATCTCCTTCCATTTCCCTTGGAAAATTCCTCAGCCATTACTATAGAGACATTGTGGTGACCAATAGACACGAACCAATGGTTTTTTTTTCTGAATAAGACACAGCCAAACATCCATAGACACAAAAAGTAGACAACAAAGTGGCATCCAATTGACTAGGCATTTTATGGAGGTGGCCACAGCAGTATCTCAAATTCCCAAATGCTCACATGGGTTCAAAATGGTTGGGGACTCATGGCTTAGGATGTGGCATGCCAAGTGATGAACCAATGTTCATTCATACTGAAGTATCCCAGGGTGCAGGACACGGAATTATGGGCTCAAGTTACAGGAAGCTAGATTCCGGCTGGACATCAGGAAAAACTTCCCGACTGTTAGAGCAGTACGACAATGGAAAATTCCTCAGCCATCTGGGCCCCATAGAAATCTCAACATTTCTGGGACTTTAGGTTTACCATTTAGGTAAAACTTGATGGCATCCTAGGGATATATGGCACTTTCTTGAGGTGCTCTTTTGCCAGCCTTATTGAAATGCTCTTGGCATCTTTCACAACTGAGCATATATATTTTTTTCCCTGAGCAGGACCTCCAAATTCATTTTGAATTTCACTCTATATAAAATGTTAGAGGCAATTCTTTCCTTTTTTTTCTTTGTTCCTTCTGCCCATCGTAGATCCCTGCTCGTGATCAATGAGCCATCCCACACATTTGACACAAGCAGACCCTGTACTTTTGCATGCCACAGTTCAACAACATTGAGGTGGTTTGCAGGGACGTGGGAAAACATTGCAGGTTCCTCTTCAGTGGACCAAGTCAAATGACCTGTTCACCAAAAGCAAGAAGCTTCCATAGGCAAAAGGGAAAAAAATAAAGACTCCAAGAAGCAGACAGGTTGCATGCAACAGAACTGGGTGATTATACATCTTTTACTGGCTGCATCACTTGATATCCTCTTAAAGCTAGACATGCTACCATGTGAGATTTAGGGCCTTGCTAGACCAGGTGTTAGCCTGGTGTGAGGACCGTGCTCATCCCTGTGCGTCCAAACGACGCACAGGGGATCCCGGCCTCAGGCAGGGGTCACACCGCCCTGGCACCGCGCTAACGGGAACTGCTGGTAGCGTGGTTCTTCCCGTGGTCCCGACCTCAGGTTGGGCTGAGGCTGGGACCGCGGGCGTGTAGCCAGGTCCGCCGCTTTTCCCAGCTCCACAGGACCGCTGCGGCCATCAAGGCTACGGTGGGGACATCGGGGGGGATCGGACTTTGCAGGGGTGGGGGTGGACGGGAACGGAGAACGGGGCCTGGGGGGGCGGGCGGGGGATAGGACTTTGTGGGGGGGTGGGGGGGATGGAGAATTAAAGAAACAAAAACCCGTACTTAACTTTTGTGGCTCCTGCCGCTTGAAAAATAATAATAATGGCGGCCGTGACGGCTCTCCTCCAGAGCTCGTCGCGGCTCCCATCTGAATAAGAGCGAGACCTCGGGTTATTCCTAACGCGAGATCTCCCCTCCTCTCCTCCAGATTGTTACACAGGTCTAGCAAGGTCCTTAGAAGACTCACCAGCCAGGAAGCAAGACAAGAACCTCTTCTTAAACAAGAACAAACACATGAAACTCCCGAGTCCACCCAGGTACAACTGAGTTCAGTGGCAACTAGTAACTAAATTTATTTGTTTATTTATTAGATTTATCGACTGCCCGATTGACAAACGCCTTGCAATTATAAAAACACAAAACAGTAAAATAATGACCAGCGCAGTAATGAAGCCAATGACAATATATAAAAGAAGAAGACATGAGAAGCCTTACGAGTGCAGTCATACGGGATCCCCACTCTATAGATGGTTCTGAGACCAGAAGCCTCCATCTAGCCCTGGCAGTCAGGGCGAGGGGCGGGAGGGAGGCATTTTTGCCTCCCTTTCTTGCTTTTTCGCATTCTTAGCTGGACGGGCCTCTGCGCCTCTCAGAGACTCTTGTGGACCAGGGAGATTCATGTCTCCCTTCTCCCCTTCCTTCCCTGCCTACCACCACACTCCCTTTCCTCCTCCGGGACAACTTCCATGGTCGCGGCTGTGGCTTCAGAAAAGGAGCCACCACGTTGGGGGGTCTCTAGTTAACAGAGCCGGGGAAGATCCCCGCTCAGATCTCCCCTCCCGCCACATAGAGATGATAGTTCTGTCTATGGCCTGTGGGGGGAGCTGTCTGTAATATCTTATGGCTCATCAGACTGAAGAGCTGTAGGATTGCGCTGCAAAGAGTAAGCAGTAAACCTGTAATAAAGGCAGCAAATTGAAGATCAAGTGCCTGGCAGAAGAGGAAGGTCTCATCCTAGCGTCTAGATGCATAGTAAAGATGCCAGGCAGATCTCCCTAGGGTGGGCGTTCCACAGATGAGGTGGGTGGGGGCTACCACAGAAAAGGATCTTTCCCTGGTAGCCACCTGTCACATCATTGTGCGCAGTGACACCCAGAGAAGAGCTTTCGAAGATCATCTTAGCGGTCAGGCAGGAACATTTGGGAGAAAGTGCTCCTTCAGGTAGACTGGTTTAAGGGCTTGGAAACCTACTGGGTTGAAGATCTACCCCAAGCAGGATAGAACACTTTGAAAATGGTATGAAAACCGTATATGGAGTGTGTGTGTCCCAACAGTTGTCAAAACCGTTTGAAACTGTTTTAAAGTAGGAGTGTGTCGATCCCGCCTGGGCAACCAGTGCAGTTAACGCAGCGCTGGAATAATAGGTTCAAAACGGCCAGTCCCAATCGGCAGCTTTGTTGCTCTGTTCTACATTAACTGACGTTTCTGGCCCAGCGTCAGAGCGAGCCCCATGTTCCGTGCACTGCAATAATCCAGGCGAGCGGTTGCAGCTGGTATGTGATAAGGCTCGGGCAGTAGCTGATCCATGAGCCGAAACGGATCAGAGGCACTTCGTACCACGGTGGCTATTTGTGCCTCAAGTGACAGAGCTGGATCTCTGAGCACCCCCAGACTACAAATCTGCCTGTGGCATTACCCCACAGTTCTGTTCCCTTAGGTGTGTCTGTGGCTTTGTAGGTCTAGTGAGTGCAGAATGTGGGACTGAGTGGGTGGGGCTGATGATGCTGTGAAAGGGGGCGGAGTATCAATGGGGGTCCGTTGGTTAGGAGTGGGGAGTGTCCGTTAGGGGTGTCAGTGGTGTGGAGAGTGAAAGGAGATGAGATTTTAAGAGACTTAAGATGACTGTTTTTATTAAAACTAGTAGTTTAAGCAGGTTAACTTGAATTCGAAGTAACTAAGATCTGGTAAACAAAAATAAACATTTTTATCTTTTGTTACCTCAAACCACGTGTCTGCTTGGCTTTATCACCTGCTCTACAGTTACTATCATAAACACCTTATATAAAACCTTCAGCTTATTATCAGGGAGGATCTCTTCTCGATCCTCCCAGAGTGCAGGACACAGAATAACGGGCTCAAGTGAAAGGAAGCCAGATTCCAGCTGGACATCAGGAAAAACATCCTGACTGTTAGAGCAGTACGACAATGGAATCCGTTACCTGGGGAGGTGGTGGTCTCTCCCACACTAGAGGCCTTCAAGAGGCAGCTGGACAACCATCGGTCAGGGATGCTTTAGAGTGGATTCCTGCGCTGAGCAGGGGGCTGGACTCGATGGCCTTGTAGGCCCCTTCCAACTCTGCTAGTCTATGATTCTATGCCATACACAGTAAAACCTTTCCAGATTCTAGCCTTGACCCTCTATGAGGGAAAGGTTGGTGTTTTACCCTCCCCTCACGTTGTTCAAGTGATGGCGCTTGGCTGGAGGAGGGTTTGTGTGCAACAAGACCTGGGCTGTGAGGCCTGTGTCGTGACACTGCCCTTTCTAGCAGAGAGCAATCCCATTTAAAGCAGTTTGAACATGATGGAACTGGAGAGATGAACTGCTCACTAACGGAACCTTTGTCTTGTCTGAAACCTTTCACCATTTCCCCCTTATCTATACAGCCTCTTTTGCCACCCAATCTTGGGGGCCTGCAGAAGGGGGGGGGCTGCATAAGGATGAGGAAATCAACAAAGTTGCCTCCCCCGTTTCCACCAGCAGGTTCCGGCATCAGGTTGCTATCCATTGGCAAAAGAAAAAAGAAAAGAGAAAAGGGAGGCATATTTTGTGCATACAAATATTTATTTTTTTACTTGGGGCGTTACTAGACGAGGCTCTAGCGCGCGTTACCTTCCGCAGTCACGTCGAGGCTTCCAGATGACGTTCACGAGGATCCGCCGTTATCCTGCGGCGAAGCCTCTTTCTCCCGACTTTAAAAAAGTGAGTTTTAGGGCGCCTTTTCCTGCCGTCCCGCGGTAATTTGGAGTACGTGTGGGAGGATGTGAGGTCACTGCGGTCCGCACTGGGCAGGAAAAGGCGTGCTAAGGGGGAGTGGTCAGCGGCTTCGGTCAAGCCGCCTCCGCCATTTGCGCGCAGTCTGCCAGCTGGGGCAGCGCGGCGGAGCGTCTTTTTTTTTTTACTCACCCACTGATAGTTTGCGCAGGAACGGAGGAACGGAAAAGTGGCTAGTGTGCTGCTGGGGTGTGTGGGGGATGGGTGGGGGATGTGCGCCTGTTCTAGTGGGTTTTTTTTATTTCCCCAGTGACAGTTTGCGCAGGACCGGAGGACCGGAAAAGTGGCTGGTGACTCCTTGCGGTGGGCATCTGCCGTGGCCGCATAATGGCGGTGCTGTACGCTGCCTGTTAGTGTGGGTACCAGGCTGGCAGAGGGCAGAGCTGTTTGTGGGCTGCTGCCATGGCTACGGCCAGATGTGGGTTGGCTCCTTGGGATGGGGCACAGGGCACAGAGGCGGTCATCGCCGCCGACACCTCAGAGGCATGATGGGAGATGTAGGCACAGAGTGGCCATGCAGACGATTGACCTCGGGTCATATGACACCCGCCACGACCCCCATCAGGAAGTGAGCGCATCAATGTTGACCCTCAACAGCACCAGCAGCACTTCAGCTGGCACTGGCACTGCCGCCGCTGCCGCCACCAGGGCCGGCGGCGGCATCGCTGACGGCTGCGCAAGTTTGCGGTCTTTCGGACGTGCACAAACCGTGCAGCGAGCGAAAAAAAAAGCCGTGGCAATCAGGCCGGTGTGGCTGCGCAACCGTGCTCGCGGCGGCAGCAGCACAACCGGCGCAAACTTCCGCCACAAATCGAAGGCAGGTGTGGAGCATGAGGCGTCACGGCTGAACGGGAAAAGCCGCTTTCACCGCTCCTCAACGACGGAACACCCGGTAGGTCTAGCAACGCCCTTGGTGTGATTGGAGAAAGTGGTTTTAAACCGGCTGAATACCTTCCAAATGACATTATTTGCATATTCAGCAACAGGACATCTTCAGCATTACCCTCCAACCTAATGAACTCAGCATGGGAGGCGTTTGGCGAGAGGTGGGTAGCATTTCCCCTTGAATCTCCAAGGAATTTTCCTAATCAGAACCATCTTTTTTCCTTCTAAGCACTATTCATTTTTTCCCAGTTCTTCTAATAATTATTCATGTCTTCCTGGAGCTACATGTAGACAGCAAGACGAGCTGCAAGGCTGGCGTGTTTATTTGTGTGTTTGCTTTGGAGTGATGATTATGTGTCTAGTGAGGGCATAAAACAGGCAGAATTCCTCTCTTTTCCGTACATTATGGGTAGTTGGAGGGGTGACCATGTGCATGGCTGTTGGGGATGGAAGAGATAAGGGGGCAGGCTGTGGTTTTGCCGTCTTGCTTGCTTCGAACAGGCTAGCTACAGGCCACAGGTACTAATTTGTCTAGACATTAAAGCCTGTGAGACTTTCCCACTTCCTTGGGCTCCTCTCATGGCCAAACTCTGAGCTCCATCACACGGGGAGGAAACACGCTCCCTACCATCGCTTCTCCACCCATGTTTTTGTGGCTCAGTTGTTGTTGTTGTTGTTGTTGTTATTATTTACTACATTTATATACCACCCCATAGCCGAAGGTCTTTGCGCAGTTTACAAAAGTTTAAGAAGAGTGAACATTAAAAGCAAATATACAATATTTAAAACCGTGAAAAGCATAAAATACAAACAAAAACAGATCATATCCGTTCAAAACAACTATTCTGGGGTCAGATATAAAACTCAGCATATGCTGTTCGATGCCTGGTTCTGAGATCCTCCCCCTGGTTCCACACGACTGCCCCACGTCCAGGGACAGCACAGGCACCTTTTTCTGTTTTGAAGCGGCAGGGCAAGTCCCACAAGAGTGAGGCCCCACTCCGTTAGAAATGTGTCGGGCCTCACCCCCTGCCCCTCCCTGCCATCCCAGGGCTGGTGAAATTGCTGCCTCCCCTGATGGGCACAGAGCCGTGCGGCATCCCTCTGTACCATTTCTGGGGCTGCACTTACTTGCAAGTAAGCGTGGCACCAGGCAGGACGGGGGCCCACACCTCCCCTGGTCACAGGACGATCCTGAAACTATGGGAAGAATCGGGTTTTCCCAGGGTTTCTTTATCCCTGGGAAAACCCATTCCCATCCCCCCTTTCACCTGGGAGTCCCTGTGCATCATTTGGACACACAGGGACTCAGCCATGACCAGCCACCAATTGGGCTGGTGTAGAAATGGCCCGAGTCATCACTGTCTTCTCCCAAGAGGCTTAGATACCTGCAACAGGGAGGGGAGATGTTTAAAGAACTAGAAGAAGGATATAGCTCACCGTGAATCCTTAAGCCATAAGTTGTGGCCTTTTGTTTCATCCCCCAAATGTGTCTATTCTGTCTACATCCCTGTGCCTGCATGAGAAGCTGCAAGCAGTTTAACAGAAGCAACTAGGGATGTGGAAACCAGAAAAACCCGAGTTTACCCAGGTTTTCTGAATCCCACCTTGACTCGTGGGGCTCCATCCGACGAGCGCGTTACTGGGCACTCACAGATTTTTCGCAGGTCCCACACGTGACGTCGGCTGCCTCCCATGCCCCTTCCGGCCTTCCTTGCAGGACAAAAAAAAAAAAAATCCCTCTGGGATGAATTACAGATCCTAGCACTGTTTTTCATCTATTAGCCCATATTGAAGCAAATATCTTGTAATCTATAGGAGTCGGGATTGGTTGGATCCTTGTTAGGTTTAAATAATAATAATAATAATAATAATAATAATAATAATAATAATAATAAATTTATTTGTTACGCGCCTCTCCCTCCAGATCAAGGCACGGTACAACATAAATGCAAATGCTATAAAATACATATAATTAAAACATTTAAGACTAATTCATTATTAAAAGCAGCACATTATTAAAAGGCATCTTAAAATTCCAGCTAAAATAAAGGGTTCCCCACTCCCCCCTGCCCCCGATTCCACCCCACAATGTCTGATACCCCCTGCTGGCCCCCTTGCTTGCCAGCTCGCTCCATCACTCGCTACCCTTTTGCTCGCCCGCCCATCCGCTCGCCATGTCTGATGCCCCCTCCACCAGCACCCCGGCCGCCATCTCCCCACCCTGGCTCCACTCTCCCTCCCATCTCTCCTGCTGGGTCCGCTCTTCCCCCCCTGGCCCCCATCTCTCTCCCCCCCCTGCGTGATTCTCTTGCCCCCGGCTCAATGGGCAGCTTCTCCCAGCTACTCGTGAGTAAGCCGCGTAGTTGGGAAAAGCCGCGGAACCAGCTAGACTTTCCACAGCCCCGGGCTCAGCAAGTGGATCCGGTTAACCCGGGTCAAGGGAGGGTTTAGCCCGGCCTGACCCCGGGATCCCGTGTGCGTCATCTGCACGCACAGGGGTGAGCCCGGGTTTCAGCCCGGGCTGAACTCTCATCTAGCAACAGCCCAAGTATTGGGTAGGGAGGTTCCATTCAGGATAAGTGGGAAGGGGGGCTTACCTGGGGGGAGGGGGGCTTACTTGGCTCCGTCGTCTACCACAGTCCATGCAGCGGTGGGCAGCGGAGCCAGGGAAGAAAGCCATAAAGACTAATCTCTTCCGGCAGGCCTACCCAGCTGAATTTTAAGATGCCTTTTTTAATGGGGTGCTACTTTTAATGATGCACTGGTTTTAAACGTTTGAATTAGTTGTATGTATTTTATCGTGTTTTTATTTGTGTTGTACCCCACCTTGATCCAGAGGGAGAGGCAGGAAACAAATAAATAAATAAATTATTATTATTATTATTCGGCCCCCAATTTTGTCCCCCTTTCCCCATTTACCTGCCTCCGCCGTCTGCTGTGGAGGCAAGTAAGTGGGGAAGGAGGGGCAAAATGGGGCCGAATATCAATCCAGACCTCCGGATCTCACTCGGGATCTGGTTCCGGAGCGGATCGGGGGAGGTCCAGATCGACCCAAACTGGTTCAGGCCCAATCTGGAAGGTCTGGGTTGGGAACCAAACCGGTTCGGGGGCCCTGTGCACAGCCCCATTTGAAACTAAGAACAAATCCCAACCAATCAAAATTAAAACCAGCAGCACGTTCCCTTTTCCACCTCCTCGCTGCCTTTGCGGGGGGGGGGGGGCATTCCGTTCCATCGCTTTCTAGAGCGATAGCTTGCACCTCAATTTAACAAATTGCTACCCGCCAATAATAAAGTATAATGACTGTTTTTAGTAATAACATTCTCTTTCTGTCCGGGGGTGGACAGTCACACCTATGTGTAGTAATACCTATGTCGACCACGTGAGATGAGATTCTTTCACAGCCTTACTACATTTTCTTCACATACTGTTTTGGCCCTCTTAAATGATTGGCATAACAATAGACTTAGGGCGTGGCTAGGTGGGGGGATTTCCCGGGGATTTTCCCTGGGCATTTACATGATGCACAGGGGATCCCGGGAGCGGGGAGGGCTGAACCCTCCCTTGGCCTGGGATATCGCCTTACCCTTTTCACCCGCTTTTCCCACGGTCTTGGGATGATCCTGACACGGCCGAACGTGTGGCCGGGTGTCGTGGGTTGTCCCGGCTCTTCATGCGTAATCGCGAAGAGCCGAGACCTGGGCATGGGGCACAGATCTCCTTTGGAGCTTTGTGCCCATTTGGGGTGGGATGGGGGAGCAGGGAAATGTATTTCTAAAAAAACATTACATTTTGCGTTTGTGTGCTCGTGCGCTCCTTCTCCTTTAAAAAACAAAACAAAATGGTGGGTGCAACGTCCTCTCCATCCTGGGACATCATGTGCCACGCGTAGACAGAGGGGGAGATCTCACAATAACCATATCGCGAGAACCTCCCCCCTCCGTCACGCTGGACCCGGTCGGTCTAACCATGGCCTCAGATTGTTTCTGTTACTATCCTTCTACGTGAAGGAGAAGTCCAAATAAAAGTGCTTAAAAACAGTCTACGCTTAATGTTCTATATGTCGGCTCATATTACGTCATGTCTCCTTAGCTTTTTTGCCCATTCATCTTCATCTATTTGGTAAGGATCTCAGCACAAGGGTTGAGCCCTCCAGTATTGGTCCTCTATCCCTGGGTCTTTGGTTGCGCCTCCTGTGCATGATTTCCCGGCTTCCTTCGTCTTCAGACTCCTCCCCATCCTCTTCTCTGTCTGCATCTTCAACGGAGACCCCTTCCGGGAGTTCTAGTCTCAGATCTTTCCATATTCAAGCCACTTCTTGCTTGCTTGTCGCTATTGGTGTGATCCCTTCATTTGGCACCATCAGATGGAAGGAGCCACCACCACCCCAGCAAATATCTGTAGTCTGCCTTTTGCAGTTTGAAGGCGTCGGGTCTCAGTTGCCGCCGTCACGGCAGTATCTCCAGCACCAAGTCTTGCAATATCATTACAGCTGCACCATTCTGCAGGGTTTCCTTCAGTTCCCTCCGTCTTTGCTGCAGGATCTCTTGCAAAGCGCACAATTCCGTCTCTAGGAGAGTTTGCAGCCTTCCTCCTCGGCCCCAGAGCTCTGTGAGCACTTCCAAAGGCATCTGGTGCTGTTGGGAAATCCGGGACCATGGAAGAAAAGCCGTTTTGCTAACAGGTCTTTCATGTTGTCTCCTTCTGCATCTTCTGCAAGGCCACGCAGGCGCAGGTTACATCTGTGACCTTGGTTCTCCGTTTCTTCCAGTTTGTATTTTGTTTCTGCATTTTGCTTTCTAAGATTCTCCTCAGGCTGTGTGATCTTTATTACTGCTGTTGTTTTTCACTTGTTCTATCGTTGTGTGTAAAGTTCCCAGTTGAGTTTCCAAAATCGTTGTCCACGTCTCCTTCCGTTCTTGCTTAAAAGCAGTAAGGGGCTGATCTATTTCCTCCTTAAGAGCTTTTGCCCAGACATCGCGCCCTCAAAGGTCCTCAATGATGACGGCCTCTGGATGAAAGGGAAGAAAAGAAGAGCTTCAGAGCCTGAAAGCAAGGGGAACTGCAGAGGTCGCACTCAGAAGCGACAGTCCTTGGGGGTGTTTTAGTGAGATTGGGGAAAGAGGTTGTTCAGCCTCCTTGGGGGAATCTCTCTCCTCAAAACTGGAGGCTGTGGGGTGCTAGGGGCAAATACTGATGAACTGTCTTGGGACAGGGAAGGCTACGGTTCCTTCTTTCCTTCTGGACCTCAGGTAGCCTAGCACAGAGCCTCTTTCGTGCCCCTGCCCTGCATCTCCTCCTCCTCTGTTGCCAACTTACCCCTTTGGCGATGGAGGAGCTCTTGATAGGCCAGGAGGGCTTCTCTGGCCTGCTGACGGATCTCCTCCCTCTCGTGAGAGAGCAGCCCTCCAACTTCCCCCAGGAGCCTGCGAATGGTGGATTCTTCTCCCGACATCTAGGGGGGAAAAAACAAGACAGATCTCTACCCACACTTCTCTCGCGGGTGGACCCTTGGCCTCACGGGGCCTCTGTAGGACAAGCCCTCCATGGGAGCTGTCATGGGACCTGGCATTGGGATGGGGGGTTAACCCTTTGCCCCTGACAGTGGCCCTGGTTTGGTGGCCCCCACCCTTGCTCCTTCCATGGAGGAGACAGCTCCCTTTCCTCCAAGAGCAGCTTGGGTCCACTGCTTTGGAGTCTCCTCCGGTCCCAGTCCAGGGCTCCAGCCATGCCCGCAAGTATTGCTACTCACATCCAGGTTCTGTATCTTCTGGGCAAATTGGAGGAGGGCTGTCCCACAGCTCAGGGCCCTCCACCTTTCCACGTCATCCACAGACTGGGCCCAGTAATGGATGTGCTGTGGAGAGAAGCAGGAGCTCAGAATCCAGGCCGGACCTTCCCATTTGCATTGGGGGCTTTGAGTTGGGCATCCTCACATGCCTTGCGAGCCAAATCAAAGTCCTCCTGCAACCCCACTCACCTCCAGAATGAAGAGCAAATGGCCGACGGTTGGCTCTCCGGTCAGCAAGCCCCTCAGCATGAACTCCGCGGTTTCAAATCCGTACGATTTGAAGAGGCGCTGAAAGGAAAGCGAGCGTTAGACCAGAGTGCCGGCACTGAAGCCCCTGCCTGCCATTCGCCCATGAGTCTCCCTCCTTCCGGGTCAAGGGAGCCATGCTATGCCTTCGTCTTTAACAGAGGTGGGCGAAAGCGCGCCCTGCTGGAAAAGGGCCCGAGAGAGGAAGAAGCTCACGCCACACCAAGGAACTTTGGGGCACGAAGGTCTCCTCCCTCCCTCCTCCCTCCTCCCTCCTTTTCCCCTCTCTCTGGAGGTCAAGGAGGGCGACGGAGACACAACATCATCAGAGGGGCCTGCAGGCCTGAAGGTTTTGCCTCCCCCCAGGCCGCAGAAAGCCCTGTGACTCCGCTTCGCCAAGGAACCCGCCTTCCTCTAACAGTTCCCTGGGCATATGCTGCAGCTAAGGAACACGGGTGCCCTTCCCGCCTTCCCTCCGGAACAGACACCTGCCCCCGAGCCTATAGCAGACGGCCACAACTTCTGGTCCAGAGGGGAGCCAAAGCTCCGGAAACCGCCTCCGCCCATCACCAAAGCCTTTGGGGAGGATTTACCTGTTGCCGAGGGGCTGCTCCAGGCCTTGGATGGTTGAGGACCTCATGGAGAACCAACCGCAAGACGTGGGACTCCAGCTCCCGGTTGAAGGCTCCCCAGGTTTGGCTGGGAGGAGAAAAGAGAAAGGAATTGGCTGTTATTCAGGCTTGTCCAAGGACCGTCGGCTGGCTATCCCCCCAGCCCCACTCACGCACACAGCCCTGTCCTTCGGAGAGGCCTTCCGTGCTGGCAGAGAGCACTGCCTAGAAAGCTCTCCTCCCTCCTTGACCAAAGCCGCCAGAGGGGTGAGGGTGAAGAGACCAATCCGTGTCCCCCTGCAGACCCCATCAGCCATCGTCGTACCTGAGCCCGTAAATGGCCTTCATGGCACATGCCAGGAGGCAGTGTGGCAGAGACTGTCCCGGCCTGGTTTCCATGGCCACCTGGGGGAGATGGCGACAGGGAGAAGGCAAACGATGAGATTCAAGGCCCTCTCAAGGCCCAGCCTGCCCCAGGAGGGAGATTTCACCAGCCTTCCCAATGGCGGGCAGGGGCTGCAGCGCACTCACCGCTATGGCCTCCACCAGTTCCTCCGCGGAGCAGGGGAACGCCAGGGCCCTCCCCCTGCTCTTCCGGGTGGCTGTGCACGCTGCGATGACGGCCCGGAGGAAGAGGAATTTCGCCTTGCAGTCAAAATGCTGGAAATTATAAGGAAAGGATTGCTAGTAAAACTCTGCCCCCCTCCCCCCTCCGTCCCCCCCCTCACAACGTTGTTCGCAGGCATCTCACAGGTCATGGAGGCGGAGGAGAAGAGGAGACGAGCTGGGCTCCATCCCCCTCCCCGAGCGTGACCAGGCCCTCTGCCCTGCCAGTCCTGGAGGCCCCAGCCACCACGGGCCCTAAGTGACCTGTACCTTTTCTCCAGCTTGGACCTGCTGTGCAAAGGCGAAGATGGTGTCCATCAGGCCAGCGAGATCTTCCTCCGTACGGGTCTGCGGCAAAGAGGTGGTGGAATCCAAGCCTGCCGTAGAGTCAACAGAGGGAGGTCAGGGCTGGAGGAAGGGCTGTGTCCTTCCCCCTTCCAAAGACAGGCTGCTGCCTTCCTGTGAGACCTTGGGCCTCCGGACAGGCCTCCCCCCAGCCCTCCCCCCAAGCCCTGGCCATCACCTCACCTGATCCCTCCGATGCGGCCTGCTGGTCCACTTCCAGGGCCTCCAGCCTCCGGCGCAGGGTGCACAGGTCCAGGGCCTTCCTCCGCGCCGGAGGTTTCAGCCCCAGTGGGTGGACTTGGATCGTCTTACAGCAGCAGAACTGCCTCCAGAAGGGCCTTGGAGGGGCTGCAGGCGATGCCAACCCTTTCTTGAAGCTGCTGCCTTCCTCTGGGTGCACTTTATTGCGCTGAAAAAGGGTTCGCAGCTTCTTCAGCCTAAAACAGAGAAGGCGGAAAGTGAGAAATGGGGAGTGCAGGTCCTAAGCCCCAGGCAAGACTGCTCTGAGTGGAGGCCGAAACACCTGGAGACCACATTGGGTCACATGAGGTTTCTTCAGAATGGCCATAAGAAAACAATGGGCCTCTCTGGCAGCCCCAGAAAATCATGGGGAGCCCCAAAATTCTCGTAGAGGCTTGCAATAAGGCCCTAAGCATGCTAAGAGTTTTTGCTGCAGGCGTGCTCCATGGAACGGCCCCTGTGCTGCGCACAGGTACATGGGGTTTCTTCAGAATGGCCATAGGAAAGCATGGCGCTATCTGGCAGCTCCAGAAAATCAGGGGGAGCCCCAAAATTCTCGTAGAGGCTTGCAATAAGGCCCTAAGCATGCTAAGAGTTTTTGCTGCAGGCGTGCTCTAGTATGCTTAGGGTCTCTTTACAAGTGTCTATGAGAATTTTGGGGCTCCCGCTGATTTTCTGGGGCTGCCAGAGAGGCCCATTGCTTTCTTACGGCTATTCTGAAGAAACCTCATGTGTCCTTGCGCAATGTGGGGCCCATTCCAATGGAGCACGCCTCCAACAAAAACTCTTAGCATGCTTAGGGTCTTATTACAATTCTCTATAAGAATTTTGGGGCTCCTCCTGGTTTTCTGGGGCTGCCAGATAGGCTCATTGTTTTCTAACGGCCATTCTGAAGAAACCTCGTGTGCCCGTGCGCAGCTTAGGGGCCGTTCCAATGGAGCATGCTTGCAGCAAAAACTCTTAGGATGCTTAGTGTGTTATTACAAGCCTCTTTGAGAATTTTGGGGCTCCCCCTGTTTTTCTGGGGATGCCTGACAGCCGATTGCTTTCCTATGGCCATACTGAAGGAACCTAATGGGCCCATGCGCAATGTGGGGGCCATTCCAGTGGAGCATGTCTCCAGCAGCAACTCTTTGGATCCTTAGGGTCTTAGTTCAAATCTCCATGAGCATTTTGGGGCTCCCCCTCTTTTCTCTGTGCCTGCTTGTGACAGCCTAAAGCAGTGGTTCTCAACCTTCCTAAAGCCGCAACCCTTTAATACAGTTCCTCATGTTGTGGTGACCCCCAACCATAAAATTATTTTCGTTCTTCTCTACACAATCCATTGTCATGGGATGGTTTGCTAATGAAAATAATACATAACAATAGCTTTAATCATACAAAAGATGATACATGACATAGTTCAGTCAATACAGTTTCCTAAGACCATCGGAAATATGTGTTTTCCAATGGTCTTAGGCGACCCCTGTGAAAGGGTCATTCGACCCCCAAAGGGGTCTCGACCCACAGGTTGAGAACCGTTGGCCTAAAGCTTTCCTATGGCCATTCTGAATGACACCCCATATTCTGGCTATGCGCAGGGGGGGGCAAGTTCAATGCAACATGGATCAGGCACAGAGTCTTAGGATGCTTGGGTTGCTAATGTCAACCTCCTCAGGGATTTTCAGCTTCATCTGGTTCTTAAGGGGCTTAAACTCTTTGGATCCTTAGGGTCTTAGTTCAAATCTCCATGAGCATTTTGGGGCTCCCTCTCTTTTCTCTGTGCCTGCTTGTGACAGCCTAATGCTTTCCTATGGCCGTTCTGAATGACACCCCATATCATGGCTATGTGCAGGGTGGGGGGCAAGTTCAATGCAACATGTAGCAAGCACAGAGTTTTAGGATGCTTGGGTTGCTAATGTCAACCTCCTCAGGGATTTTCAGCTTCATCTGGTTCTTAAGGGGCTTGTGGTATCATTCCCATGTACCCCTATGGCTACTTTGAAATGCAGGCCTGCATTGTTGTGAGGAGAGGGTGCTGGAGGGGGGGGGGGCATATGTAAACATGGTAATAATCTGTGGCAGTTTTTGGCAACCCCTCCTCCGCTTATTTTGGCCTTTTTGAACTGGTGGCTCTGAAGCATTGCATGAAACTGCAGGCACCTTCCCTTTATTGTATTCGGTTTTCTTTTTATGTTTGGAGATGATCCCTAGAAACCACTGTGTTGGGGGTCATAGGAATTGTTCCCCAAAACCACTTTGTTAGTTTGTATTTTGATTCTGTGTGGTTTTCTATGAAAACTAAATGTTTAACTCCTTTAAGTTATTTATTTATTTATTTATTTATTACATTTATATACCGCCCTATAGCCAAAGCTCTCTGGGCGGTTTACAAAAGTTAAAAACAGTAAACATTTTAAAAAGTTTGTTAGCTGATAGCATGATGCTAGGTTTGAGGAATGCAGCCATTTTTATTTTTATGTCTATTCTTTGTTCATTATTAATATTTGACAGTCGTATAAAGAAAAAATAGTTTCAGTTGAACCTGTTGGCAAATTGTTTAGAAAAGAGTAGTTGGCATATTCAGGTATTTTCCCATGTAGTTTTTTCTTCCTATTAAGTTTTCTAAGCTCTTCAGAACGGCCTTAAATGTTGTAGTCCCAACAAAAACTCAAGTGTTCTTCTTCAATTCACCGAGAATACTCTCTGTTCTCTTTGTTCCCAATACCAAGAGGAGGCTCTCTCTTCACTGATTTTAATTTGAAGATGATCCCTAAACTCCTTCAATGGTTTCCTATGGCCATTCGGAATGACACAATGCATTTCAATGGCCATTCGGTGTCCTTCGGTTTAGTATGTCCCCGGAATCCCCCCACATACCTAGCATCATTTGAGGGTGTGGCGGGATGGGGGGGGATACCGCTAAGCCCTCCCCTAAATGCCGAGGACAATTTGGAGAAAATTCTGCCAAGTGTCCTTTTTGTTGTTGTTCTTATTGTTTTTCAAGAGCGCCCCAAAGCCCAAACTCTCTGGGCCAATTACAGGGTTCAACAGTGGGTACCCTGGGGAAGGGGTCTCAGGTAAGATTAAGAAACCACCCCCCAAAACCCTTCCAGCCCCACCCTAGGTCAGCAGTAGGACAGGCCTTGGACCTCAAGCATTTATAACACAGAGAGAGAGAGAGAGAGAGAGATTTTGACCTGGCCATGAGAGAGAGGTGGGAGAGCCCCCCTAGGGTGAGAAGGAGACTCTAAATAAGTACTCACATCTTTGAGGATTCAGTGTCTCCGCCTAGCTCCGAAACCTCCCTCTCTCAGCTGCCTCTAACTATCTAGAAACTAGAGTCCTAACTCTATCTGATGGTTTCAACAATCCCAATGTCACTGACTCTCTAAGCTGTCTCTACCACCCTCTACCGCTCTCCACCACCTTCTCCCACACTCTCTAGCTCTCTCTAACTGCCAAACGCGCTCCCACTCTCTCCTCCGCTCCCTCTCGCTCTCTCCTCACTACCCACAAAGACCTCCTCCCCCCCAGGCCTCCTGCAGCCCTTCCAGCTGGGGGTCGTGTCACAATGGAAGACATGCCGCCATCACTTAGCAACCGTGCTCAGCCATGGCCAGTGTTCCGCTCAGTACTGGTGGGTTTAGTGGGGGGCTAGGGCCTGTGGTTTACAAGGGTGCCCAACATTGGCCTGGCCTCCCTAGCCAGGCCCGTTTTGTGGCCACCCGAGTTCTGCCCCTCTCTTCCAGGCACATGGGTGCCCCTGCAGACTCCTGGATGCGTTGTCTGCTCAGAGGGAGCGTCACCACGGGAAACCCTCCAGCCAGCTAAGGAGCAGACTGGGGGCCTTCCTTGCAGGGGAGGTGGCCACGTGGCTTATGGGAATATGACTATGAGGGGATGAATTTTACAACTTCCTCCTTAGGTTTCTGACACTTAGGACCTCTTCATATGATTAGCTGCAGGAAGATTCTGTCTTTACACTTCTGTTTCTTTCAGTCCTTCCAAACTGTCATCAAGCACTTTGGAAACCCCCAAAATAAATATTAATTTTCCCGGCAGGAGAGGCGGGGGAGAAGAACAGGGACGGGCATGGCGGATGGGGACAGGGCCTGGTGGATGGGGGGGGAAGGAGGACGGGGACAGGCATGGTGGACAGGGTGAAGAAGGACGGGGACAGGCATGGCGGACAGGGACAGGCATGGCAGACGGGGGACAGGCATGGCGGATGGGGACAGGGCCTGGTGGATGGGGGGGGAAGGAGGACGGGGACAGGCATGGTGGACGGGGTGAAGAAGGACGGGGACAGGCATGGCGGACAGGGACGGGCATGGCAGACGGGGGACAGGCATGGCAGATGGGGACGGGGGCTGGGTGAGCGAGTGGGCAGGGGGGTTCAGGCATGGTGGCGGGGGAAATCAGGGGCAGGGGGAGCAGGGAACCATTTATTTTTTAAAAAAAAATACGGTTCCGTTGGTGCGCTCCTGCGCACATGGCCCTTTAAGGGAGGAAAAAAATAGAGGACGCGACGGGGCTCCCCTCGGCCCCGTCGTGTCTTGCGTGTGGACGGGGCCTACAGGCCGCGCTACTTTTAGCACGGCCTGGCCCCTCCTCCCACACGGATTATCTGGTAGGTCTAGCAAGGCCCCCAGCATCCCAAGTTACAAAGTATCCCGTTTTGCTTATTCTCCCCCTCCAACATTGGGATTGGAGGATACTTCTTCAGGTGATCATGATTGGGAGTTGAATCTGCCTCTCATTGCTTCAAAAAACCTTACCCCTCCCACTTTTAGCCATTCTAAACAAATTAATAGCAAGCAAACCGCAAGACAAAAAAGTCTGAACATCTCCACAAATGACCCCCAACCACTACTCTCTATTCACAGTAAGTTTCAGGGATGTGGGTTTCAAAACAGAAAAGTTATATGCTAATCTTTTCGGCAATGCAATACTTTGGGGGGGAAATATCCAAAATGGCGGGCGGAGCACTTTGCAAAAAGTGGATCGGTTTGCTTGTGGTCACTTCTCTTTGCTATGCTTCGCTAGCCCCCGACTCGCTTCTCCTCCACCTATAACGGAGGTGAAGCCCCCCGCTTTGCTATCACTTCTAAGAACCAAAGAGAAGTGGAGCACAGCCCTAGTTAAAATCACTGAAATAAAGAACAAGTGAGACATTCAATGTATCTGAAATTAACTTCACTCACTCCGACTTTGAAGTTTTTGCTTGGAGAGATCATCCGGAGGCATGGGGCAGGGTGCTATCAGTATGCTGATGACACCCAAATATATTTCTCTATGTCCTCGACAACAGCGTCAACTAAGGATAGTGTTTCTCCTCTGAATGAATGCTTGGAAGCGGTAATGGGCTGGATGAGGAAAAACAAACTGAAGCTGAATCCAGAAAAGATGGAGGTGCTCACTGTCAAAGGCCACAACCTGGGTTTGGAGGTGTGTCAACCAGTTCTGGATGGGGTTACGCTCCCCCTGAAAGACTGTGTTCGCAGCTTAGGGGGTGCTTCTGGATCCGTCGCTCCAAATGACAGCCCAGATAGATGCGACGGCCAGGCTTTAGCTGATACGCCAGCTGCGCCCCTTCCTAGAGTTAGAAGACCTAAAGACGGTAGTGCACACGCTGGTAACTTTGAGGCTCAACTTCTGCAATGTGCTTTACATAGGGCTACCTTTGTGCCTTGTCCGGAAACTTCAACTAGTTCAAAATATGGCAGCCAGGTTGGTCGCTGGTACATCTAGGGGTGATCACCAGTCTAAAAATCTCATCACTGGCTGCCAATTAGTTTCCGGGCAAG
Source organism: Elgaria multicarinata webbii (assembly GCF_023053635.1). Lineage (NCBI taxonomy): Eukaryota > Metazoa > Chordata > Lepidosauria > Squamata > Anguidae > Elgaria > Elgaria multicarinata. The sequence goes on from NC_086177.1 coordinate 8,041,665, forward strand.
GTATAAAGTGTTGGTTATTTTATTTATTTATTTATTTATTTATTTATTTATTTATTTATTACATTTTTATACCGCCCAATAGCCGAAGCTCTTATTACCTTTAAAGCTCTACATGGTTTGGGCCCAGGTTACCTGCGGGATTGCCTTCTCCCGTACAATCCGCCCTGCACACTCAGGTCCTCTGGGAAGAATCTACTTCAGTCAGCAAAGACTAGGCTGACAACCGTTACCCAGAGGACCTTTCTTCTGCCATTCCCAGACTGGAATAGCCTGTCGGAGGAGACACGTCAGCTTGACAGTCTTTCAGCATTCAAGAAAGCTATCAAGACTGATCTCTTCCAGCAAGCCTATCCAGTAGAATTTTAGGGTACTTTTAGGAGGCTTTTAACAGTGTATGCTATGTTTTTAATAAGTATTTTATGTATTTTATGATTGCTGTTGTTCCCCTCCTCGATCCAATCGGAGAGGTGGATAAGAAATATTATATTATTATTATTATTATTATTATTATTATTATTATTATTATTATTCTATGTGATATGTTCTCCCCTTCCCTCAAATATCTTTTCTGACTGTATCCTCACTCCACTCCAAGCTGATGCTATTGTTAATGGGGTAGTTTGCAGGCCGGCAAGCTTGCTTTTTCATTTTTAAATGTCAATTTTTTAAAAAAACTTGTGTACGATTGTCACAAGTTTCTATACTCTAACGTTAGGGTGGGTGTTGTGGGAGGCTCTTACTTCATAGAATCATAGAATCCTAGAATAGCAGAGTTGGAAGGGGCCTACAAGGCCATCGAATCCAACCCCCTGCTCAATGCAGGAATCCACCCTAAAGCATCCCCGACAGATGCTTGTCCAGCTGCCTCTTGAAAGCCTCTAGTGTGGGAGAGCCCACAACCTCCCTAGGTAACTGATTCCATTGTCGCACTGTTCTAACAGTCAGGAAGTTTTTCCTGATGTCCAGCTGGAATCTGGCTTCCTTTAACTTGAGTCCATTATTCCGTATCCTGCACTCTGGGAGGATCGAGAAGAGATCCTGGCCCTCCTCTGTGTGACAACTTTTTAAGTATTTGAAGAGTGCTCTCATGTCTCCCCTCAATCTTCTCTTCTCCAGGATAAACATGCCCAGTTCTTTCAGTCTCTCTTCATAGGGCTTTGTTTCCAGACCCCTGATCATCCTGGTTGCCCTCCTCTGAACACGCTCCAGCTTGTCTGCGTCCTTCTTGAATTGTGGAGCCCAGAAGTGGACGCAATACTCTAGATGAGGCCTAACCAGGGCCGAATAGAGAGGAACCAGGACCTCACGTGATTTGGAAGCTATACTTCTATTAACGCAGCCCAAAATAGCATTTGCCTTTCTTGCAGCCATATCGCACTGTTGGCTCATATTCAGCTTGCAATCTACAACAATTCCAAGATCCTTCTCGTTTGTAGTATTGCTGAGCCAAGTATCCCCCATCTTGTAACTGTGCCTTTGGTTTCTATTTCCTAAATGTAGAACTTGGCATTTATCCCTATTAAATTTCATCCTGTTGTTTTCAGCCCAGCACTCCAGCCTATCAAGATCACTTTGAAGTTTGTTTCTGTCTTCCAGGGTATTAGCTATCCCACCCAATTTTGTGTCATCTGCAAATCTGATCAGCGTTCCCTGCACCTCCTCGTCCAAATCATTAATAAAAATGTTGAAGAGCACTGGGCCCAGGACTGAGCCCTGCGGTACCCCACTCGTTGCGTCTCCCCAGTTTGAGAAGGTTCCATTGATAAGTACTCTTTGAGTCCGATTCTGTTGCCAACTGTGAATCCACCTAATAGTTGTTCCATCTAGCCCCCTTTTAGCTAGTTTGTTAATCAGAATGTCATGTGGTACTTTGTCAAAAGCTTTGCTGAAGTCAAGATATATGACGTCCACAGCGTTCCCACGGTCCACAAGGGAGGTTACCTTATCAAAAAATGAGATCAAATTTGTCTGACAGGACTTGTTCTTGACAAATCCATGTTGGCTTCTAGTGATCACCGCATTGATTTCAAGGTGTTTACAGATTGACTTCTTTATAATCTGCTCCAGAATTTTCCCAGGGATGGATGTCAGACTGACTGGTCTGTAGTTCCCAGGTTCTTCCTTTTTGCCCTTTTTGAAGATAGGGACAACGTTAGCCCTCCTCCAGTCGTCCGGCACCTCACCCGTCTTCCATGATTTTGCAAAGATAATAGACAAAGGTTCTGAGAGTTCTTCCGCTAGCTCCTTCATTCCTCTAGGATGCAGTTCATCGGGCCCTGGAGATTTGAACTCATTCAAGGAAATTAGGTGTTCTTTGACCATTTGTTTATCAATCTCAAACTGTAATCCTGCCCCCTCAACTTCTGCTTCACTTTTTCCTTTTTTTTTTTTTTTTAATAATTTTTATTCATTTTCAACACTATATAAACATAAATGAACATTTCCAAAATATAATTGAAACAAACACAATAAGAAAAAGAAATACATCAAATATCTGCTTCATACATATTGAATAATTGTTGAGTACAAATATCAAAAACTATTACATATGCCTTATCACACTACAACATTTTCATTCTTAACATAAAAGTGCACCCCCCACCTCGGGATCATTCTTGAGTCCAAAATCTAATCGTTTCTTCTGATGGTGGTTTCCCATTTCCCTTAGTAAACACGAACACTAGGAACTGTTTCCAAATTCCTTCGAACTCATTTATTTTAGTTACGCCTTTTCTCCACTTAATATTACATGTCAGTTTATCATTAATGGCTATGTCCCATACTACTTTATACCACTCCTCAATAGAATATTCCCCTTGGATCTTCCAGTTCCTAGCTATCATCAATCGTGCTGCAACCAACAAACTCGATATCAGCTCTATAATTCCTTTTCCACACTTTATATCTTCAAATAGTGACAGCAATGCTATTTTTGGTGTTTGTTCTATTTTCATTCCCACTATTTCTTCAATTTCTGAGAACACCATCTTCCATAATCTTTGTACATATTTGCATTGCCACCACATATGTAAATACGTTCCTTTTTCCCCACATCCTCTCCAACAATTTGCTGAATGTTGATCACTTATCTTGTTCAATCTAACCGGGGTTAGGTACCACCTCCATAAAATTTTAAAATAATTCTCCTTTATTCTTACTGATAAACTTCTCAACACTCTTTGTTTCCATAGTCCCTCCCAGCTCTGTCGCCCTATTTGTATCTTCAAATCTGATTCCCAAATCACTTTCTCTGTATTCTCTCTAAACTCCTTCTCTAACAATATTTTATATATTTCACTCATTAATCCTTTTGAAACTATACTACCTCCTTTTCCTTTCTCCTTACTTACTACTAATTCTTCAAACCTCGTCATCTTTCTGCACATTCTATTATCTTTAATCCACTTTTTATTCCATTGTTCTAATTGACCATATTCTAACCAAGATAGTTTCTTCTCCTTTAACAAATTTTCCATATCTTCTCTTGTTTTAATATCTCTTACCCAATCCTTTAATTTTATTTTATTTTTCTCTTTTAATATTTTACATAATCTACCCTTTAGATCCTCTGGGAAATTCTTTAACATTATTATCGGTGCTAAGGGAGAGTTGCTCGGAAGCAGCTTCCCTTTAAATTTGCTCCAAATTTCCCATTGAGTCCTCAGGAGTGGATTATCTATACTTCCAACCCATTTTCTTCCTCCATCTTTAAAAAAAACATTCTCCAGATTCATCTCTACCTTACTTATGATTTTTTCTTCCATCCAGTATAAATCTCCTACTCCCATAATTGCTTCTACAACATGTCTTAATCTATTTGCTACGTAGTATAATTTTATGTTTGGGAGACCCATTCCCCCCTTTTTTTGGCTTAGGTACCAATTATTTTTATTCACTCTTGCTCTCTTTTCTCCATTACAATATTTATTAATAATATTTTGCCAACTTTTTATCTCGGTTTCTGATATTTTTATAGGTAGCATCCTAAATACAAAATTAATTTTAGCTAATATCTTCATTTTTATCAAAGCTATTCTCCCAAACCAAGATAAATTTAATCTTTTATATTTCTCCAATTTCTCTAGTACCTCCTTCTTTAACCTCGTTAAATTTTCCCTTTCTAAATTCTCTAGATTTTTTGTAATTTTAATTCCCAAGTATTTAATCTCATTCTTAACTTTCAATTCCATCCCCTTAAATTCCCAATCCTTTTCTTCCTTCTTAGTATAGTTAAACAACATCATCTCTGATTTAGACCAATTTATTTTTAACCCTGTAATTTCCTCAAATTCCCTCAACTGATATTTAATTCTTTCTAATTTTCTTAATGGATTCTTAATGGTCAATAAAGTATCATCCGCAAACATGTTTAGCTTTATCTCCCTTACCTCTCCAATTCCTTCTAATTCTTTATCCTCCCTTAGTGCCTTCGCCAAAACTTCCATAACCATTACAAAAAGGACCGGCGAGAGCGGACATCCTTGTCTTGTTCCTCTGGCTAGTCGTATCTTTTCAGTAAGTCCGTCATTTACCACCACTACCGCCGTATTTTGGGAATATAACTGTTCTATTACATTTTTAAATTTATTTCCAAATCCCAATTTATCTATAATACTCTTTAGTGCCTGCCAGCTCACACAATCAAAAGCTTTAAAAATATCTAATGCCATAATACCTGCCTTAATATTTGCTTTTTTTATTACATTTATTACATTTAAAACTCTACCCGCTAAATTATGCATATGTCTTCCTACCACAAACCCACATTGATCTGCTCCTATATATTCTGCCAAAAAATTATTTAATCGTTTGGCCATAATAGATGTAAAAATTTTAGCATCCTGATTTATTAAAGAAATAGGTCTATAAGAATCAGGATTAGTCAAATCTTTATCTGGTTTTGGGATCAGAATTATCACTGAACATTAGGTGTTCTTTGACCATTTGTTTATCAATCTCAAACTGTAATCCTGCCCCCTCAACTTCTGCTTCACTTTTTCCAGGGGGGTCATAGACCCGCTTTTGGGAGAAGACTGAGCCAAAGTAGGAATTGAGCACTTCAGCCTTTTCTTTGTCATCTGTTATCAATTTGCCATCCTCATTAAGAAGTTGAACCACCATTTCTTTCCTCGGTCTTTTACTACTCACATATCTGAAGAAAGCCTTTTTATTGCTTTTAGCATCCCTCGCTAATCTCAGCTCATTTTGAGCTTTAGCCTTCCTGACGCCATTTTGGCACTTCTGCGCCACTTGTCTGTACTCTTCTTTTGTAGCCTGGCCTTCCTTCCACTTCCTATATGTATCCCTTTTTGTTTTCAGGTCATCTCTAAGCTTTTTGTGGAGCCACATTGGTTTCCTCTGTTGTCTTCTATCTTTTCTCCTTGTTGGAATTGTTTGTAACTGTGCCTTTAAAATTTCCTTTTTTAAATACTTCCACCCATCCTGCACTCCTTTTCTCATTAGGCTCATTTGCCATGGGACCTTACTTATCATAGTTCTTAGTTTATTAAAATCAGCTTTCCTAAAATCCAGAGTACGTGTATGGCTACGCTCAAATTTTGTCTCCTTCATAATCAAGAATTCAAGTATGATGTGGTCACTTTCCCCCAGAGTTCCCATAACTGCCACTTTATCCACTAAGTCATCCCTATTGGTCAATATCAAGTCAAGGATTGCCGATCCTCTAGTTCCTTCCTCCACTTTTTGTAGGAGAAAGTTATCACCCACACTTCAGCTTGATCACATTTTGTATTGACTTTGGTAAATATATCCCTAAATATTTTATATTTTTGGCATTTGTTGGGATACCAGTAGTTTTCATGAGCTTATCTTTAGTTTTTAGTTTTTTTGATAGATTCAGGCCATAGCTAGACCTAAGGTTTATCCCTGGATCATCCAGGGGTCAAACCTGTTCATCTAGGTGACACACAGGGGATCCAGTGCTCAGGCAGGGGCGAACCCTGGATGATCCCAGGATAAACCTTAGGTCTAGGCGTGGCCTCAGAGATCATATATTAGATTTTTTATTATTATTGATTGTCAGCCCTGACACGCCACCATATTCAGTAGTGATTTTCAATATTCTCTGTAAGTCCCTTAATGGGTTTGACAAGGTTAGGCCCAAATCTTCTGCATATAAATTAGTAAATCTCTTTCCTCCCTTAAACTTGATTCCTTCAATTGAGTTACCATTTCTTATAAGTTTCGCCAGTGGTTCTATGGATAAAGCAAATAAGAGAGAGTCATCCCAGCTTGGTGCCTTGATATATTGAGGTCAATGGTGAATCCAAATGGTTTGTTCTAATCACAGGGAGCTCACATGACTAGGGTGACCATATTTTGGAAACCAAAAAGGAGGACAACACAGCCGCCCCAAGGGGGCGTGTCCACCAACATGTCCAGCCCCCAAGGGGGCATGCTCACCAACATGTCCAGCCCCCAAGGGGACATGCCCACCAACATGTCCAGCCCCCAAAGGGGCATGCCCACCCAAACATGGCCTTGGTCACAGGTCGGATTTCACAGCACAAAATTGAGACAAACCTGTTCTACATAACATCTTAATGTTAAAATCACTGGAATAGAGAACAAGTGAGACATTCAATGTATCTGAAATTAACTTCACTCATTCCTACTTCTGTAGCTTTTGCTGTACTTTGAAGCTTTAGCTATACGCTGTGTGATACAGCCTCCCCTTCCCTCAAATATCTTTTCTGACTGCAAATCCTTCACTGGATGACCATAGTCTCACCTTTCCTAACATTTAACACCCTTTCCCCATCACCTTTCTTATATCCATACTCACAGATTCAGCATACTGCTACCACTGAACAAATGAAGCAGTTGACAAGTACAGAAAAATCTAGTACAACAAACAAGCAACGAATCATTCAGAAAGAGTATAAACTACTATTAGCCTGCAAACGTTAGCCATGGGACAAAATGGACTAAAAGCTAGCACCTCTTAACTTGTTTCAACTTCAACCAGACATAACAGTCAAAAACAACCAAGAAAAACACAATTACCTTATTGACACAGCAATACCTAATGGCAAAAATGTTGCAGAAAAGGAAGAGGAAAAGAGAGAGAAATATACACCACTGGCTATGGAAGTTAAAGAACTATAGCAACAGGAAAAAGTTACAATTATTCCGTTAGTCACATCAGTCACCAGCATCACATCATTTTATTTTTAAAGAAAACCTTCAGAAATTAGGCCTACCAAAATACATGCACACCAACATCCAGAAAGCAGTCATACCTAAAACATGTTCAATAGTCAGGACATTTCTGAATCCGTAAAAGACCGCATGACTTGGCAAAGCCCATCATGTTCACCTAGGAAAACCACCACGAGCAAGAAAAGAGAGATAAATGACGACGACGATGATGATGATGACGACGATGATGATGGCGGCAACCCTGTTAATTTTTGAAAGATTTTTAAGAAGGATGGACAATTATCAGCATTTTTTACAAAATATACGTCATGCCAATTATATCAAACAAATTGGATAGGAAGGTCTATGGGTCAAAATGCATTATTTCATAAGAATATCACCTCCAAATCATCCCCCCGACATGCAGAAAAGTACAGCCCTCCCACACACACTGCCAACACACACCCACACACACACTGCCAGCACACACACATCCATTCAACCAGGCACCCTATTCACCCATACACTTTCACACACACACACACACACACACACACACACCCCTTTGTCTTACTTCTACTTGCTCCTTCTCTTGCTGCTGCTGCTGCTTCCGCCTCTTCTTCCTCCTCCTCTTCTTCTTCTTTCTCAACGCAGGGGGGGCTGGAGGGCGGGTTCCCAGAAGGGAGGGAGCGCGGCCCCCAGCCCATTGCCTCACGTTGATCCAGGGCTCTCCTTGGTCGCCGCTGTGATGTCACTGCAGCGACCAAGGAGAGCCCCAGATGGAAACAAGGGGGGCCTTAAACGGCACATTTCTTTAGTTTAGCCAGTGGTGCATATTTTCCTCTCTTTTCCTCTTCCTTTTCTGCAACATTTTTGTCATTAGGTATTGCAATTTCAATGTTGGTGTGTTTTTCTCGGTTGTTTTTGACTGTTATGCCTGGTTGAAGTTGAAACAAGCTAAGAGGTGGTAGCCTTTAGTCCATTTTGTTCCATGGCTAACGTTTGCAGGCTAATAGTAGTTTATACTCTTTCTGAATGCTTGGTTGTTTGGTTGTTGTATACTTGTCAATTGCTTCACATATTCAGTGGTAACAGTATGCAGTAAGGTGATGGGGAAACAGTGTTAAATGTTAGGAAAGGTTAGGCTGTGGTCATCCAGTGAAGGATTTGCAGTCAGAAAAGATATCTGAGGGAAGGGAAGACTGTATCACACACAGGGCTCATCTACACCAAGCAGGACATTCCACTTTGAAAGCGGTAGAGAAAAGCCAGGAGCCACACTACTGCTTTATAGCAGTACTGAAGTGCACTGACAACTGTTGGGGCCCATGACACATACCATATGCCACTTTCATACCACTTTCATAGTGTTATATCCTGCTTGGTGTAGATGTGTCCTGGGCCCCAACAGTTGTCAGTGCACCTCAGTACCACTATAAAGCAGTAGTGCAGATCCTGCAGTGCACTCCAATGTTGCTATAAAGCAGTAGTGTGGCTCCTGCCTTTTATATACCGCTTTCATAGTGGAATACCCTGCTTGGTGTAGCTGAGCACACAGTATACCAAAAGCTTCAACGTACAGCAAAAGCTACAGAAATAGGAATGAGTGAAGTTAATTTCAGATACACAGAATGTCTCACTTATACTTTATTCCAGTGATTTTAACATTAAGATGTTATGTAGAACAGGTTTGTCTTAATTGTGTGCTGTGAAATCAGACCTGTGACCAAGGCCATGTTTGGGTGGGCACGCCCCCTTGGGGGCTGGACATGTTGGTGGGCACCCCCCTATAGGGCGGCCATGTTGTCCTCCTTTTTGGTTTCCAAAATATGGTCACCCTAAGCAAGATAATGAGCTCCAGTACCCTCAAATGGATTGCATGTGATGCCCAAGCATGGGTGTGGAAAACATCTGTGAGAGATGTCACAAACCGCAAATCTCCTTCCATTTCCCTTGGAAAATTCCTCAGCCATCTGGGCCCCATAGAAATCTCAACATTTCTGGGACTTCAGGTTTACCATTTAGGTAAAACTTGATGGCATCCTAGGGATATATGGCACTTTCTTGAGGTGCTCTTTTGCCAGCCTTATTGAAATGCTCTTGGCATCTTTCACAACTGAGCATATATATTTTTCCCCTGAGCAGGACCTCCAAATTCATTTTGAATTTCACTCTATATAAAACGTTAGAGGCAATTCTTTCCTTTTTTTTCTTTGTTCCTTCTGCCCATAGTAGATCCCTGCTCGTGATCAATGAGCCATCCCACACATTTGAGACAAGCAGACCCTGTACTTTTGCATGCCACAGTTCAACAACATTGAGGTGGTTTGCAGGGACGTGGGAAAACATTGCAGGTTCCTCTTCAGTGGACCAAGTCAAATGACCTGTTCACCAAAAGCAAGAAGCTTCCATAGGCAAAAGGAGAAAAATACAGACTCCAAGAAGCAGACAGGTTGCATGCAACAGAACTGGGTGATTATACATCTTTTACTGGCTGCATCACTTGATATCCTCTTAAAGCTAGACATGCTACCATGTGAGATTTAGGGCCTTGCTAGACCAGGTGTTAGCCTGGTGTGAGGACCGTGCTCATCCCTGTGCGTCCAAACGACACACAGGGGATCCCGGCCTCAGGCAGGGGTCACACCGCCCTGGCACCGCGCTAACGGGAACTGCTGGTAGCGTGGTTCTTCCCGTGGTCCCGACCTCAGGTTGGGCTGAGGCTGGGACCGCGGGCGTGTAGCCAGGTCCGCCGCTTTTCCCAGCTCCACAGGACCGCTGCAGCCGTCAGGGCTACGGTGGGGACATCGGGGGACATCGGACTTTGCGGGGGTGGGGGTGGACGGGAACGGAGAACGGGGCCTGGGGGGCGGGCGGGGGATAGGACTTTGTGGGTGGGGGGTGGGGGGGACGGAGAATTAAAGAAACAAAAACCCATACTTAACTTTTGTGGCTCCTGCCGCTTGAAAAATAATAATAATGGCGGCCGTGACGGCTCTCCTCCAGAGCTCGTCGCGGCTCCCGTCTGAATAAGAGCGAGACCTCGGGTTATTCCTAACGCGAGATCTCCCCTCCTCTCCTCCAGATTGTTACACAGGTCTAGCAAGGTCCTTAGAAGACTCACCAGCCAGGAAGCAAGACAAGAACCTCTTCTTAAACAAGAACAAACACATGAAACTCCCGAGTCCACCCAGGTACAACTGAGTTCAGTGGCAACTAGTAACTAAATTTATTTGTTTATTTATTAGATTTATCGACTGCCCGATTGACAAACGCTTTGCAATTACAAAAACACAAAACAGTAAAATAATGACCAGCGCAGTAATGAAGCCAATGACAATATATAAAAGAAGAAGACATGAGAAGCCTTACGAGTGCAGTCATACGGGATCCCCACTCTATAGATGGTTCTGAGACCAGAAGCCTCCATCTAGCCCTGGCAGTCAGGGCGAGGGGCGGGAGGGAGGCATTTTTGCCTCCCTTTCTTGCTTTTTCGCATTCTTAGCTGGACGGGCCTCTGCGCCTCTCAGAGACTCTTGTGGACCAGGGAGATTCATGTCTCCCTTCTCCCCTTCCTTCCCTGCCTACCACCACACTCCCTTTCCTCCTCCGGGACAACTTCCATGGTCGCGGCTGTGGCTTCAGAAAAGGAGCCACCACATTGGGGGGTCCCTAGTTAACAGAGCCGGGGAAGATCCCCGCTCAGATCTCCCCTCCCGCCACATAGAGATGATAGTTCTGTCTATGGCCTGTGGGGGGAGCTGTCTGTAATATCTTATGGCTCATCAGACTGAAGAGCTGTAGGATTGCGCTGCAAAGAGTAAGCAGTAAACCTGTAATAAAGGCAGCAAATTGAAGATCAAATGCTTGGCAGAAGAGGAAGGTCTCATCCTAGCGTCTAGATGCATAGTAAAGATGCCAGGCAGATCTCCCTAGGGTGGGCGTTCCACAGATGGGGTGGGTGGGGGCTACCACAGAAAAGGATCTTTCCCTGGTAGCCACCTGTCACATCATTGTGCGCAGTGACACCCAGAGAAGAGCTTTCGAAGATCATCTTAGCGGTCAGGCAGGAACATTTGGGAGAAAGTGCTCCTTCAGGTAGACTGGTTTAAGGGCTTGGAAACCTACTGGGTTGAAGATCTACCCCAAGCAGGATAGAACACTTTGAAAATGGTATGAAAACCATATATGGAGTGTGTGTGTCCCAACAGTTGTCAAAACCGTTTGAAACTGTTTTAAAGTAGGAGTGTGTCGATCCCGCCTGTGCAACCAGTGCAGTTAACGCAGCGCTGGAATAAGAGGTTCAAAATGGCCAGTCCCAATAGGCAGCTTTGTTGCTCTGTTCTACATTAACTGACGTTTCTGGCCCAGCGTCAGAGCGAGCCCCATGTTCCGTGCACTGCAAGAATCCAGGCAAGCGGTTGCAGCTGGTATGTGGTAAGGCTCGGGCAGTAGCTGATCCATGAGCCGAAACGGATCAGAGGCACTTCGTACCACGGTGGCTATTTGTGCCTCAAGTGACAGAGCTGGATCTCTGAGCACCCCCAGACTACAAATCTGCCTGTGGCATTACCCCACAGTTCTGTTCCCTTAGGTGTGTCTGTGGCTTTGTAGGTCTAGTGAGTGCAGAATGTGGGACTGAGTGGGTGGGGCTGATGATGCGGTGAAAGGGGGGCGGAGTATCAATGGGGGTCCGTTGGTTAGGAGTGGGGAGTGTCCGTTAGGGGTGTCAGTGGTGTGGAGAGTGAAAGGAGATGAGATTTTAAGAGACTTAAGATGACTGTTTTTATTAAAACTAGTAGTTTAAGCAGGTTAACTTGAATTCGAAGTAACTAAGATCTGGTAAACAAAAATAAACATTTTTATCTTTTGTTACCTCAAACCACGTGTCTGCTTGGCTTTATCACCTGCTCTACAGTTACTATCATAAACACCTTATATAAAACCTTCAGCTTATTATCAGGGAGGATCTCTTCTCGATCCTCCCAGAGTGCAGGACACAGAATAATGGGCTCAAGTGAAAGGAAGCCAGATTCCAGCTGGACATCAGGAAAAACATCCTGACTGTTAGAGCAGTACGACAATGGAATCCGTTACCTGGGGAGGTGGTGGGCTCTCCCACACTAGAGGCCTTCAAGAGGCAACTGGACAACCATCGGTCAGGGATGCTTTAGAGTGGATTCCTGCACTGAGCAGGGGGTTGGACTCGATGGCCTTGTAGGCCCCTTCCAACTCTGCTAGTCTATGATTCTATGCCATACACAGTAAAACCTTTCCAGATTCTAGCCTTGACCCTCTATGAGGGAAAGGTTGGTGTTTTACCCTCCCCTCAGGTTGTTCAAGTGGTGGCGCTTGGCTGGAGGAGGGTTTGTGTGCAACAAGACCTGGGCTGTGAGGCCTGTGTCGTGACACTGCCCTTTCTAGCAGAGAGCAATCCCATTTAAAGCAGTTTGAACATGATGGAACTGGAGAGATGAACTGCTCACTAACGGAACCTTTGTCTTGTCTGAAACCTTTCACCATTTCCCCCTTATCTATACAGCCTCTTTTGCCACCCAATCTTGGGGGCCTGCAGAATGGGGGGGGGGCTGCATAAGGATGAGGAAATCAACAAAGTTGCCTCCCCCGTTTCCACCAGCAGGTTCCGGCATCAGGTTGCTATCCATTGGCAAAAGAAAAAAGAAAAGAGAAAAGGGAGGCATATTTTGTGCATACAAATATTTATTTTTTTACTTGGTGTGATTGGAGAAAGTGGTTTTAAACCGGCTGAATACCTTCCAAATGACATTATTTGCATATTCAGCAACAGGACATCTTCAGCATTACCCTCCAACCTAATGAACTCAGCATGGGAGGCGTTTGGCGAGAGGTGGGTAGCATTTCCCCTTGAATCTCCAAGGAATTTTCCTAATCAGAACCATCTTTTTTCCTTCTAAGCACTATTCATTTTTTCCCAGTTCTTCTAATAATTATTCATGTCTTCCTGGAGCTACATGTAGACGGCAAGACGAGCTGCAAGGCTGGGGTGTTTATTTGTGTGTTTGCTTTGGAGTGATGATTATGTGTCTAGTGAGGGCATAAAACAGGCAGAATTCCTCTCTTTTCCGTACATTATGGGTAGATGGAGGGGTGACCATGTGCATGGCTGTTGGGGATGGAAGAGGTAAGGGGGCAGGCTGTGGTTTTGCCGTCTTGCTTGCTTCGAACAGGCTAGCTACAGGCCACAGGTACTAATTTGTCTAGACATTAAAGCCTGTGAGACTTTCCCACTTCCTTGGGCTCCTCTCATGGCCAAACTCTGAGCTCCATCACACGGGGAGGAAACACGCTCCCTACCATCCCTTCTCCACCCATGTTTTTGTGGCTGAGTTGTTGTTGTTGTTGTTGTTGTTGTTGTTGTTATTATTTACTACATTTATATACCACCCCATAGCCGAAGGTCTTTGCGCAGTTTACAAAAGTTTAAGAAGAGTGAACATTAAAAGCAAATATACAACATTTAAAACCGTGAAAAGCATAAAATACAAACAAAAACAGACCATATCCGTTCAAAACAACTATTCTGGGGTCAGATATAAAACTCAGCATATGCTGTTCGATGCCTGGTTCTGAGATCCTCCCCCTGGTTCCACACGACTGCCCCACGTCCAGGGACAGCACAGGCACCTTTTTCTGTTTTGAAGCGGCAGGGCAAGTCCCACAAGAGTGAGGCCCCACTCCGTTAGAAATGTGTAGGGCCTCACCCCCTGCCCCTCCCTGCCATCCCAGGGCTGGTGAAATTGCTGCCTCCCCTGATGGGCACAGAGCCGTGCGGCATCCCTCTGTACCATTTCTGGGGCTGCACTTACTTGCAAGTAAGCGTGGCACCAGGCAGGACGGGGGCCCACACCTCCCCTGGTCACAGGACGATCCTGAAACTATGGGAAGAATCGGGTTTTCCCAGGGTTTCTTTATCCCTGGGAAAACCCATTCCCATCCCCCCTTTCCCCTGGGAGTCCCTGTGCATCATTTGGACACACAGGGACTCAGCCATGACCAGCCACCAATTGGGCTGGTGTAGAAATGGCCCGAGTCATCACTGTCTTCTCCCAAGAGGCTTAGATACCTGCAACAGGGAGGGGAGATGTTTAAAGAACTAGAAGAAGGATATAGCTCACCGTGAATCCTTAAACCATAAGTTGTGGCCTTTTGTTTCATCCCCCAAATGTGTCTATTCTGTCTACATCCCTGTGCCTGCATGAGAAGCTGCAAGCAGTTTAACAGAAGCAACTAGGGATGTGGAAACCAGAAAAACCCGAGTTTACCCAGGTTTTCTGAATCCCACCTTGACTCGTGGGGCTCCATCCGACGAGCGCGTTACTGGGCACTCACAGATTTTTCGCAGGTCCCACACGTGACGTCGGCTGCCTCCCATGCCCCTTCCGGCCTTCCTTGCAGGACAAAAAAAAATCCCTCTGGGATGAATTACAGATCCTAGCACTGTTTTTCATCTATTAGCCGATATTGAAGCAAATATCTTGTAATCTATAGGAGTCGGGATTGGTTGGATCCTTGTTAGGTTTAAATAATAATAATAATAATAATAATAATAATAATAATAATAATAATTTATTTGTTACGCGCCTCTCCCTCCAGATCGAGGCACGGTACAACATAAATGCAAATGCTATAAAATACATATAATTAAAACATTTAAGACTAATACATTATTAAAAGCAGCACATTATTAAAAAAGGCATCTTAAAATTCAACTGGGTAGCCCTGCTGGAAGACATCAGTCTTTATGGCTTTCTTAAAATTCAGAAGACTGTTAAGTTGACGAATCTCTCCTGGCAGGTCATTCCATAATCTGGTAACGGCAGAAGAAAAGGTCCTCTGGGTAATAGTTGTACTAGTACTTCTAGCGCGGGCTGTCCCTCCTTTCCACACGTCAGACGCGATGGGGAAAGGAAAGCCCCATCGTGTCCTCCATTTTTAAAAAAAAGGTAAAGGGGCCATGTGCGCAGGAGCGCACCAACGAAAAGGTAAGTTTTTTTTTAAAAAAAATAAAGGGTTCCCCAATCCCCCCTGCCCCCAATTCCACCCCACAATGTCTGATACCCCCTGCTGGCCCCCTTGCCCGCCCGCTCGCTCCATCACTCGCTCGCCCCCTTGCTCGCCCGCTCGCTCCATCACTCAGTCACCCTTTTGCTCGCCGGCCCATCCGCTCGCCATGTCTGATGCCCCCTCCACCAGCACCCCGGCCGCCATCTCCCCACCCTGGCTCCACTCTCCCCCCCATCTCTCCTGCCGGGTCTGCTCTTCCCCCCCTGGCCCCCATCTCTCTCCCCCCCCTGCGTGATTCTCTTGCCCCCGGCTCGATGGGCAGCTTCTCCCAGCTACTCGTGAGTAAGCCGCGTAGTTGGGAAAAGCCGCGGAACCAGCTAGACTTTCCACAGCCCCGGGCTCAGCAAGTGGATCCGGTTAACCCGGGTCAAGGGAGGGTTTAGCCCGGCCTGACCCCGGGATCCCGTGTGCGTCATCTGCACGCACAGGGGTGAGCCCGGGTTTCAGCCCGGGCTGAACTCTCATCTAGCAACAGCCCAAGTATTGGGTAGGGAGGTTCCATTCAGAATAAGTGGGAAGGGGGGCTTACTTGGCTCCGTTGTCTACCACAGTCCATGCAGCGGTGGGCAGCGGAGCCAGGGAAGAAAGCCATAAACACTAATCTCTTCCGGCAGGCCTACCCAGTTGAATTTTAAGATGCCTTTTTTAATGGTGTGCTACTTTTAATGATGCACTGGTTTTAAACGTTTGAATTAGTTGTATGTATTTTATGATGTTTTTATTTGTGTTGTACCCCACCTTGATCCAGAGGGAGAGGCAGGAAACAAATAAATAAATAAATAAATTATTATTATTATTATTCGGCCCCCAATTTTGTCCCCCTTTCCCCATTTACCTGCCTCCGCCGTCTGCTGTGGAGGCAAGTAAGTGGGGAAGGAGGGGCAAAATGGGGCCGAATATCAATCCAGACCTCCGGATCTCACTCTGGATCTGGTTCCGGAGCGGATCGGGGGAGGTCCAGATCGACCCGAACTGGTTCAGGCCCAATCTGGAAGGTCTGGGTTGGGAACCAAACCGGTTCGGGGGCCCTGTGCACAGCCCCATTTGAAACTAAGAACAAATCCCAACCAATCAAAATTAAAACCAGCAGCACGTTCCCTTTTCCACCTCCTCGCTGCCTTTGCGGGGGGGGGGGCATTCCGTTCCATCGCTCCCTAGAGCGATAGCTTGCACCTCAATTTAACAAATTGCTACCCGCCAATAATAAAGTATAATGACTGTTTTTAGTAATAACATTCTCTTTCTGTCCGGGGGTGGACAGTCACACCTATGTGTAGTAATACCTATGTCGACCACGTGAGATGTGATTCTTTCACAGCCTTACTACATTTTCTTCACATACTGTTTTGGCCCTCTTAAATGATTGGCATAACAATAGACTTAGGGCGTGGCTAGGTGGGGGGATTTCCCGGGGAATTTCCCTGGGCATTTACATGATGCACAGGGGATCCCGGGAGCAGGGAGGGCTGATCCCTCCCTTGGCCTGGGATATCGCCTTACCCTTTTCACCCGCTTTTTCCACGGTCTTGGGATGATCCTGACACGGCCGAACGTGTGGCCGGGTGTCGTGGGTTGTCCCGGCTCTTCATGCGTAATCGCGAAGAGCCGAGACCTGGGCATGGGGCACAGATCTCCTTTGGAGCTTTGTGCCCATTTGGGGTGGCATTTGGGGGAGCAGGGAAATGTATTTTTAAAAAAACATTACATTTTGCGTTTGTGTGCTCGTGCGCTCCTTCTCCTTTATAAAACAAAACAAAATGGTGGGTGCAACGTCCTCTCCCTCCTGGGACATCATGTGCCACGCGTAGACAGAGGGGGAGATCTCACAATAACCATATCGCGAGAACCTCCCCCCTCCATCACGCTAGACCCGGTCGGTCTAACCATGGCCTCAGATTGTTTCTGTTACTATCCTTCTACGTGAAGGAGAAGTCCAAATAAAAGTGCTTAAAAACAGTCTACGCTTAATGTTCTATATGTCGGCTCATATTACGTCATGTCTCCTTAGCTTTTTTGCCCATTCATCTTCATCTATTTGGTAAGGATCCCAGCACAAGGGTTGAGCCCTCCAGTATTGGTCCTCTATCCCTGGGTCTTTGGTTGCGCCTCCTGTGCATGATTTCCCGGCTTCCTTCGTCTTCAGACTCCTCCCCATCCTCTTCTCTGTCTGCATCTTCAACGGAGACCCCTTCCGGGAGTTCTAGTCTCAGATCTTTCCATATTCAAGCCACTTCTTGCTTGCTTGTCGCTATTGGTGTGATCCCTTCATTTGGCACCATCAGATGGAAGGAACCACCACCACCCCAGCAAATATCTGTAGTCTGCCTTTTGCAGTTTGAAGGCGTCGGGTCTCAGTTGCCGCCGTCACGGCAGTATCTCCAGCACCAAGTCCTGCAATATCATTACAGCTGCACCATTCTGCAGGGTTTCCTTCAGTTCCCTCCGTCTTTGCTGCAGGATCTCTTGCAAAGCGCACAATTCCGTCTCTAGGAGAGTTTGCAGCCTTCCTCCTCGGCCCCAGAGCTCTGTGAGCACTTCCAAAGGCATCTGGGGCCGTTGGGAAATCCGGGACCATGGAAGAAAAGCCACTTTGCTAACAGGTCTTTCCTGTTGTCTCCTTCTGCATCTTCTGCAAGGCCACGCAGGCGCAGGTTACATCTGTGACCTTGGTTCTCCGTTTCTTCCGTTTTGTATTTTGTTTCTGCATTTTGCTTTCTAAGATTCTCCTCAGGCTGTGTGATCTTTATTACTGCTGTTGTTTTTCACTTGTTCTATCGTTGTGTGTAAAGTCCCCAGTTGAGTTTCCAAAATCGTTGTCCACGTCTCCTTCCGTTCTTGCTTAAAAGCAGTAAGGGGCTGATCTATTTCCTCCTTAAGAGCTTTTGCCCAGACATCTCGCCCTCAAAGGTCCTCAATGATGACGGCCTCTGGATGAAAGGGAAGAAAAGAAGAGCTTCAGAGCCTGAAAGCAAGGGGAACTGCAGAGGTCGCACTCAGAAGCGACAGTCCTTGCGGGTGTTTTAGTGAGATTGGGGAAAGAGGTTGTTCAGCCTCCTTGGGGGAATCTCTCTCCTCAGAAATGGAGGCTGTGGGGTGCTAGGGGCAAATATTGATGAACTGTCTTGGGACAGGGAAGGCTACGGTTCCTTCTGGACCTCAGGTAGCCTAGCACAGAGCCTCTTTCGTGCCCCTGCCCTGCATCTCCTCCTCCTCTGTTGCCAACTTACCCCTTTGGCGATGGAGGAGCTCTTGATAGGCCAGGAGGGCTTCTCTGGCCTGCTGACGGATCTCCTCCCTCTCGTGAGAGAGCAGCCCTCCAACTTCCCCCAGGAGCCTGCGAATGGTGGATTCCTCTCCCGACATCTAGGGGGGAAAAAACAAGACAGATCTCTACCCACACTTCTCTCGCGGGTGGACCCTTGGCCTCACGGGGCCTCTGTAGGACAAGCCCTCCATGGGAGCTGTCATGGGACCTGGCATTGGGATGGGGGGTTAACCCTTTGCCCCTGACAGTGGCCCTGGTTTGGTGGCCCCCACCCTTGCTCCTTCCATGGAGGAGACAGCTCCCTTTCCTCCAAGAGCAGCTTGGGTCCACTGCTTTGGAGTCTCCTCCGGTCCCAGTCCAGGGCTCCAGCCATGCCCGCAAGTATTGCTACTCACATCCAGGTTCTGCATCTTCTGGGCAAATTGGAGGAGGGCTGTCCCACAGCTCAGGGCCCTCCACCTTTCCACGTCATCCACAGACTGGGCCCAGTAATGGATGTGCTGTGGAGAGAAGCAGGAGCTCAGAATCCAGGCCGGACCTTCCCATTTGCATTGGGGGCTTTGAGTTGGGCATCCTCACATGCCTTGCGAGCCAAATCAAAGTCCTCCTGCAACCCCACTCACCTCCAGAATGAAGAGCAAATGGCCGACGGTTGGCTCTCCGGTCAGCAAGCCCCTCAGCATGAACTCCGCGGTTTCAAATCCGTACGATTTGAAGAGGCGCTGAAAGGAAAGCGAGCGTTAGACCAGAGTGCCGGCACTGAAGACCCTGCCTGCCATTCGCCCATGAGCCTCCCTCCTTCCGGGTCAAGGGAGCCATGCTATGCCTTCGTCTTTAACAGAGGTGGGCGAAAGCGCGCCCTGCTGGAAAAGGGCCCGAGAGAGGAAGAAGCTCACGCCACACCAAGGAACTTTGGGGCACGAAGGTCTCCTCCCTCCCTCCTCCCTCCTCCCTCCTCCCTCCTTTTCCCCTCTCTCTGGAGGTCAAGGAGGGCGACGGAGACACAACATCATCAGAGGGGCCTGCAGGCCTGGAGGTTTTGCCTCCCCCCAGGCCGCAGAAAGCCCTGTGACTCCGCTTCGCCAAGGAACCCGCCTTCCTCTAACAGTTCCCTGGGCATATGCTGCAGCTAAGGAACACGGGTGCCCTTCCCGCCTTCCCTCCGGAACAGACACCTGCCCCCGAGCCTATAGCAGACGGCCACAACTTCTGGTCCAGAGGGGAGCCAAAGCTCCGGAAACCGCCTCTGCCCATCACCAAAGCCTTTGGGGAGGATTTACCTGTTGCCGAGGGGCTGCTCCAGGCCTTGGATGGTTGAGGACCTCATGGAGAACCAACCGCAAGACGTGGGACTCCAGCTCCCGGTTGAAGGCTCCCCAGGTTTGGCTGGGAGGAGAAAAGAGAAAGGAATTGGCTGTTATTCAGGCTTGTCCAAGGACCGTCGGCTGGCTATCCCCCCAGCCCCACTCACGCACACAGCCCTGTCCTTCGGAGAGGCCTTCCGTGCTGGCAGAGAGCACTGCCTAGAAAGCTCTCCTCCCTCCTTGACCAAAGCCGCCAGAGGGGTGAGGGTGAAGAGACCAATCCGTGTCCCCCTGCAGACCCCATCAGCCATCGTCGTACCTGAGCCCGTAAATGGCCTTCATGGCACATGCCAGGAGGCAGTGTGGCAGAGACTGTCCCGGCCTGGTTTCCATGGCCACCTGGGGGAGATGGCGACAGGGAGAAGGCAAACGATGAGATTCAAGGCCCTCTCAAGGCCCAGCCTGCCCCAGGAGGGAGATTTCACCAGCCTTCCCAATGGCGGGCAGGGGCTGCAGCGCACTCACCGCTATGGCCTCCACCAGTTCCTCCGCGGAGCAGGGGAACGCCAGGGCCCTCCCCCTGCTCTTCCGGGTGGCTGTGCACGCTGCGATGACGGCCCGGAGGAAGAGGAATTTCACCTTGCAGTCAAAATGCTGGAAATTATAAGGAAAGGATTGCTAGTAAAACTCTGCCCCCCCTCCCCCCTCCGTCCCCCCCCTCACAACGTTGTTCGCAGGCATCTCACAGGTCATGGAGGCGGAGGAGAAGAGGAGACGAGCTGGGCTCCATCCCCCTCCCCGAGCGTGACCAGGCCCTCTGCCCTGCCAGTCCTGGAGGCCCCAGCCACCACGGGCCCTAAGTGACCTGTACCTTTTCTCCAGCTTGGACCTGCTGTGCAAAGGCGATGATGGTGTCCATCAGGCCAGCGAGATCTTCCTCCGTACGGGTCTGCGGCAAAGAGGTGGTGGAATCCAAGCCTGCCGTAGAGTCAACAGAGGGAGGTCAGGGCTGGAGGAAGGGCTGTGTCCTTCCCCCTTCCAAAGACAGGCTGCTGCCTTCCTGTGAGACCTTGGGCCTCCGGACAGGCCTCCCCCCAGCCCTCCCCCCAAGCCCTGGCCATCACCTCACCTGATCCCTCCGATGCGGCCTGCTGGTCCATTTCCAGGGCCTCCAGCCTCCGGCGCAGGGTGCACAGGTCCAGGGCCTTCCTCCGCGCCAGAGGTTTCAGCCCCAGTGGGTGGACTTGGATCGTCTTACAGCAGCAGAACTGCCTCCAGAAGGGCCTTGGAGGGGCTGCAGGCGATGCCAACCCTTTCTTGAAGCTGCTGCCTTCCTCTGGGTGCACTTTATTGCGCTGAAAAAGGGTTCGCAGCTTCTTCAGCCTAAAACAGAGAAGGCGGAAAGTGAGAAATGGGGAGTGCAGGTCCTAAGCCCCAGGCAAGACTGCTCTGAGTGGAGGCCGAAACACCTGGAGACCACATTGGGTCACATGAGGTTTCTTCAGAATGGCCATAAGAAAACAATGGGCCTCTCTGGCAGCCCCAGAAAATCATGGGGAGCCCCAAAATTCTCGTAGAGGCTTGCAATAAGGCCCTAAGCATGCTAAGAGTTTTTGCTGCAGGCGTGCTCCATGGAACGGCCCCTATGCTGCGCACAGGTACATGGGGTTTCTTCAGAATGGCCATAGGAAAGCATGGCGCTATCTGGCAGCTCCAGAAAATCAGGGGGAGCCCCAAAATTCTCGTAGAGGCTTGCAATAAGGCCCTAAGCATGCTAAGAGTTTTTGCTGCAGGCGTGCTCTAGTATGCTTAGGGTCTCTTTACAAGTGTCTATGAGAATTTTGGGGCTCCCCCTGATTTTCTGGGGCTGCCAGAGAGGCCCATTGCTTTCTTACGGCTATTCTGAAGAAACCTCATGTGTCCTTGCGCAATGTGGGGCCCATTCCAATGGAGCACGCCTCCAACAAAAACTCTTAGCATGCTTAGGGTCTTATTACAATTCTCTATAAGAATTTTGGGGCTCCTCCTGGTTTTCTGGGGCTGCCAGATAGGCTCATTGTTTTCTAACGGCCATTCTGAAGAAACCTCGTGTGCCCGTGCGCAGCTTAGGGGCCGTTCCAATGGAGCATGCTTGCAGCAAAAACTCTTAGGATGCTTAGTGTGTTATTACAAGCCTCTTTGAGAATTTTGGGGCTCCCCCTGTTTTTCTGGGGATGCCTGACAGCCGATTGCTTTCCTATGGCCATACTGAAGGAACCTAATGGGCCCATGCGCAATGTGGGGGCCATTCCAGTGGAGCATGTCTCCAGCAGCAACTCTTTGGATCCTTAGGGTCTTAGTTCAAATCTCCATGAGCATTTTGGGGCTCCCCCTCTTTTCTCTGTGCCTGCTTGTGACAGCCTAAAGCAGTGGTTCTCAACCTTCCTAATGCCGCAACCCTTTAATACAGTTCCTCATGTTGTGGTGACCCCCAACCATAAAATTATTTTCGTTCTTCTCTACACAATCCATTGTCATGGGATGGTTTGCTAATGAAAATAATACATAACAATAGCTTTAATCATACAAAAGATGATACATGACATAGTTCAGTCAATACAGTTTGTTAAGACCATCGGAAATATGTGTTTTCCAATGGTCTTAGGCGACCCCTGTGAAAGGGTCATTCGACCCCCAAAGGGGTCGCGACCCACAGGTTGAGAACCGCTGGCCTAAAGCTTTCCTATGGCCATTCTGAATGACACCCCATATTCTGGCTATGCGCAGGGGGGGGCAAGTTCAATGCAACATGGATCAGGCACAGAGTCTTAGGATGCTTGGGTTGCTAATGTCAACCTCCTCAGGGATTTTCAGCTTCATCTGGTTCTTAAGGGGCTTAAACTCTTTGGATCCTTAGGGTCTTAGTTCAAAACTCCATGAGCATTTTGGGGCTCCCTCTCTTTTCTCTGTGCCTGCTTGTGACAGCCTAATGCTTTCCTATGGCCGTTCTGAATGACACCCCATATCATGGCTATGCGCAGGGTGGGGGGCAAGTTCAATGCAACATGTAGCAAGCACAGAGTCTTAGGATGCTTGGGTTGCTAATGTCAACCTCCTCAGGGATTTTCAGCTTCATCTGGTTCTTAAGGGGCTTGTGGTATCATTCCCATGTACCCCTATGGCTACTTTGAAATGCAGGCCTGCATTGTTGTGAGGAGAGGGTGCTGGAGGGGGGGGGCATATGTAAACATGGTAATAATCTGTGGCAGTTTTTGGCAACCCCTCCTCCGCTTATTTTGGCCTTTTTGAACTGGTGGCTCTGAAGCATTGCATGAAACTGCAGGCACCTTCTCTTTATTGTATTCGGTTTTCTTTTTATGTTTGGAGATGATCCCTAGAAACCACTGTGTTGGGGGTCATAGGAATTGTTCCCCAAAACCACTTTGTTAGTTTGTATTTTGATTCTGTGTGGTTTTCTATGAAAACTAAATGTTTAACTCCTTTAAGTTATTTATTTATTTATTTATTTATTACATTTATATACCGCCCTATAGCCAAAGCTCTCTGGGCGGTTTACAAAAGTTAAAAACAGTAAACATTTTAAAAAGTTTGTTAGCTGATAGCATGATGCTAGGTTTGAGGAATGCAGCCATTTTTATTTTTATGTCTATTCTTTGTTCATTATTAATATTTGACAGTCGTATAAAGAAAAAATAGTTTCAGTTGAACCTGTTGGCAAATTGTTTAGAAACGAGTAGTTGGCATATTCAGGTATTTTCCCATGTAGTTTTTTCTTCCTATTAAGCTTTCTAAGCTCTTCAGAACGGCCTTAAATGTTGTAGTCCCAACAAAAACTCAAGTGTTCTTCTTCAATTCACCGAGAATACTCTCTGTGCTCTTTGTTCCCAATACCAAGAGGAGGCTCTCTCTTCACTGATTTTAATTTGAAGATGATCCCTAAACTCCTTCAATGGTTTCCTATGGCCATTCGGAATGACACAATGCATTTCAATGGCCATTCGGTGTCCTTCGGTTTAGTATGTCCCCGGAATCCCCCCACATACCTAGCATCATTTGAGGGTGTGGCGGGATGGGGGGGGATACCGCTAAGCCCTCCCCTAAATGCCGAGGACAATTTGGAGAAAATTCTGCCAAGTGTCCTTTTTGTTGTTGTTCTTATTGTTTTTCAAGAGCGCCCCAAAGCCCAAACTCTCTGGGCCAATTACAGGGTTCAACAGTGGGTACCCTGGGGAAGGGGTCTCAGGTAAGATTAAGAAACCACCCCCCAAAACCCTTCCAGCCCCACCCTAGGTCAGCAGTAGGACAGGCCTTGGACCTCAAGCATTTATAACACACACACACACACACACACACACACACACACACACAGATTTTGACCTGGCCATGAGAGAGAGGTGGGAGAGCCCCCCTAGGGTGAGAAGGAGACTCTAAATAAGTACTCACATCTTTGAGGATTCAGTGTCTCCGCCTAGCTCCGAAACCTCCCTCTCTCAGCTGCCTCTAACTATCTAGAAACTAGAGTCCTAACTCTATCTGATGGTTTCAACAATCCCAATGTCACTGACTCTCTAAGCTGTCTCTACCACCCTCTACCGCTCTCCACCACCTTCTCCCACACTCTCTAGCTCTCTCTAACTGCCAAACGCGCTCCCACTCTCTCCTCCGCTCCCTCTCGCTCTCTCCTCACTACCCACAAAGACCTCCTCCCCCCCAGGCCTCCTGCAGCCCTTCCAGCTGGGGGTCGTGTCACAATGGAAGACATGCCGCCATCACTTAGCAACCGTGCTCAGCCATGGCCAGTGTTCCGCTCAGTACTGGTGGGTTTAGTGGGGGGCTAGGGCCTGTGGTTTACAAGGGTGCCCAACATTGGCCTGGCCTCCCTAGCCAGGCCCGTTTTGTGGCCACCCGAGTTCTGCCCCTCTCTTCCAGGCACATGGGTGCCCCTGCAGACTCCTGGATGCGTTGTCTGCTCAGAGGGAGCGTCACCACGGGAAACCCTCCAGCCAGCTAAGGAGCAGACTGGGGGCCTTCCTTGCAGGGGAGGTGGCCACGTGGCTTATGGGAATATGACTATGAGGGGATGAATTTTACAACTTCCTCCTTAGGTTTCTGACACTTAGGACCTCTTCATATGATTAGCTGCAGGAAGATTCTGTCTTTACACTTCTGTTTCTTTCAGTCCTTCCAAACTGTCATCAAGCACTTTGGAAACCCCCAAAATAAATATTAATTTTCCCGGCAGGAGAGGCGGGGGAGAAGAACGGGGACGGGCATGGCGGATGGGGACAGGGCCTGGTGGATGGGGGGGGAAGGAGGACGGGGACAGGCATGGTGGACAGGGTGAAGAAGGACGGGGACAGGCATGGCGGACAGGGACAGGCATGGCAGACGGGGGACAGGCATGGCGGATGGGGACAGGGCCTGGTGGATGGGGGGGGGAAGGAGGACGGGGACAGGCATGGTGGACGGGGTGAAGAAGGACGGGGACAGGCATGGCGGACAGGGACGGGCATGGCAGACGGGGGACAGGCATGGCAGATGGGGACGGGGGCTGGGTGAGCGAGTGGGCAGGGGGGGTTCAGGCATGGTGGCGGGGGAAATCAGGGGCAGGGGGAGCAGGGAACCATTTATTTTTTAAAAAAAAATACGGTTCCGTTGGTGCGCTCCTGCGCACATGGACCTTTAAGGGAGGAAAAAAATAGAGGACGCGACGGGACTCCCCTCGGCCCCGTTGTGTCTTGCGTGTGGACGGGGCCTACAGGCCGCGCTACTTTTAGCACGGCCTGGCCCCTCCTCCCACACGGATTATCTGGTAGGTCTAGCAAGGCCCCCAGTATCCCAAGTTACAAAGTATCCCGTTTTGCTTATTCTCCCCCTCCAACATTGGGATTGGAGGATACTTCTTCAGGTGATCATGACTGGGAGTTGAATCTGCCTCTCATTGCTTCAAAAAACCTTACCCCTCCCACTTTTAGCCATTCTAAACAAATTAATAGCAAGCAAACCGCAAGACAAAAAAGTCTGAACATCTCCACAAATGACCCCCAACCACTACTCTCTATGCACAGTAAGTTTCAGGGATGTGGGTTTCAAAACAGAAAAGTTATATGCTAATCTTTTCGGCAATGCAATACTTTGGGGGGGAAATATCCAAAATGGCGGGCGGAGCACTTTGCAAAAAGTGGATCGGTTTGCTTGTGGTCACTTCTCTTTGCTATGCTTCGCTAGCCCCCGACTCGCTTCTCCTCCACCTATAACGGAGGTGAAGCCCCCCGCTTTGCTATCACTTCTAAGAACCAAAGAGAAGTGGAGCACAGCCCTAGTTAAAATCACTGAAATAAAGAACAAGTGAGACATTCAATGTATCTGAAATTAACTTCACTCACTCCGACTTTGAAGTTTTTGCTTGGAGAGATCATCCGGAGGCATGGGGCAGGGTGCTATCAGTATGCTGATGACACCCAAATATATTTCTCTATGTCCTCGACAACAGCGTCAACTAAGGATAGTGTTTCTCCTCTGAATGAATGCTTGGAAGCGGTAATGGGCTGGATGAGGAAAAACAAACTGAAGCTGAATCCAGAAAAGATGGAGGTGCTCACTGTCAAAGGCCACAACCTGGGTTTGGAGGTGTGTCAACCAGTTCTGGATGGGGTTACGCTCCCCCTGAAAGACTCTGTTCGCAGCTTAGGGGCTGCTTCTGGATCCGTCGCTCCAAATGACAGCCCAGATAGATGCGACGGCCAGGCTTTAGCTGATACGCCAGCTGCGCCCCTTCCTAGAGTTAGAAGACCTAAAGACGGTAGTGCACACGCTGGTAACTTTGAGGCTCAACTTCTGCAATGTGCTTTACATAGGGCTACCTTTGTGCCTTGTCCGGAAACTTCAACTAGTTCAAAATATGGCAGCCAGGTTGGTCGCTGGTACATCTAGGGGTGATCACCAGTCTAAAAATCTCATCACTGGCTGCCAATTAGTTTCTGGGCAAGGTTTAAAGTGTTGGTTATTTTATTTATTTATTTATTTATTTATTTATTTATTTATTTATTTATTACATTTTTATACCGCCCAATAGCCGAAGCTCTTATTACCTTTAAAGCTCTACATGGTTTGGGTCCAGGTTACCTGCGGGATTGCCTTCTCCCGTACAATCCGCCCTGCACACTCAGGTCCTCTGGGAAGAATCTACTTCAGTCAGCAAAGACTAGGCTGACAACCGTTACCCAGAGGACCTTTCTTCTGCCATTCCCAGACTGGAATAGCCTGTCGGAGGAGACACGTCAGCTTGACAGTCTTTTAGCATTCAAGAAAGCTATCAAGACTGATCTCTTCCAGCAAGCCTATCCAGTAGAATTTTAGGGTACTTTTAGGAGGCTTTTAACAGTGTATGCTATGTTTTTAATAAGTATTTTATGTATTTTATGATTGCTGTTGTTCCCCTCCTCGATCCAATCGGAGAGGTGGATAAGAAATATTATTATTATTATTATTATTATTATTATTATTATTATTATTATTCTATGTGATATGTTCTCCCCTTCCCTCAAATATCTTTTCTGACTGTATCCTCACTCCACTGCAAGCTGATGCTATTGTTAATGGGGTAGTTTGCAGGCCAGCAGGCTTGCTTTTTCATTTTTAAATGTCAATTTTTTAAAAAAAACTTGTGTACGATTGTCACAAGTTTCTATACTCTAACGTTAGGGTGGGTGTTGTGGGAGGCTCTTACTTCATAGAATCATAGAATCCTAGAATAGCAGAGTTGGAAGGGGCCTACAAGGCCATCGAATCCAACCCCCTGCTCAATGCAGGAATCCACCCTAAAGCATCCCCGACAGATGCTTGTCCAGCTGCCTCTTGAAAGGCTCTATTGTGGGAGAGCCCACAACCTCCCTAGGTAACTGATTCCATTGTCGCACTGTTCTAACAGTCAGGAAGTTTTTCCTGATGTGCAGCTGGAATCTGGCTTCCTTTAACTTGAGTCCATTATTCCGTGTCCTGCACTCTGGGAGGATCGAGAAGAGATCCTGGCCCTCCTCTGTGTGACAACTTTTTAAGTATTTGAAGAGTGCTCTCATGTCTCCCCTCAATCTTCTCTTCTCCAGGATAAACATGCCCAGTTCTTTCAGTCTCTCTTCATAGGGCTTTGTTTCCAGACCCCTGATCATCCTGGTTGCCCTCCTCTGAACACGCTCCAGCTTGTCTGCGTCCTTCTTGAATTGTGGAGCCCAGAAGTGGACGCAATACTCTAGATGAGGCCTAACCTGGGCCGAATAGAGAGGAACCAGGACCTCACGTGATTTGGAAGCTATACTTCTATTAACGCAGCCCAAAATAGCATTTGCCTTTCTTGCAGCCATATCGCACTGTTGGCTCATATTCAGCTTGCAATCTACAACAATTCCAAGATCCTTCTCGTTTGTAGTATTGCTGAGCCAAGTATCCCCCATCTTGTAACTGTGCCTTTGGTTTCTATTTCCTAAATGTAGAACTTGGCATTTATCCCTATTAAATTTCATCCTGTTGTTTTCAGCCCAGCACTCCAGCCTATCAAGATCACTTTGAAGTTTGTTTCTGTCTTCCAGGGTATTAGCTATCCCACCCAATTTTGTGTCATCTGCAAATTTGATCAGCGTTCCCTGCACCTCCTCGTCCAAATCATTAATAAAAATGTTGAAGAGCACTGGGCCCAGGACTGAGCCCTGCGGTACCCCACTCGTTGCGTCTCCCCAGTTTGAGAAGGTTCCATTGATAAGTACTCTTTGAGTCCGATTCTGTTGCCAACTGTGAATCCACCTAATAGTTGTTCCATCTAGCCCCCTTTTAGCTAGTTTGTTAATCAGAATGTCATGGGGTACTTTGTCAAAAGCTTTGCTGAAGTCAAGATATATGACGTCCACAGCGTTCCCACGGTCCACAAGGGAGGTTACCTTATCAAAAAATGAGATCAAATTTGTCTGACAGGACTTGTTCTTGACAAATCCATGTTGGCTTCTAGTGATCACCGCATTGATTTCAAGGTGTTTACAGATTGACTTCTTTATAATCTGCTCCAGAATTTTCCCAGGGATGGATGTCAGACTGACTGGTCTGTAGTTCCCAGGTTCTTCCTTTTTTCCCTTTTTGAAGATAGGGACAACGTTAGCCCTCCTCCAGTCGTCCGGCACCTCACCCGTCTTCCATGATTTTGCAAAGATAATAGACAAAGGTTCTGAGAGTTCTTCTGCCAGCTCCTTCATTCCTCTAGGATGCAGTTCATCGGGCCCTGGAGATTTGAACTCATTCAAGGAAATTAGGTGTTCTTTGACCATTTGTTTATCAATCTCAAACTGTAATCCTGCCCCCTCAACTTCTGCTTCACTTTTTCCAAGGGGGGTCATAGACCCGCTTTTGGGAGAAGACTGAGGCAAAGTAGGAATTGAGCACTTCAGCCTTTTCTTTGTCATCTGTTATCAATTTGCCATCCTCATTAAGAAGTTGAACCACCATTTCTTTCCTCGGTCTTTTACTACTCACATATCTGAAGAAAGCTTTTTTATTGCTTTTAGCATCCCTCGCTAATCTCAGCTCATTTTGAGCTTTAGCCTTCCTGACGCCATTTTGGCACTTCTGCGCCACTTGTCTGTACTCTTCTTTTGTAGCCTGGCCTTCCTTCCACTTCCTATATGTATCCCTTTTTGTTTTCAGGTCATCTCTAAGCTTTTTGTGGAGCCACATTGGTTTCCTCTGTTGTCTTCTATCTTTTCTCCTTGTTGGAATTGTTTGTAACTGTGCCTTTAAAATTTCCTTTTTTAAATACTCCCACCCATCCTGCACTCCTTTTCTCATTAGGCTCATTTGCCATGGGACCTTACTTATCATAGTTCTTAGTTTATTAAAATCAGCTTTCCTAAAATCCAGAGTACGTGTATGGCTACGCTCAAATTTTGTCTCCTTCATAATCAAGAATTCAAGTATGATGTGGTCACTTTCCCCCAGAGTTCCCATAACTGCCACTTTATCCACTAAGTCATCCCTATTGGTCAATATCAAGTCAAGGATTGCCGATCCTCTAGTTCCTTCCTCCACTTTTTGTAGGAGAAAGTTATCACCCACACTTCAGCTTGATCACATTTTGTATTGACTTTGGTAAATATATCCCTAAATATTTTATATTTTTGGCATTTGTTGGGATACCAGTAGTTTTCATGAGCTTATCTTTAGTTTTTAGGTTTTTTGATAGATTCAGGCCATAGCTAGACCTCAGGTTTATCCCTGGATCGTCCAGGAGTCAAACCTGTTCATCTAGGTGACACACAGGGGATCCAGTGCTCAGGCAGGGGCGAACCCTGGATGATCCCAGGATAAACCTTAGGTCTAGGCGTGGCCTCAGAGATCATATATTAGATTTTTTTTATTATTGATTGTCAGCCCTGACACGCCACCATATTCAGTAGTGATTTTCAATATTCTCTGTAAGTCCCTTAATGGGTTTGACAAGGTTAGGCCCAAATCTTCTGCATATAAATTAGTAAATCTCTTTCCTCCCTTAAACTTGATTCCTTCAATTGAGTTACCATTTTTTATAAGTTTCGCCAGTGGTTCCATGGATAAAGCAAATAAGAGAGGTGATAAAGGTCATCCCAGCTTGGTGCCTTGATATATTGAGGTCAATGGTGAATCCAAATGGTTTGTTCTGATCACAGGGAGCTCACATGACTAGGGTGACCATATTTTGGAAACCAAAAAGGAGGACAACACAGCCGCCCAAAGGGGGCGTGTCCACCAACATGTCCAGCCCCCAAGGGGACATGCCCACCAACATGTGCAGCCCCCAAAGGGGCATGCCCACCCAAACATGGCCTTGGTCACAGGTCGGATTTCACAGCACAAAATTGAGACAAACCTGTTCTACATAACATCTTAATGTTAAAATCACTGGAATAGAGAACAAGTGAGACATTCAATGTATCTGAAATTAACTTCACTCATTCCTACTTCTGTAGCTTTTGCTGTACTTTGAAGCTTTAGCTATACGCTGTGTGATACAGCCTCCCCTTCCCTCAATTATCTTTTCTGACTGCAAATCCTTCACTGGATGACCATAGTCTCACCTTTCCTAACATTTAACACCCTTTCCCCATCACCTTTCTTATATCCATACTCACAGATTCAGCATACTGCTACCACTGAACAAATGAAGCAGTTGACAAGTACAGAAAAATCTAGTACAACAAACAAGCAACGAATCATTCAGAAAGAGTATAAACTACTATTAGCCTGCAAACGTTAGCCATGGGACAAAATGGACTAAAAGCTAGCACCTCTTAACTTGTTTCAACTTCAACCAGACATAACAGTCAAAAACAACCAAGAAAAACACAATTACCTTATTGACACAGCAATACCTAATGACAAAAATGTTGCAGAAAAGGAAGAGGAAAAGAGAGAGAAATATACACCACTGGCTATGGAAGTTAAAGAACTATAGCAACAGGAAAAAGTTACAATTATTCCGTTAGTCACATCAGTCACCAGCATCACATCATTTTATTTTTAAAGAAAACCTTCAGAACTTAGGCCTACCAAAATACACGCACACCAACATCCAGAAAGCAGTCATACCTAAAACATGTTCAATAGTCAGGACATTTCTGAATCCGTAAAAGACCGCATGACTTGGCAAAGCCCATCATGTTCACCTAGGAAAACCACCACGAGCAAGAAAAGAGAGATAAATGACGACGACGACGACGATGATGACGATGATGATGATGGCGGCAACCCTGTTAATTTTTGAAAGATTTTTAAGAAGGATGGACAATTATCAGCATTTTTTACAAAATATACGTCATGCCAATTATATCAAACAAATTGGATAGGAAGGTCTATGGGTCAAAATGCATTATTTCATAAGAATATCACCTCCAAATCATCCCCCCGACATGCAGAAAAGTACAGCCCTCCCACACACACTGCCAACACACACACACACACACACTGCCAGCACACACACATCAATTCAACCAGGCACCCTATTCACCCATACACTTTCACACACCCACACACACACACACCCCTTTGTCTTACTTCTACTTGCTCCTTCTCTTGCTGCTGCTGCTGCTTCCGCCTCTTCTTCCTCCTCCTCTTCTTCTTCTTTCTCAACGAGGGGGGGGGCTGGAGGGCGGGTTCCCAGAAGGGAGGGAGCGCGGCCCCCAGCCCATTGCCTCACGTTGATCCAGGGCTCTCCTTGGTCGCCGCTGTGATGTCACTGCAGCGACCAAGGAGAGCCCCAGATGGAAACAAGGGGGGCCTTAAACGGCACATTTCTTTAGTTTAGCCAGTGGTGCATATTTTCCTCTCTTTTCCTCTTCCTTTTCTGCAACATTTTTGTCATTAGGTATTGCAATTTCAATGTAGGTGTGTTTTCCTCGGTTGTTTTTGACTGTTATGCCTGGTTGACGTTGAAACAAGCTAAGAGGTGGTAGCCTTTAGTCCATTTTGTTCCATGGCTAACGTTTGCAGGCTAATAGTAGTTTATACTCTTTCTGAATGCTTGGTTGTTTGGTTGTTGTATACTTGTCAACTGCTTCACATATTCAGTGGTAACAGTATGCAGTAAGGTGATGGGGAAACAGTGTTAAATGTTAGGAAAGGTTAGGCTGTGGTCATCCAGTGAAGGATTTGCAGTCAGAAAAGATATCTGAGGGAAGGGAAGACTGTATCACACACAGGGCTCATCTACACCAAGCAGGACATTCCACTTTGAAAGCGGTAGAGAAAAGCCAGGAGCCACACTACTGCTTTATAGCAGTACTGAAGTGCACTGACAACTGTTGGGGCCCATGACACATACCATATGCCACTTTCATACCACTTTCATAGTGTTATATCCTGCTTGGTGTAGATGTGTCCTGGGCCACAACAGTTGTCAGTGCACCTCAGTACCACTATAAAGCAGTAGTGCAGATCCTGCAGTGCACTCCAATGTTGCTATAAAGCAGTAGTGTGGCTCCTGCCTTTTATATACCGCTTTCATAGTGGAATACCCTGCTTGGTGTAGCTGAGCACACAGTATACCAAAAGCTTCAACGTACAGCAAAAGCTAAGAATGAGTGAAGTTAATTTCAGATACACAGAATGTCTCACTTATACTTTATTCCAGTGATTTTAACATTAAGATGTTATGTAGAACAGGTTTGTCTTAATTGTGTGCTGTGAAATCAGACCTGTGACCAAGGCCATGTTTGGGTGGGCACGCCCCCTTGGGGGCTGGACATGTTGGTGGGCACCCCCCTATAGGGCGGCCATGTTGTCCTCCTTTTTGGTTTCCAAAATATGGTCACCCTAAGCAAGATAATGAGCTCCAGTACCCTCAAATGGATTGCATGTGATGCCCAAGCATGGGTGTGGAAAACATCTGTGAGAGATGTCACAAACCGCAAATCTCCTTCCATTTCCCTTGGAAAATTCCTCAGCCATCTGGGCCCCATAGAAATCTCAACATTTCTGGGACTTCAGGTTTACCATTTAGGTAAAACTTGATGGCATCCTAGGGATATATGGCACTTTCTTGAGGTGCTCTTTTGCCAGCCTTATTGAAATGCTCTTGGCATCTTTCACAACTGAGCATATATATTTTTCCCCTGAGCAGGACCTCCAAATTCATTTTGAATTTCACTCTATATAAAATGTTAGAGGCAATTCTTTCCTTTTTTTCTTTGTTCCTTCTGCCCATAGTAGATCCCTGCTCGTGATCAATGAGCCATCCCACACATTTGAGACAAGCAGACCCTGTACTTTTGCATGCCACAGTTCAACAACATTGAGGTGGTTTGCAGGGACGTGGGAAAACATTGCAGGTTCCTCTTCAGTGGACCAAGTCAAATGACCTGTTCACCAAAAGCAAGAAGCTTCCATAGGCAAAAGGAGAAAAATACAGACTCCAAGAAGCAGACAGGTTGCATGCAACAGAACTGGGTGATTATACATCTTTTACTGGCTGCATCACTTGATATCCTCTTAAAGCTAGACATGCTACCATGTGAGATTTAGGGCCTTGCTAGACCAGGTGTTAGCCTGGTGTGAGGACCGTGCTCATCCCTGTGCGTCCAAACGACGCACAGGGGATCCCGGCCTCAGGCAGGGGTCACACCGCCCTGGCACCGCGCTAACGGGAACTGCTGGTAGCGTGGTTCTTCCCGTGGTCCCGACCTCAGGTTGGGCTGAGGCTGGGACCGCGGGCGTGTAGCCAGGTCTGCCGCTTTTCCCAGCTCCACAGGACCGCTGCAGCCATCAGGGCTACGGTGGGGACATCGGGGGACATCGGACTTTGCGGGGGTGGGGGTGGACGGGAACGGAGAACGGGGCCTGGGGGGCGGGCGGGGGATAGGACTTTGTGGGTGGGGGTGGGGGGAACGGAGAATTAAAGAAACAAAAACCCGTACTTAACTTTTGTGGCTCCTGCCGCTTGAAAAATAATAATAATGGCGGCCGCAACGGCTCTCCTCCAGAGCTTGTCGCGGCTCCCGTCTGAATAAGAGCGAGACCTCGCGTTATTCCTAATGCGAGATCTCCCCTCCTCTCCTCCAGATTGTTACACAGGTCTAGCAAGGTCCTTAGAAGACTCACCAGCCAGGAAGCAAGACAAGAACCTCTTCTTAAACAAGAACAAACACATGAAACTCCCGAGTCCACCCAGGTACAACTGAGTTCAGTGGCAACTAGTAACTAAATTTATTTGTTTATTTATTAGATTTATCGACTGCCCGATTGACAAACGCTTTGCAATTACAAAAACACAAAACAGTAAAATAATGACCAGCGCAGTAATGAAGCCAATGACAATATATAAAAGAAGAAGACATGAAAAGCCTTAAGAGTGCAGTCATACGGGATCCCCACTCTATAGATGGTTCTGAGACCAGAAGCCTCCATCTAGCCCTGGCAGTCAGGGCGAGGGGCGGGAGGGAGGCATTTTTGCCTCCCTTTCTTGCTTTTTCGCATTCTTAGCTGGACGGGCCTCTGCGCCTCTCAGAGACTCTTGTGGACCAGGGAGATTCATGTCTCCCTTCTCCCCTTCCTTCCCTGCCTACCACCACACTCCCTTTCCTCCTCCGGGACAACTTCCATGGTCACGGCTGTGGCTTCAGAAAAGGAGCCACCATGTTGGGGGGTCCCTAGTTAACAGAGCCGGGGAAGATCCCCGCTCAGACCCCCCTCCCGCCACATAGAGATGATAGTTCTGTCTATGGCCTGTGGGAGGAGCTGTCTGTAATATCTTATGGCTCATCAGACTGAAGAGCTGTAGGATTGCGCTGCAAAGAGTAAGCAGTAAACCTGTAATAAAGGCAGCAAATTGAAGATCAAATGCCTGGCAGAAGAGGAAGGTCTCATCCTAGCGTCTAGATGCATAGTAAAGATGCCAGGCAGATCTCCCTAGGGTGGGCGTTCCACAGATGGGGTGGGTGGGGGCTACCACAGAAAAGGATCTTTCCCTGGTAGCCACCTGTCACATCGTTGTGCGCAGTGACACCCAGAGAAGAGCTTTCGAAGATCATCTTAGCGGTCAGGCAGGAACATTTGGGAGAAAGTGCTCCTTCAGGTAGACTGGTTTAAGGGCTTGGAAACCTACTGGGTTGAAGATCTACCCCAAGCAGGATAGAACACTTTGAAAATGGTATGAAAACCGTATATGGAGTGTGTCCCAACAGTTGTCAAAACCGTTTGAAACTGTTTTAAAGTAGGAGTGTGTAGAGCCTGCCTGGGCAACCAGTGCAGTTAACGCAGCGCTGGAATAAGAGGTTCAAAATGGCCAGTCCCAATAGGCAGCTCTGTTCCACATTAACTGACATTTCTGGCCCAGCGTCAGAGCGAGCCCCATGTTCCGTGCACTGCAATAATCCAGGCGAGTGGTTGCAGCTGGTATGTGATAAGGCTCGGGCAGTAGCTGATCCATGAGCCGAAACGGATCAGAGGCACTTCGTACCACGGTGGCTATTTGTGCCTCAAGTGACAGAGCTGGATCTCTGAGCACCCCCAGACTACAAATCTGCCTGTGGCATTACCCCACAGTTCTGTTCCCTTAGGTGTGTCTGTGGCTTTGTAGGTCTAGTGAGTGCAGAATGTGGGACTGAGTGGGTGGGGCTGATGATGCGGTGAAAGGGGGGCGGAGTATCAATGGGGGTCCGTTGGTTAGGAGTGGGGAGTGTCCGTTAGGGGTGTCAGTGGTGTGGAGAGTGAAAGGAGATGAGATTTTAAGAGACTTAAGATGACTGTTTTTATTAAAACTAGTAGTTTAAGCAGGTTAACTTGAATTCGAAGTAACTAAGATCTGGTAAACAAAAATAAACATTTTTATCTTTTGTTACCTCAAACCACATGTCTGCTTGGCTTTATCACCTGCTCTACAGTTACTATCATAAACACCTTATATAAAACCTTCAGCTTATTATCAGGGAGGATCTCTTCTCGATCCTCCCAGAGTGCAGGACACAGAATAACGGGCTCAAGTGAAAGGAAGCCAGATTCCAGCTGGACATCAGGAAAAACTTCCTGACTGTTAGAGCAGTACGACAATGGAATCCGTTACCTGGGGAAGTGGTGGGCTCTCCCACACTAGAGGCCTTCAAGAGGCAGCTGGACAACCATCGGTCAGGGATGCTTTAGGGTGGATTCCTGCATTGAGCAGGGGGTTGGACTCGATGGCCTTGTAGGCCCCTTCCAACTCTGCTAGTCTATGATTCTATGCCATACACAGTAAAACCTTTCCAGATTCTAGCCTTGACCCTCTATGAGGGAAAGGTTGGTGTTTTACCCTCCCCTCAGGTTGTTCAAGTGGTGGCGCTTGGCTGGAGGAGGGTTTGTGTGCAACAAGACCTGGGCTGTGAGGCCTGTGTCGTGACACTGCCCTTTCTAGCAGAGAGCAATCCCATTTAAAGCAGTTTGAACATGATGGAACTGGAGAGATGAACTGCTCACTAACGGAACCTTTGTCTTGTCTGAAACCTTTCACCATTTCCCCCTTATCTATACAGCCTCTTTTGCCACCCAATCTTGGGGGCCTGCAGAATGGGGGGGGGGCTGCATAAGGATGAGGAAATCAACAAAGTTGCCTCCCCCGTTTCCACCAGCAGGTTCCGGCATCAGGTTGCTATCCATTGGCAAAAGAAAAAAGAAAAGAGAAAAGGGAGGCATATTTTGTGCATACAAATATTTATTTTTTTACTTGGTGTGATTGGAGAAAGTGGTTTTAAACCGGCTGAATACCTTCCAAATGACATTATTTGCATATTCAGCAACAGGACATCTTCAGCATTACCCTCCAACCTAATGAACTCAGCATGGGAGGCGTTTGGCGAGAGGTGGGTAGCATTTCCCCTTGAATCTCCAAGGAATTTTCCTAATCAGAACCATCTTTTTTCCTTCTAAGCACTATTCATTTTTTCCCAGTTCTTCTAATAATTATTCATGTCTTCCTGGAGCTACATGTAGACGGCAAGACGAGCTGCAAGGCTGGGGTGTTTATTTGTGTGTTTGCTTTGGAGTGATGATTATGTGTCTAGTGAGGGCATAAAACAGGCAGAATTCCTCTCTTTTCCGTACATTATGGGTAGATGGAGGGGTGACCATGTGCATGGCTGTTGGGGATGGAAGAGATAAGGGGGCAGGCTGTGGTTGTGCCGTCTTGCTTGCTTCGAACAGGCTAGCTACAGGCCACAGGTACTAATTTGTCTAGACATTAAAGCCTGTGAGACTTTCCCACTTCCTTGGGCTCCTCTCATGGCCAAACTCTGAGCTCCATCACACGGGGAGGAAACACGCTCCCTACCATCGCTTCTCCACCCATGTTTTTGTGGCTCAGTTGTTGTTGTTGTTGTTGTTGTTGTTATTATTATTTACTACATTTATATACCACCCCATAGCCGAAGGTCTTTGCGCAGTTTACAAAAGTTTAAGAAGAGTGAACATTAAAAGCAAATATACAACATTTAAAACCGTGAAAAGCATAAAATACAAACAAAAACAGACCATATCCGTTTAAAACAACGATTCTGGGGTCAGATATAAAACTCAGCATATGCTGTTCGATGCCTGGTTCTGAGATCCTCCCCCTGGTTCCACACAACTGCCCCACGTCCAGGGACAGCACAGACACCTCTTTCTGTTTTGAAGCGGCAGGGCAAGTCCCACAAGAGTGAGGCCCCACTCCGTTAGAAATGTGTAGGGCCTCACCCCCTGCCCCTCCCTGCCATCCCAGGGCTGGTGAAATTGCTGCCTCCCCTGATGGGCACAGAGCCGTGCGGCATCCCTCTGTACCATTTCTGGGGCTGCACTTACTTGCAAGTAAGCGTGGCACCAGGCAGGACGGGGGCCCACACCTCCCCTGGTCACAGGACGATCCTGAAACTATGGGAAGAATCGGGTTTTCCCAGGGTTTCTTTATCCCTGGGAAAACCCATTCCCATCCCCCCTTTCACCTGGGAGTCCCTGTGCATCATTTGGACACACAGGGACTCAGCCATGACCAGCCACCAATTGGGCTGGTGTAGAAATGGCCCGAGTCATCACTGTCTTCTCCCAAGAGGCTTGGATACCTGCAACAGGGAGGGGAGATGTTTAAAGAACTAGAAGAAGGATATAGCTCACCGTGAATCCTTAAGCCATAAGTTGTGGCCTTTTGTTTCATCCCCCAAATGTGTCTATTCTGTCTACATCCCTGTGCCTGCATGAGAAGCTGCAAGCAGTTTAACAGAAGCAACTAGGGATGTGGAAACCAGAAAAACCCGAGTTTACCCAGGTTTTCTGAATCCCACCTTGACTTGTGGGGCTCCATCCGACGAGCGCGTTACTGGGCACTCACAGATTTTTCGCAGGTCCCACACGTGACGTCGGCTGCCTCCCATGCCCCTTCCGGCCTTCCTTGCAGGACAAAAAAAAAATCCCTCTGGGATGAATTACAGATCCTAGCACTGTTTTTCATCTATTAGCCGATATTGAAGCAAATATCTTGTAATCTATAGGAGTCGGGATTGGTTGGATCCTTGTTAGGTTTAAATAATAATAATAATAATAATAATAATAATAATAATAATAATAATAATAATAATTTATTTGTTACGCGCCTCTCCCTCCAGATCGAGGCACGGTACAACATAAATGCAAATGCTATAAAATACATATAATTAAAACATTTAAGACTAATACATTATTAAAAGCAGCACATTATTAAAAGGCATCTTAAAATTCAACTGGGTAGCCCTGCTGGAAGACATCAGTCTTTATGGCTTTCTTAAAATTCGGAAGACTGTTAAGTTGACGAATCTCTCCTGGCAGGTCATTCCATAATCTGGTAACGGCAGAAGAAAAGGTCCTCTGGGTAATAGTTATACTAGTACTTCTAGCGCGGGCTGTCCCTCCTTTCCACACGTCAGACGCGATGGGGAAAGGAAAGCCCCATCGCGTCCTGCATTTTTTTAAAAAAAGGTAAAGGGGCCATGTGCGCAGGAGCGCACCAACGAAAAGGTAAGTTGTTTTTTTTAAAAAAATAAAGGGTTCCCCACTCCCCCGTGCCCCCGATTCCACCCCACAATGTCTGATACCCCCTGCAGGCCCCCTTGCTTGCCCGCTCGCTCCATCACTCGCTACCCTTTTGCTCGCCCGCCCATCCGCTCGCCATGTCTGATGCCCCCTCCACCAGCACCCCGGCCGCCATCTCCCCCCCCTGGCTCCACTCTCCCCCCATCTCTCCTGCCGGGTCCGCTCTTCCCCCCCTGGCCCCCATCCCTCTCCCCCCCCCCCGCGTGATTCTCTTGCCCCCGGCTCGATGGGCAGCTTCTCCCAGCTACTCGTGAGTAAGCCGCGTAGTTGGGAAAAGCCGTGGAACCAGCTAGACTTTCCACAGCCCCGGGCTCAGCAAGTGGATCCGGTTAACCCGGGTCAAGGGAGGGTTTAGCCCGGCCTGACCCCGGGATCCCGTGTGCATCATCTGCACGCACAGGGGTGAGCCCGGGTTTCAGCCCGGGCTGAACTCTCATCTAGCAACAGCCCAAGTATTGGGTAGGGAGGTTCCATTCAGAATAAGTGGGAAGGGGGGCTTACTTGGCTCCGTTGTCTACCACAGTCCATGCAGCGGTGGGCAGCGGAGCCAGGGAAGAAAGCCATAAACACTAATCTCTTCCGGCAGGCCTACCCAGCTGAATTTTAAGATGCCTTTTTTAATGGTGTGCTACTTTTAATGATGCACTGGTTTTAAACGTTTGAATTAGTTGTATGTATTTTATGGTGTTTTTATTTGTGTTGTACCCCACCTTGATCCAGAGGGAGAGGCAGGAAACAAACAAATAAATAAATAAATAAATTATTATTATTATTATTCGGCCCCCAATTTTGTCCCCCTTTCCCCATTTACCTGCCTCCGCCGTCTGCTGTGGAGGCAAGTAAGTGGGGAAGGAGGGGCAAAATGGGGCCGAATATCAATCCAGACCTCCGGATCTCACTCCGGATCTGGTTCCGGAGCGGATCGGGGGAGGTCCAGATCGACCCGAACTGGTTCAGGCCCAATCTGGAAGGTCTGGGTTGGGAACCAAACCGGTTCGGGGGCCCTGTGCACAGCCCCATTTGAAACTAAGAACAAATCCCAACCAATCAAAATTAAAACCAGCAGCACGTTCCCTTTTCCACCTCCTCGCTCCCTTTGCGGGGCGGGGGGGGGGGGCATTCCGTTCCATCGCTTTCTAGAGCGATAGCTTACACCTCAATTTAACAAATTGCTACCCGCCAATAATAAAGTATAATGACTGTTTTTAGTAATAACATTCTCTTTCTGTCCGGGGGTGGACAGTCACACCTATGTGTAGTAATACCTATGTCGACCACGTGAGATGAGATTCTTTCACAG
The DNA here is from genome assembly GCF_023053635.1 of Elgaria multicarinata webbii. NCBI lineage: Eukaryota > Metazoa > Chordata > Lepidosauria > Squamata > Anguidae > Elgaria > Elgaria multicarinata. The sequence continues at coordinate 8,082,379 of NC_086177.1, forward strand.
CCTTACTACATTTTCTTCACATACTGTTTTGGCCCTCTTAAATGATTGGCATAACAATAGACTTAGGGCGTGGCTAGGTGGGGGGATTTCCCGGGGAATTTCCCTGGGCATTTACATGATGCACAGGGGATCCCGGGAGCAGGGAGGGCTGATCCCTCCCTTGGCCTGGGATATCGCCTTACCCTTTTCACCCGCTTTTTCCACGGTCTTGGGATGATCCTGACACGGCCGAACGTGTGGCCGGGTGTCGTGGGTTGTCCCAGCTCTTCATGCGTAATCGCGAAGAGCCGAGACCTGGGCATGGGGCACAGATCTCCTTTGGAGCTTTGTGCCCATTTGGGGTGGGATGGGGGAGCAGGGAAATGTATTTCTAAAAAAACATTACATTTTGCGTTTGTGTGCTCGTGCGCTCCTTCTCCTTTAAAAAACAAAACAAAATGGTGGGTGCAACGTCCTCTCCCTCCTGGGACATCATGTGCCACGCGTAGACAGAGGGGGAGATCTCACAATAACCATATCGCGAGAACCTCCCCCCTCCGTCACGCTAGACCCGGTCGGTCTAACCATGGCCTCAGATTGTTTCTGTTACTATCCTTCTACGTGAAGGAGAAGTCCAAATAAAAGTGCTTAAAAACAGTCTACGCTTAATGTTCTATATGTCGGCTCATATTACGTCATGTCTCCTTAGCTTTTTTGCCCATTCATCTTCATCTATTTGGTAAGGATCTCAGCACAAGGGTTGAGCCCTCCAGTATTGGTCCTCTATCCCTGGGTCTTTGGTTGCGTCTCCTGTGCATGATTTCCCAGCTTCCTTCGTCTTCAGACTCCTCCCCATCCTCTTCTCTGTCTGCATCTTCAACGGAGACCCCTTCCGGGAGTTCTAGGGCGTTGCTAGACCTACCGGGTGTTTCGTCATTGAGGAGCGGTGAAAGCGGCTTTTCCCGTTCAGCCGTGACGCCTCATGATCCACACCTGCCTTCGATTTATGGCGGAAGTTTGCGCCGGTTGTGCTGCTGCCGCCGCGAGAACGGTTGCGCAGCCACACCGGCCTGATTGCCGCGGCTTTTTTTTTCGCTCGCTGCACGGTTTGCGCACGTCCGAAAGACCGCAAACTTGCGCAGCCGTCAGCGATGCCGCCGCCGGCCCTGGCGGCGGCAGCGGCGGCAGTGCCAGTGCCAGCTGAAGTGCTGCTGGTGCTGTTGAGGGTCAACATTGATGCGCTCACTTCCTGATGGGGGTCGTGGCGGGTGTCATATGACCCGAGGTCAATCGTCTGCATGGCCACTCTGTGCCTACATCTCCCATCATGCGTCTGAGGTGTCGGCGGCGATGACCGCCTCTGTGCCCTGTGCCCCATCCCAAGGAGCCAACCCACATCTGGCAGAAACAGCTGCGCCAGCGGAAGCGCATTGTCCGGATGCAGCATATCAGGGCAGCAGAGGTGGCTGTGTGTGCGCGTCTGTGCGGGAAACGATAGCCAAGAGAGGGCAACTATGCTCCCTGACGAGGACCGTGACGATCTTTGCGCGGCCATAGCCATGCTGATCTTGCTTCTGTCGGAGTATCAGCGCCTCCGTGCACAGGTGGCTGCCAGGCGGCGGCAGTTGCGGGAACAACTGGGGAGGTGGCTACTCCGCCGCAGCAAGCTGCGGGCCGCCCTCTGCCGAACGAGGCTAGCCATGCTGGCCGCGTATGGTGACTACGTCCGCGAGACACGCCGCCGCTTCTGGGTCCGGCCGAGGAGCAAGGACTGGTGGGAGAACTTTGTCCTGAAGGAGTGGGACGATGAGCAATGGCTGAGCCATTTCCGCATGAGCAGGGGCACCTTTTTTGAAATCGTGGAGGAGTTGCGGCCGCATCTGGACAGGAGGTTGACTGTCATGCGTAGACCTATCCCAGTGGAGAAACGCCTAGCCATCACCCTATGGAGGCTGGCTACCCCTTGCGTCTACAGGACCACAGCAGAGCAGTTCGGGGTAGGCTGCTCTACGGCGGCACAAATAGTCCTGGAGGTGTGCTTTGCCATGGAAGTGACCCTCCTATCTCGTACAGTCAAGATTGGGAACGTGGCAGAGGTGAGTGGGGGATGGGGGATGGGGTGGGGGAATGCGCTGGGAACAGGCACTCACTTTTGCGGAGGTCCGCAACTTCGGAACAATGGCGCTGTCACTAATATGCCCTTTGTGTTTTCTGCCCCACAGATCATGCATGGTTTTGGGGAGCTGGGGTTCCCTCATTGTGTGGGCGCGGTGGATGGCAGCCATATTCCTCTCCAATCTCCGATACACCAAGCCTCAGAATACATAAACAGGAAGGATGAGTACTCCATGATTCTGCAGGGGACCTGCGACCACAAGGGGCGGTTCATCAATGTGGAAATAGGATGGAGCGGCAAGAACCATGATGCCTATGTCTTTGCCAACTCAGGCCTCTGTGAGACGATGGATGCAGGTGTCTTCGTGCCTACCCATCCAACAATCAGATTGCACGGCCAGCAGATTCCACCCCTCATTATTGCGGATGGCGCGTACCCTTTGCGTGAGTGGTTGATGAAACCCTATGGTGGGGCACTCACTCCACAGCAAGCCCACTTCAACCGCTGTCTTAGGCGAGCACGCCTTGTGGTGGAGCAGGCGTTCGGCCGCCTCAAGGGGAGGTGGCGGAGCATAGGCGTGCGCCTGGAGCTGGCCGAAGAAAACATCCCTTCGGTCATCAGTGCTTGCGTCATCCTGCACAACATCTGCGAAACCAAGGGGCACGCCATGCTCGTGGAGGCGGCGGAGCACAATTCTGTTGAGCTGGCTACTCTGGGCGAGCCCTACGTCAATGAGGCCAATCGCCACACCCGGGAAGGGCACAAGGTGCGGGATGCTGTCAGAGAGTTCCTGTGGGCTAACCGCCGCTGACAGCCTGCCTCATAAAATTGGACTGTGCTTCTTCCCCTGTGCAGTCCTTCCAGTCCTTTACCCCAGAGTAACAGCCGTATGCCCACTTGTGTGCAATCAACTCTAGGCTATGTACGCCCAGATGTATGCAATAATATATATGCTAGGTACGCCCACATGTATGCAATAATATATATGCTATGTACGCCCACATGTATGCAATAATATATATGCTATGTACGCCCACATGCATGTTATTTACTGTTTACTCTGTACAGCACCATCTACAGTGATGGTGCTATATAAATTAGTAATAATAATAAACTCCAGTCAAACTGCGCAACGTGAAATCATCCTAAATGTAGCCCGAAGGGCAAACCGTGCTTATCACCATCGTCCGCTTATTTGCGGACGTCCGCAATCTCGGAAAACGTCAACAGGGGGAGCGTATGTCTCCGAAGGGCAAACCGTGCTTATTGGCATCGGCCGCTTCTTTGCGCATGTACGCAGTTCCGAAAAACGTCAACAGGGGGCGCGTACGTCAGGCCTACCCCGGTCAAGATGGAGCCTCGGAGGGTCGCCTACTGGCAGGAGCCCGAGATGGAGATGCTCCTTGAGCTCCTCCTGCAGTCTGGAAGGTCGGAGCGCCTCATGAGGAGCTCCAGCCTCCAGACTATTGATATTTTCAGGAGGGCTGCAAGGAGCCTCTCCATCGCGGGCTACTCCCGCACTGCTGAGCAGTGCAGGAGCAAGTTTAAAGGCCTAAAGGCGGCCTTCTTTGAGGCTCTGGAGTGCTACCGGGGTAGCCCTCCTAGGAGAGCCCAGCCCCCCTTCTACACCCTCCTGCACGAGTTGTGGGATCGGGCTGGGCGACCCTCGTGGGAGGAGCGCCGCCCAACAAGTAAGTACCCTTTGTATCACTGTGCCCCATCCCCCAACACTGCAGCCATGCTGAAGCTGCCCTGCACCACCTGCTATAATCATTGCCTGCCCCTCTGTGTGGTGGTTGCACTCAGCCTCATGCCAGTGCCTTGGCCAACTTGTCATTTCTCCATCCCAGCCCATGTATAATGCATGTTGGCAGCCAGGTGCAAAGCCCATCCCCCATCCTGGTTCCATGTAGGCAGTGGCCCCTAGAACTGCTTACCATGCCCATGTAATGTGGGTTCCAATGTGGCATCTCATTGCGCAATGAATGTCCTGGCCCACTAACTGATGCATACCTGCCTATTACCTTCACAGGGCTTCAACGTGCCCGCCTCCGGGCTGTGTGCCAGGAGGAGCCTGTTGCAGCTGAGGAGGAGCAGCACCCAGCAGAGGAGGGCAGTGGGGAGGGAGGCCCCCCTCCTGAGGCGGCCCCCCCAGAGCAACCTCCCTGCAGCCCACCCACCGCACCACCTGGTAAGTCCACAGCCCTACCACAAGCAGGGGTTGGTGCTGGTTCCACGCACCTTCTGTTTGGGGGCTTGGGGAAGAGGCTGCATTCATTGGAGAGGGAGTGGTGCACATCAGTCTAGTGGCATCCAAATGAACACGTATGTGGCCTCCTCCCTGCCAGGTTGTGCACCATTCCACCTGCCCACCCACTCCCTCACTACAGTTCTGGTTGTGCACTCCCCACTCCCATCCCTCACCTCCTCAACACCCCTTCTTTTCTGTGACAGGTGATGGAGCTGCTGTGGCTGTGACGCCAGATCTCATGCGGTCCTTCAGCCGCTTAGAGGGGGCGGTGCGCAGAACAAGTAAGTAGTGACTCTAGTGTTTGGTGTGCTCATGGGGGGGTGCTGCAGCATACATCACTAATACCATCTTTCCTTTCGCAGTGCGCTCCTTGGAACGGAGGGTCACCCGCCTGGAGCGGGACGTCCGGGCCATAAAGACATCCTGCAGGCAGGATGCTCACGAGCAGCAAGGCCCCTGACTGTGGCGTTTTTATTTTTTTATTACTGTGTTTGAAAATAATGGTTTTCATTAAAATAAAGCTTTCCTTTGTTGTTGTTATAAAAAATTAAAAATTTTCTAATGTTTATAAAAAAAAATAAATCTAATATATTTTGCTTAAAGGTGTGTGTGCGCTTCTATGCAGTGCTTGGCCAGGGTCCCTGGCAGGAGTAGGAGGAATGGTGAGCCACCCCACCCCACTCCACCCCACACTCAATACTACCTTCCCCCCTTCATGGGGAGTAGGGCTGGCGCTCCTTGGGATTACGCTTCGGCCACTCCCTGCGCTGCTGCTTGGCAGGTGGGCTGTGTGGTTCCCCACGCACTGCAGGGGGAGGTGCTGCAGGCTCCAGGTGCCTGCTCCTGGCCTTTCCATTCCCCCCCACCGCTGCTGGGGCTGCCTTGGCCCTGGTCTCAGGCCCCACAGCCGGTGGGGCTGCCTTACCCTTGCCGTGAGTCCCCCCAGCCGGTGGGGCTGCCTTGGCCCTGGTCTCAGGCCCCACAGCCGGTGGGGCTGCCTTGGCCCTGGTCTGAGCCCCCCCAGCCGGTGGGGCTGCCTTGGCCCTGGTCTGAGCCCCCCCAGCCGGTGGGGCTGCCTTGGCCCTGGTCTCAGGCCCCCCAGCCGGTGGGGCTGCCTTACCCTTGCCGTGAGGCCCCCCAGCCGGTGGGGCTGCCTTGGCCCTGGTCTCAGGCCCCACAGCCGGTGGGGCTGCCTTGGCCCTGGTCTGAGCCCCCCCAGCCGGTGGGGCTGCCTTGGCCCTGGTCTCAGGCCCCCCAGCCGGTGGGGCTGCCTTGCCTTTTGCCCTGCCTTTCCCCCCCTGGGATGGGGCACAAAGAGGTTGCTCCTGGGGTGGGGATGGGGTGTCCTCCCTCTGGGGTGGGGATGGGGTGTCCTCCCTCTGGGGTGGGGATGGGGTGTCCTCCCTCTGGGGTGGGGATGGGGTATCCTCCCTCTGGGGTGGGGATGGGGTCTCCTCTCTCTGGGGTGGGGATGGGGTCTCCTCCCTCTGGGGTGGGGGTTCGGGAGCCTCCTCCCAGAGTGGGCCAGGGAGTAAGTGTTCCGCTGGGTCCCTGCCTCTCACTCCACCAGTTTGTGGGCCAGTAAGAGGCAGTGCCCTCACAGGGCGATCCCTATGCCTAGGGGGGCCAGTCCTCAGACCACGCATGCCACCGACCAGCTCCTCCAGACAGGTGGCTACCCTATCCACACAGCGCACCATTGCTGCCGCATTTTCAGCATCTACTTGGAGTTGCTGCCTTGCGATGTCCAGATATTCGCTGAAGTTGTCAGAGTCACGCTCAAGGATTTGGAGGATGCGGGCGTTGTCTGCTGCTGCCTGGCGCATGATCTCCAGAGCAGCATCTCCTCCTCTCCTCTGGGAGCGACGGTTGCGAATCTCTGCAAGGCGAGAGGCAGGTGACAGGGTGGCCCTGGGGTTTGCCACCCCTGGATCTGTGTGGAGAAGGTTGGCTATTCAGACACATGCGGCAGCACTGAACAGGGGAGGTGAGGATCAGGTGGAGTGTGCAGTGCCATACAGATACACCACCACCTTAGGCAAGCACACTGCTGCACATCTAGCCGCCCAATTGCACAAGAGGGCACAGCAGGTGAAGTGCCCCTTCCTGCCTGGCAGCGAAAGGGTGTGGTTGTGCGCCTAGAACTGCCCTTAGCAACTAAGCAGCTGGCAGTGGTGCTGGTGGGTGGCTAACTCACAACATTGCATTCCAGCCCCAGACTTCTGCTGTTCTGTTATCTGTGAGAGCCGTTCCCATGGCTGAGGAATGCTGACTCCCACTCCCACTCCCACAGCATCGACCTTGGTGCATCTGGGGAATTGCAGGCTCCTTCCCAAGATCTTCCCCCACTGCTCCCCTCCTGTTGGTGTGATGGACTGAAGGCAGTTCAATCACACCCACCCACCACACTAACTGCACCTTCCCCCATTCAGGGCATTCAGCACAGGGCACCTGCCAGGGTGCCGTGTAGATCCTTGCCTACCTACATCTGGCCACACACCTGTGTGTTAGTGCTGCCATGTCCCCAGCATGTCTGAGTGGTTGCAGGAGCACACATGCACACCTGAGGAGTGCAGAGTACTCACCAGGAGCACGTCCTCTATCTGGGCTGTCCCTGGAGCCACCTTCAGTGGGTTGTGGGGGGCCTGTCAAGGCAAAGTCAGGCCTATGTCACACTCATACCTCACCATTTGCCAGTCCACCCTCTACCAAGGATCAATGCCCATGGTTGTGGGGATGCTGTATGGTGGGCACATACTCACAGTTCAGTCCAGTCTGCCTGCTGGTGCCTTCACCTGCTTCGCTGTCAGAGTCTGCAGCTACATTACCGGATTCTTCATCATCTGGTGGCATGTAGGAGAAAGCATTGGAGGTAGGGGGAAGGGCAGCTTCCCCTCCCCAGAGATGCAGGGGCCTCAAATGCAGCCCTTCCAGGCCCCCCTCCTCCAGGCATTTTGCGTGGAGAAGAGAGGATTCCCACTGGCATGGGATGCTGTGCTGGTGCCCCCACCTCCCGCCCCCTACCAGCAAGCCTTTGGGGTGGCTCTGCAGTCCCATTGCCGAAGTTGGTGGGGAGGTGTAGGGGTGGGCTTGGGGAGGCAGACGGGCACACTCACCAGCTGATGTGTCTTCGTCCACATCCCTGCTGAGTGAGGTGGTTTCGCTGGCGTCCTCACACATGTCCTGGGAGCCCACAGGAAGAGAGGGTGGTGGCTGAGTGGCTCGGGAAGTTACACGTGTGGACTGTGTCCGAGTAATTGTCAGACTGCCTGCCACGCGTTTGGGGCGCGTCGTGGTATCCCCACGGAGAATGGAATGTAATTTCTCATAGTAGGGGCACGTGGTGGCATTGTTGCCTGACCTCTCATTATGGTTCCTTACACGCCGGTACTCTGACCGCAAGCTCTTGGTTTTAGTGCGACACTCTTTGGCGGTTCGGTTATGGCCTCTCCTGGCCATCTCCCGTGCCACTTCTTCAAACACATTAAAGTTGCGGTGGCTAGCCCTCAGCTGCTGCTGAATCCTTTCTTCTCCCCAAATGTCCAGCACATCTAGGATCTCATGGTGTCTCCATGTCACGCCCCGCCCTTTTGGCCCCATGCCTGATACCTATTCAGGGGCTAAGCAGAGAGAACGGGGCTCGTTACTTTCCGCATCGGAAGGGCAGGGGAGTGCAGTGAACCATTTTAAAGGGGCTTCCCTCACCTGCTGCCGGGTGGCCGCTGGAAGATGACCGCCCACCCTCGCTTGCTGCCCTCTGGCAGCCGGTTCCCTCCAGCTGGCTGCCCACCCACACCCACAGTAGCTCACCAGCCACTTTTCCGGTCCTCCGGTCCTGCGCGAAATGTAGTTATGGGAATAAAATAGCCGCTCCGCCGCGCTGCCCCAGCTGGCGGACTGCGCGCAAATGGTGGAGGCGGCTTGACCGAAGCCGCTGGCCACTCCCCTAAGCACGCCTTTTCCTGACCCTACATCTGCATGGGCACTCTGCATGGCCACTCTGTGCCTACATCTCCCATCATGCCTCTGAGGTGTCGGCGGCGATGACCGCCTCTGTGCCCTGTGCCCCATCCCAAGGAGCCAACCCACATCTGGCCGTAGCCATGGCAGCAGCCCACAAACAGCTCTGCCCTCTGCCAGCCTGGTACCCACACTAACAGGCAGCGTACAGCACCGCCATTATGCGGCCACGGTAGCTGCCCACCGCAAGGAGTCACCAGCCACTTTTCCGGTCCTCCGTTCCTGCGCAAACTGTCACTGGGGAAATAAAAAAAAAAAGCCGCTCCGCCGCGCTGCCCCAGCTGGCGGACTGCGCGCAAATGGCGGAGGCGGCTTGACCGAAGCCGCTGACCACTCCCCTTAGCACGCCTTTTCCTGACCAGTGCCGACCGCAGTGACCTCACATCCTCCCACACGTACTCCGAATTACCGCGGGACAGCAGGAAAAGGCGCACTACAACTCACTTTTTTAAAGTCGGGAGAAAGAGGCTTCACCGCGGGATAACGGCGGATCCTCGTGAACGTCATCTGGAAGCCTCGACGTGGCTGCGGAAGGTAACGCGCGCTAGAGCCTCGTCTAGTAACGCCCCTAGTCTCAGATCTTTCCACATTCAAGCCACTTCTTGCTTGCTTGTCGCTATTGGTGTGATCCCTTCATTTGGCACCATCAGATGGAAGGAGCCACCACCACCCCAGCAAATATCTGTAGTCTGCCTTTTGCAGTTTGAAGGCGTCGGGTCTCAGTTGCCGCCGTCACGGCAGTATCTCCAGCACCAAGTCTTGCAATATCATTACAGCTGCACCATTCTGCAGGGTTTCCTTCAGTTCCCTCCGTCTTTGCTGCAGGATCTCTTGCAAAGCGCACAATTCCGTCTCTAGGAGAGTTTGCAGCCTTCCTCCTCGGCCCCAGAGCTCTGTGAGCACTTCCAAAGGCATCTGGGGCCGTTGGGAAATCCGGGACCATGGAAGAAAAGCCACTTTGCTAACAGGTCTTTCATGTTGTCTCCTTCTGCATCTTCTGCAAGGCCACGCAGGCGCAGGTTACATCTGTGACCTTGGTTCTCCGTTTCTTCCAGTTTGTATTTTGTTTCTGCATTTTGCTTTCTAAGATTCTCCTCAGGCTGTGTGATCTTTATTACTGCTGTTGTTTTTCACTTGTTCTATCGTTGTGTGTAAAGTCCCCAGTTGAGTTTCCAAAATCGCTGTCCGAGTTTCCTTCCGTTCTTGCTTAAAAGCAGTAAGGGGCTGATCTATTTCCTCCTTAAGAGCTTTTGCCCAGACATCTCGCCCTCAAAGGTCCTCAATGATGACGGCCTCTGGATGAAAGGGAAGAAAAGAAGAGCTTCAGAGCCTGAAAGCAAGGGGAACTGCAGAGGTCGCACTCAGAAGCGACAGTCCTTGGGGGTGTTTTAGTGAGATTGGGGAAAGAGGTGGTTCAGCCTCCTTGGGGGAATCTCTCTCCTCAAAACTGGAGGCTGTGGGGTGCTAGGGGCAAATACTGATGAACTGTCTTGGGACAGGGAAGGCTACGGTTCCTTCTTTCCTTCTGGACCTCAGGTAGCCTAGCACAGAGCCTCTTTCGTGCCCCTGCCCTGCATCTCCTCCTCCTCTGTTGCCAACTTACCCCTTTGGCGATGGAGGAGCTCTTGATAGGCCAGGAGGGCTTCTCTGGCCTGCTGACGGATCTCCTCCCTCTCGTGAGAGAGCAGCCCTCCAACTTCCCCCAGGAGCCTGCGAATGGTGGATTCTTCTCCCGACATCTAGGGGGAAAGAAAACAAGACAGATCTCTACCCACACTTCTCTCGCGGGTGGACCCTTGGCCTCACGGGGCCTCTGTAGGACAAGCCCTCCATGGGAGCTGTCATGGGACCTGGCATTGGGATGGGGGGTTAACCCTTTGCCCCTGACAGTGGCCCTGGTTTGGTGGCCCCCACCCTTGCTCCTTCCATGGAGGAGACAGCTCCCTTTCCTCCAAGAGCAGCTTGGGTCCACTGCTTTGGAGTCTCCTCCGGTCCCAGTCCAGGGCTCCAGCCATGCCCGCAAGTATTGCTACTCACATCCAGGTTCTGCATCTTCTGGGCAAATTGGAGGAGGGCTGTCCCACAGCTCAGGGCCCTCCACCTTTCCACGTCATCCACAGACTGGGCCCAGTAATGGATGTGCTGTGGAGAGAAGCAGGAGCTCAGAATCCAGGCCGGACCTTCCCATTTGCATTGGGGGCTTTGAGTTGGGCATCCTCACATGCCTTGCGAGCCAAATCAAAGTCCTCCTGCAACCCCACTCACCTCCAGAATGAAGAGCAAATGGCCGACGGTTGGCTCTCCGGTCAGCAAGCCCCTCAGCATGAACTCAGCTGTTTCGAATCCATACGATTTGAAGAGGCGCTGAAAGGAAAGTGAGCGTTAGACCAGAGTGCCGGCACTGAAGCCCCTGCCTGCCATTCGCCCATGAGTCTCCCTTCTTCCGGGTCAAGGGAGCCATGCTATGCCTTCGTCTTTAACAGAGGTGGGCGAAAGCGCGCCCTGCTGGAAAAGGGCCCGAGAGAGGAAGAAGCTCACGCCACACCAAGGAACTTTGGGGCACGAAGGTCTCCTCCCTCCCTCCTCCCTCCTTTTCCCCTCTCTCTGGAGGTCAAGGTGGGCGACGGAGACACAACATCATCAGAGGGGCCTGCAGGCCTGGAGGTTTTGCCTTCCCCCAGGCCGCAGAAAGCCCTGTGACTCCGCTTCGCCAAGGAACCCGCCTTCCTCTAACAGTTCCCTGGGCAGATGCTGCAGCTAAGGAACGGGGGCGCCCTTCCCGCCTTCCCTCCGGAACAGACACCTGCCCCCGAGCCTATAGCAGACGGCCACAACTTCTGGTCCAGAGGGGAGCCAAAGCTCCGGAAACCGCCTCTGCCCATCACCAAAGCCTTTGGGGAGGATTTACCTGTTGCCGAGGGGCTGCTCCAGGCCTTGGATGGTTGAGGACCTCATGGAGAACCAACCGCAAGACGTGGGACTCCAGCTCCCGGTTGAAGGCTCCCCAGGTTTGGCTGGGAGGAGAAAAGAGAAAGGAATTGGCTGTTACTCAGGCTTGTCCAAGGACCGTCGGCTGGATATCCCCCCAGCCCCACTCACGCACACAGCCCTGTCCTTCGGAGAGGCCTTCCGTGCTGGCAGAGAGCACTGCCTAAAAGCTCTCCTCCCTCCTTGACCAAAGCCGCCAGAGGGGTGAGGGTGAAGAGACCAATCCGTGTCCCCCTGCAGACCCCATCAGCCATCGTCGTACCTGAGCCCGTAAATGGCCTTCATGGCACATGCCAGGAGGCAGTGTGGCAGAGACTGTCCCGGCCTGGTTTCCATGGCCACCTGGGGGAGATGGCGACAGGGAGAAGGCAAACGATGAGATTCAAGGCCCTCTCAAGGCCCAGCCTGCCCCAGGAGGGAGATTTCACCAGCCTTCCCAATGGCGGGCAGGGGCTGCAGCGCACTCACCGCTATGGCCTCCACCAGTTCCTCCGCGGAGCAGGGGAACGCCAGGGCCCTCCCCCTGCTCTTCCGGGTGGCTGTGCACGCTGCGATGACGGCCCGGAGGAAGAGGAATTTCGCCTTGCAGTCAAAATGCTGGAAATTATAAGGAAAGGATTGCTAGTACAACTCTGCCCCCCCTCCCCCCTCCGTCCCCCCCCTCACAACGTTGTTCGCAGGCATCTCACAGGTCATGGAGGCGGAGGAGAAGAGGAGACGAGCTGGGCTCCATCCCCCTCCCCGAGCGTGACCAGGCCCTCTGCCCTGCCAGTCCTGGAGGCCCCAGCCACCACGGGCCCTAAGTGACCTGTACCTTTTCTCCAGCTTGGACCTGCTGTGCAAAGGCGAAGATGGTGTCCATCAGGCCAGCGAGATCTTCCTCCGTACGGGTCTGCGGCAAAGAGGTGGTGGAATCCAAGCCTGCCGTAGAGTCAACAGAGGGAGGTCAGGGCTGGAGGAAGGGCTGTGTCCTTCCCCCTTCCAAAGACAGGCTGCTGCCTTCCTGTGAGACCTTGGGCCTCCGGACAGGCCTCCCCCCAGCCCTCCCCCCAAGCCCTGGCCATCACCTCACCTGATCCCTCCGATGCGGCCTGCTGGTCCACTTCCAGGGCCTCCAGCCTCCGGCGCAGGGTGCACAGGTCCAGGGCCTTCCTCCGCGCCGGAGGTTTCAGCCCCAGTGGGTGGACTTGGATCGTCTTACAGCAGCAGAACTGCCTCCAGAAGGGCCTTGGAGGGGCTGCAGGCGATGCCAACCCTTTCTTGAAGCTGCTGCCTTCCTCTGGGTGCACTTTATTGCGCTGAAAAAGGGTTCGCAGCTTCTTCAGCCTAAAACAGAGAAGGCGGAAAGTGAGAAATGGGGAGTGCAGGTCCTAAGCCCCAGGCAAGACTGCTCTGAGTGGAGGCCGAAACACCTGGAGACCACATTGGGTCACATGAGGTTTCTTCAGAATGGCCATAAGAAAACAATGGGCCTCTCTGGCAGCCCCAGAAAATCATGGGGAGCCCCAAAATTCTCGTAGAGGCTTGCAATAAGGCCCTAAGCATGCTAAGAGTTTTTGCTTCAGGCGTGCTCCATGGAACGGCCCCTATGCTGCGCACAGGTACATGGGGTTTCTTCAGAATGGCCATAGGAAAGCATGGCGCTATCTGGCAGCTCCAGAAAATCAGGGGGAGCCCCAAAATTCTCGTAGAGGCTTGCAATAAGGCCCTAAGCATGCTAAGAGTTTTTGCTGCAGGCGTGCTCTAGTATGCTTAGGGTCTCTTTACAAGTGTCTATGAGAATTTTGGGGCTCCCCCTGATTTTCTGGGGCTGCCAGATAGCGCCATGCTTTCCTATGGCCATTCTTAAGAAACCTCATGTGCCTGTGTGCAACGTGGAGGACATTCAAACGGAGCATTCCTGCAGCAAAAACACTTAGCATACTTAGGGTCTCATTACAAGCCTCTACGAGAATTTTGGGGCTCCCGCTGATTTTCTGGGGCTGCCAGAGAGGCCCATTGCTTTCTTACGGCCATTCTGAAGAAACCTCATGTGTCCTTGCGCAATGTGGGGCCCATTCCAATGGAGCACGCCTCCAACAAAAACTCTTAGCATGCTTAGGGTCTTATTACAATTCTCTATAAGAATTTTGGGGCTCCTCCTGGTTTTCTGGGGCTGCCAGATAGGCTCATTGTTTTCTAACGGCCATTCTGAAGAAACCTCGTGTGCCCGTGCGCAATGTGGGGGCCATTCCAGTGGAGCATGTCTCCAGCAGCAACTCTTTGGATCCTTAGGGTCTTAGTTCAAATCTCCATGAGCATTTTGGGGCTCCCCCTCTTTTCTCTGTGCCTGCTTGTGACAGCCTAAAGCAGTGGTTCTCAACCTTCCTATCATAGAATCATAGAATCATAGAATAGCAGAGTTGGAAGGGGCCTACAAGGCCATCGAGTCCAACCCCCTGCTCAATGCAGGAATCCACCCTAAAGCATCCCTGACAGATGGTTGTCCTAATGCCTAATGCCGCAACCCTTTAATACAGTTCCTCATGTTGTGGTGACCCCCAACCATAAAATTATTTTCGTTCTTCTCTACACAATCCATTGTCATGGGATGGTTTGCTAATGAAAATAATACATAACAATAGCTTTAATAATACAAAAGATGATACATGACATAGTTCAGTCAATACAGTTTGTTAAGACCATCGGAAATATGTGTTTTCCAATGGTCTTAGGCGACCCCTGTGAAAGGGTCATTCGACCCCCAAAGGGGTCTCGACCCACAGGTTGAGAACCGCTGGCCTAAAGCTTTCCTATGGCCATTCTGAATGACACCCCATATTCTGGCTGTGCGCAGGGGGGGGCAAGTTCAATGCAACATGGATCAGGCACAGAGTCTTAGGATGCTTGGGTTGCTAATGTCAACCTCCTCAGGGATTTTCAGCTTCATCTGGTTCTTAAGGGGCTTAAACTCTTTGGATCCTTAGGGTCTTAGTTCAAATCTCCATGAGCATTTTGGGGCTCCCTCTCTTTTCTCTGTGCCTGCTTGTGACAGCCTAATGCTTTCCTATGGCCGTTCTGAATGACACCCCATATCATGGCTATGCCCAAGGGAGGGGGGCAAGTTCAATGCAACATGTAGCAAGCACAGAGTCTTAGGATGCTTGGGTTGCTAATGTCAACCTCCTCAGGGATTTTCAGCTTCATCTGGTTCTTAAGGGGCTTGTGGTATCATTCCCATGTATCCCTATGGCTACTTTGAAATGCAGGCCTGCATTGTTGTAAGGAGAGGGTGCTGGAGGGGGGGGGATATGTAAACATGGTAATAATCTGTGGCAGTTTTTGGCAACCCCTCCTCCACTTATTTTGGCCTTTTTGAACTGGTGGCTCTGAAGCATTGCATGAAACTGCAGTCACCTTCCCTTTATTGTATTCGGTTTTCTTTTTATGTTTGGAGATGATCCCTAGAAACCACTGTGTTGGGGGTCATAGGAATTGTTCCCCAAAACCACTTTGTTAGTTTGTATTTTGATTCTGTGTGGTTTTCTATGAAAACTAAATGTTTAACTCCTTTAAGTTATTTATTTATTTATTTATTTATTACATTTATACACCGCCCTATAGCCAAAGCTCTCTGGGCGGTTTACAAAAGTTAAAAACAGTAAACATTTTTAAAAGTTTGTTAGCTGACAGCATGATGCTAGGTTTGAGGAATGCAGCCATTTTTATTTTTATGTCTATTCTTTGTTCATTATTAATATTTGATAGTCGTATAAAGAAAAAATAGTTTCAGTTGAACCTGTTGGCAAATTGTTTAGAAAAGAGTAGTTGGCATATTCAGGTATTTTCCCATGTAGTTTTTTCTTCCTATTAAGCTTTCTAAGCTCTTCAGAACGGCCTTAAATGTTGTAGTCCCAACAAAAACTCAAGTGTTCTTCTTCAATTCACCGAGAATACTCTCTGTTCTCTTTGTTCCCAATACCAAGAGGAGGCTCTCTCTTCACTGATTTTAATTTGAAGATGATCCCTAAACTCCTTCAATGGTTTCCTATGGCCATTCGGAATGACACAATGCATTTCAATGGCCATTCGGTGTCCTTCGGTTTAGTACGTCCCCGGAATCCCCCCACATACCTAGCATCATTTGAGGGTGTGGCGGGATGGGGGGGGATACCGCTAAGCCCTCCCCTAAATGCCGAGGACAATTTGGAGAAAATTCTGCCAAGTGTCCTTTTTGTTGTTGTTCTTATTGTTTTTCAAGAGCGCCCCAAAGCCCAAACTCTCTGGGCCAATTACAGGGTTCAACAGTGGGTACCCTGGGGAAGGGGTCTCAGGTAAGATTAAGAAACCACCCCCCAAAACCCTTCCAGCCCCACCCTAGGTCAGCAGTAGGACAGGCCTTGGACCTCAAGCATTTATAACACACACACACACACACAGATTTTGACCTGGCCATGAGAGAGAGGTGGGAGAGCCCCCCTAGGGTGAGAAGGAGACTCTAAATAAGTACTCACATCTTTGAGGATTCAGTGTCTCCGTCTAGCTCCGAAACCTCCCTCTCTCAGCTGCCTCTAACTATGTAGAAACTGGAGTCCTAACTCTATCTGATGGTTTCAACAATCCCAATGTCACTGACTCTCTAAGCTGCCTCTACCACCCTCTACCGCTCTCCACCACCTTCTCCCACACTCTCTAGCTCTCTCTAACTGCCAAACGCGCTCCCACTCTCTCCTCCGCTCCCTCTCGCTCTCTCCTCACTACCCACAAAGACCTCCTCCCCCCCAGGCCTCCTGCAGCCCTTCCAGCTGGGGGTCGTGTCACAATGGAAGACATGCCGCCATCACTTAGCAACCGTGCTCAGCCATGGCCAGTGTTCCGCTCAGTACTGGTGGGTTTAGTGGGGGGCTAGGGCCTGTGGTTTACAAGGGTGCCCAACATTGGCCTGGCCTCCCTAGCCAGGCCCGTTTTGTGGCCACCCGAGTTCTGCCCCTCTCTTCCAGGCACATGGGTGCCCCTGCAGACTCCTGGATGCGTTGTCTGCTCAGAGGGAGCGTCACCACGGGAAACCCTCCAGCCAGCTAAGGAGCGGACTGGGGGCCTTCCTTGCAGGGGAGGTGGCCACGTGGCTTATGGGAATATGACTATGAGGGGATGAATTTCACAACTTCCTCCTTAGGTTTCTGACACTTAGGACCTCTTCATATGATTAGCTGCAGGAAGATTCTGTCTTTACACTTCTGTTTCTTTCAGTCCTTCCAAACTGTCATCAAGCACTTTGGAAACCCCCAAAATAAATATTAATTTTCCCGGCAGGAGAGGCGGGGGAGAAGAACGGGGACGGGCATGGCGGATGGGGACAGGGCCTGGTGGATGGGGGGGGGGGGAAGGAGGACGGGGACAGGAATGGTGGACGGGGTGAAGAAGGACGGGGACAGGCATGGCGGACAGGGACGGGCATGGCAGACGGGGGACAGGCATGGCGGATGGGGACGGGGGCTGGGTGAGCGAGTGGGCAGGGGGGGTTCAGGCATGGTGGCGGAGGAAATCAGGGGCAGGGGGAGCAGGGAACCATTTATTTTTTAAAAAAAAAATACGGTTCCGTTGGTGCGCTCCTGCGCACATGGCCCTTTAAGGGAGGAAAAAAATAGAGGACGCGACGGGGCTCCCCTCGGCCCCGTCGTGTCTTGCGTGTGGACGGGGCCTACAGGCCGCGCTACTTTTAGCACGGCCTGGCCCCTCCTCCCACACGGATTATCTGGTAGGTCTAGCAAGGCCCCCAGCATCCCAAGTTACAAAGTATCCCGTTTTGCTTATTCTCCCCCTCCAACATTGGGATTGGAGGATACTTCTTCAGGTGATCATGACTGGGAGTTGAATCTGCCTCTCATTGCTTCAAAAAACCTTACCCCTCCCACTTTTAGCCATTCTAAACAAATTAATAGTAAGCAAACCGCAGGACAAAAAAGTCTGAACATCTCCACAAATGACCCCCAACCACTACTCTCTATGCACAGTAAGTTTCAGGGATGTGGGTTTCAAAACAAAAAAGTTATACTCTAATCTTTTCGGCAATGCAATCCTTTGGGGGGGAAATATCCAAAATGGCGGGCGGAGCACTTTGCTAGGCTGACCATATGAAAAGGAGGACAGGGCTCATGTATCTTTAAGAGTTGTATTGAAAAGGGAATTTCAGCAGGTGTCATTTGTATATATGGGGAACCTGGTGAAATTCCCTCTTCATCACAACAGTTGAAGCTGCAGGTGCCCTGCCCTCTTTTAAATCTGGTCACTCTAGTATAGCTCCTGCAGCTTTAACTGCTGTGATGAAGAGGACATTTCACCAGGTTCCCCATATATACAAACGATACCTGCTGAAATTCCCTTTTCTATGCAACTGTTAAAGATACAGGAGCCCTGTCCTCCTTTTCATATGGTCAGCCTAACTTTGCAAAAAGTGGATCGGTTTGCTTGTGGTCACTTCTCTTTGCTATGCTTTGCTAGCCCCCGACTCGCTTCTCCTCCACCTATGACGGGTGTGAAGCTCCCCGCTTTGCTATCACTTCTAAGAACCAAAGAGAAGTGGAGCACAGCCCTAGTTAAAATCACTGAAATAAAGAACAAGTGAGACATTCAATGTATCTGAAATTAACTTCACTCACTCCGACTTTGAAGTTTTTGCTATAAAAGCAAAACCGCTTGGAGAGATCATCCGGAGGCATGGGGCAGGGTGCTATCAGTATGCTGATGACACCCAAATATATTTCTCTATGTCCTCGACAACAGCGTCAACTAAGGATAGTGTTTCTCCTCTGAATGAATGCTTGGAAGCGGTAATGGGCTGGATGAGGAAAAACAAACTGAAGCTGAATCCAGAAAAGATGGAGGTGCTCACTGTCAAAGGCCACAACCTGGGTTTGGAGGTGTGTCAACCAGTTCTGGATGGGGTTACACTCCCCCTGAAAGACTCTGTTCGCAGCTTAGGGGGTGCTTCTGGATCCGTCGCTCCAAATGACAGCCCAGATAGATGCGACGGCCAGGCTTTAGCTGATACGCCAGCTGCGCCCCTTCCTAGAGTTAGAAGACCTAAAGACGGTAGTGCACACGCTGGTAACTTTGAGGCTCAACTTCTGCAATGTGCTTTACATAGGGCTATCTTTGTGCCTTGTCCGGAAACTTCAACTAGTTCAAAATATGGCAGCCAGGTTGGTCGCTGGTACATCTAGGGGTGATCACCAGTCTAAAAATCTCATCACTGGCTGCCAATTAGTTTCCGGGCAAGGTATAAAGTGTTGGTTATTTTATTTATTTATTTATTACATTTTTATACCGCCCAATAGCCGAAGCTCTTATTACCTTTAAAGCTCTACATGGTTTGGGCCCAGGTTACCTGCGGGATTGCCTTCTCCCGTACAATCCGCCCTGCACACTCAGGTCCTCTGGGAAGAATCTACTTCAGTCAGCAAAGACTAGGCTGACAACCGTTACCCAGAGGACCTTTCTTCTGCCATTCCCAGACTGGAATAGCCTGTCGGAGGAGACACGTCAGCTTGACAGTCTTTCAGCATTCAAGAAAGCTATCAAGACTGATCTCTTCCAGCAAGCCTATCCAGTAGAATTTTAGGGTACTTTTAGGAGGCTTTTAACAGTGTATGCTATGTTTTTAATAAGTATTTTATGTATTTTATGATTGCTGTTGTTCCCCTCCTCGATCCAATCGGAGAGGTGGATAAGAAATATTATTATTATTATTATTATTATTATTATTATTATTATTATTATTATTATTATTCTATGTGATATGTTCTCCCCTTCCCTCAAATATTTTTTCTGACTGTATCCTCACTCCACTGCAAGCTGATGCTATTGTTAATGGGGTAGTTTGCAGGCCGGCAGGCTTGCTTTTTCATTTTTAAATGTCAATTTTTAAAAAAAACTTGTGTACGATTGTCACAAGTTTCTATACTCTAACGTTAGGGTGGGTGTTGTGGGAGGCTCTTACTTCATAGAATCATAGAATCCTAGAATAGCAGAGTTGGAAGGGGCCTACAAGGCCATCGAATCCAACCCCCTGCTCAATGCAGGAATCCACCCTAAAGCATCCCCGACAGATGCTTGTCCAGCTGCCTCTTGAAGGCCTCTAGTGTGGGAGAGCCCACAACCTCCCTAGGTAACTGATTCCATTGTCGCACTGCTCTAACAGTCAATGCCCGGGATGGGGCGGCATTGCCCGGGCAAGCGCTGCTCGGCTGCTTGCTCGGGCGGCGGCGGCGCCATCGCACCCGCCCTCCCCCCGTGCCACCCACCCTCCCATCCTTCGCCCCCCTCTCTTCCCCCCCCCGCCGATGGGCACAGTGCTCCTATGAGCGCTGTGCCAGGTCCGCGGCTTTTCGCGGCTCCTCGCGAGTAAGCGAGGAGCCGCAAAAAGCCGCGGAAGTCTCCAAACTTCCCCCAGCCCCGGCCTGAGGCCGGAGCTGGGGAAAAAGCGCGCCATAAGTGCATTCGCTTATGGCGCGCTAGACCGGGCCTCACTGCGGCCTGCCGCCGGATTCCCCTGTGCGTCATCTGGACGCACAGCGAGGAAACCGGGTTGGAAGGCGTGCTAAGGCCTGGTCTAGCAAGGCCCTCAGTCTCTCTTCATAGGGCTTTGTTTCCAGACCCCTGATCATCCTGGTTGCCCTCCTCTGAACACGCTCCAGCTTGTCTGCGTCCTTCTTGAATTTTGGAGCCCAGAAGTGGACGCAATACTCTAGATGAGGCCTAACCAGGGCTGAATAGAGAGGAACCAGGACCTCACGTGATTTGGAAGCTATACTTCTATTAACGCAGCCCAAAATAGCATTTGCCTTTCTTGCAGCCATATCGCACTGTTGGCTCATATTCAGCTTGCAATCTACAACAATTCCAAGATCCTTCTCGTTTGTAGTATTGCTGAGCCAAGTATCCCCCATCTTGTAACTGTGCCTTTGGTTTCTATTTCCTAAATGTAGAACTTGGCATTTATCCCTATTAAATTTCATCCTGTTGTTTTCAGCCCAGCACTCCAGCCTATCAAGATCACTTTGAAGTTTGTTTCTGTCTTCCAGGGTATTAGCTATCCCACCCAATTTTGTGTCATCTGCAAATCTGATCAGCGTTCCCTGCACCTCCTCGTCCAAATCATTAATAAAAATGTTGAAGAGCACTGGGCCCAGGACTGAGCCCTGCGGTACCCCACTCGTTGCGTCTCCCCAGTTTGAGAAGGTTCCATTGATAAGTACTCTTTGAGTCCGATTCTGTAGCCAACTGTGAATCCACCTAATAGTTGTTCCATCTAGCCCACTTTTAGCTAGTTTGTTAATCAGAATGTCATGTGATACTTTGTCAAAAGCTTTGCTGAAGTCAAGATATATGATGTCCACAGCGTTCCCACGGTCCACAAGGGAGGTTACCTTATCAAAAAAATGAGATCAAATTTGTCTGACAGGACTTGTTCTTGACAAATCCATGTTGGCTTCTAGTGATCACCACATTGATTTCAAGGTGTTTACAGATTGACTTCTTTATAATCTGCTCCAGAATTTTCCCAGGGATGGATGTCAGACTGACTGGTCTGTAGTTCCCAGGTTCTTCCTTTTTGCCCTTTTTGAAGATAGGGACAACGTTAGCCATCCTCCAGTCGTCCGGCACCTCACC
Source organism: Elgaria multicarinata webbii (assembly GCF_023053635.1). Classification (NCBI taxonomy): domain Eukaryota; kingdom Metazoa; phylum Chordata; class Lepidosauria; order Squamata; family Anguidae; genus Elgaria; species Elgaria multicarinata. Next base: position 8,103,384 of record NC_086177.1, read on the forward strand.
CGTCTTCCATGATTTTGCAAAGATAATAGACAAAGGTTCTGAGAGTTCTTCCGCTAGCTCCTTCATTCCTCTAGGATGCAGTTCATCGGGCCCTCGAGATTTGAACTCATTCAAGGAAATTAGGTGTTCTTTGACCATTTGTTTATCAATCTCAAACTGTAATCCTGCCCCCTCAACTTCTGCTTCACTTTTTCCAGGGGGGTCATAGACCCGCTTTTGGGAGAAGGCTGAGGCAAAGTAGGAATTGAGCACTTCAGCCTTTTCTTTGTCATCTGTTATCAATTTGCCATCCTCCACCATTTCTTTCCTCGGTCTTTTACTACTCACATATCTGAAGAAAGCCTTTTTATTGCTTTTAGCATCCCTCGCTAATCTCAGCTCATTCTGAGCTTTAGCCTTCCTGACGCCATTTTGGCACTTCTGCGCCACTTGTCTGTACTCTTCTTTTGTAGCCTGGCCTTCCTTCCACTTCCTATATGTATCCCTTTTTGTTTTCAGGTCATCTCTAAGCTTTTTGTGGAGCCACATTGGTTTCCTCTGTTGTCTTCTATCTTTTCTCCTTGTTGGAATTGTTTGTAACTGTGCCTTTAAAATTTCCTTTTTTAAATACTCCCACCCATCCTGCACTCCTTTTCTCATTAGGCTCATTTGCCATGGGACCTTACTTATCATAGTTCTTAGTTTATTAAAATCAGCTTTCCTAAAATCCAGAGTACGTGTATGGCTACGCTCAACTTTTGTCTCCTTCATAATCAAGAATTCAAGTATGATGTGGTCACTTTCCCCCAGAGTTCCCATAACTGCCACTTTATCCACTAAGTCATCCCTATTGGTCAATATCAAGTCAAGGATTGCCGATCCTCTAGTTCCTTCCTCCACTTTTTGTAGGAGAAAGTTATCACCCACACTTCAGCTTGATCACATTTTGTATTGACTTTGGTAAATATATCCCTAAATATTTTATATTTTTGGCATTTGTTGGGATACCAGTAGTTTTCATGAGCTTATCTTTAGTTTTTAGTTTTTTTGATAGATTCAGGCCATAGCTAGACCTAAGGTTTATCCCTGGATCGTCCAGGAGTCAAACCTGTTCATCTAGGTGACACACAGGGGATCCAGTGCTCAGGCAGGGGCGAACCCTGGATGATCCCAGGATAAACCTTAGGTCTAGCCGTGGCCTCAGAGACCATATATTAGATTTTTTTTTTATTGATTGTCAGCCCTGACACGCCACCATATTCAGTAGTGATTTTCAATATTCTCTGTAAGTCCCTTAATGGGTTTGACAAGGTTAGGCCCAAATCTTCTGCATATAAATTAGTAAATCTCTTTCCTCCCTTAAACTTGATTCCTTCAATTGAGTTACCATTTCTTATAAGTTTTGCCAGTGGTTCTATGGATAAAGCAAATAAGAGAGGTGATAAAGGTCATCCCAGCTTGGTGCCTTGATATATTGAGGTCAATGGTGAATCCAAATGGTTTGTTCTAATCACAGGGAGCTCACATGACTAGGGTGACCATATTTTGGAAACCAAAAAGGAGGACAACACAGCCGCCCAAAGGGGGCGTGTCCACCAACATGTCCAGCCCCCAAGGGGGCATGCTCACCAACATGTCCAGCCCCCAAGGGGACATGCCCACCAACATGTCCAGCCCCCAAAGGGGCATGCCCACCCAAACATGGCCTTGGTCACAGGTCAGATTTCACAGCACAAAATTGAGACAAACCTGTTCTACATAACATCTTAATGTTAAAATCACTGGAATAGAGAACAAGTGAGACATTCAGTGTATCTGAAATTAACTTCACTCATTCCTACTTCTGTAGCTTTTGCTGTACATTGAAGCTTTAGCTATACGCTGTGTGATACAGCCTCCCCTTCCCTCAAATATCTTTTCTGACTGCAAATCCTTCACTGGATGACCATAGTCTCACCTTTCCTAACATTTAACACCCTTTCCCCATCACCTTTCTTATATCCATACTCACAGATTCAGCATACTGCTACCACTGAACAAATGAAGCAGTTGACAAGTACAGAAAAATCTAGTACAACAAACAAGCAACGAATCATTCAGAAAGAGTATAAACTACTACTAGCCTGCAAACGTTAGCCATGGGACAAAATGGACTAAAAGCTAGCACCTCTTAACTTGTTTCAACTTCAACCAGACATAACAGTCAAAAACAACCAAGAAAAACACAACTGCCTTATTGACACAGCAATACCTAATGACAAAAGGAAGAGGAAAAGAGAGAGAAATATACACCACTGGCTATGGAAGTTAAAGAACTATAGCAACAGGAAAAAGTTACAATTATTCCGTTAGTCACATCAGTCACCAGCATCACATCATTTTATTTTTAAAGAAAACCTTCAGAAATTAGGCCTACCAAAATACATGCACACCAACATCCAGAAAGCAGTCATACCTAAAACATGTTCAATAGTCAGGACATTTCTGAATCCGTAAAAGACCGCATGACTTGGCAAAGCCCATCATGTTCACCTAGGAAAACCACCACGAGCAAGAAAAGAGAGATAAATGACGACGACGACGATGATGATGACGATGATGATGATGGCGGCAACCCTGTTAATTTTTGAAAGATTTTTAAGAAGGATGGACAATTATCAGCATTTTTTACAAAATATACGTCATGCCAATTATATCAAACAAATTGGATAGGAAGGTCTATGGGTCAAAATGCATTATTTCATAAGAATATCACCTCCAAATCATCCGCCAACATGCAGAAAAGTACAGACCTCCCACACACACTGCCAACACACACACATCCATTCAACCAGGCACCCTATTCACCCATACACTTTCACACACCCACACACCCACACACCCCTTTGTCTTACTTCTACTTGCTCCTTCTCTTGCTGCTGCTGCTGCTTCCGCCTCTTCTTCCTCCTCCTCTTCTTCTTCTTTCTCAACGCGGGGGGGGGTCTGGAGGGCGGGTTCCCAGAAGGGAGGGAGCGCGGCCCCCAGCCCATTGCCTCACGTTGATCCAGGGCTCTCCTTGGTCGCCGCTGTGATGTCACTGCAGCGACCAAGGAGAGCCCCAGATGGAAACAAGGGGGGCCTTAAACTGCACATTTCTTTAGTTTAGCCAGTGGTGTATATTTTCCTCTCTTTTCCTCTTCCTTTTCTGCAACATTTTTGTCATTAGGTATTGCAATTTCAATGTAGGTGTGTTTTCCTCGGTTGTTTTTGACTGTTATGCCTGGTTGAAGTTGAAACAAGCTAAGAGGTGGTAGCCTTTAGTCCATTTTGTTCCATGGCTAACGTTTGCAGGCTAATAGTAGTTTATACTCTTTCTGAATGCTTGGTTGTTTGGTTGTTGTATACTTGTCAATTGCTTCACATATTCAGTGGTAACAGTATGCAGTAAGGTGATGGGGAAACAGTGTTAAATGTTAGGAAAGGTTAGGCTGTGGTCATCCAGTGAAGGATTTGCAGTCAGAAAAGATATCTGAGGGAAGGGAAGACTGTATCACACACAGGGCTCATCTACACCAAGCAGGACATTCCACTTTGAAAGCGGTAGAGAAAAGCCAGGAGCCACACTACTGCTTTATAGCAGTACTGAAGTGCACTGACAACTGTTGGGGCCCATGACACATACCATATGCCACTTTCATACCACTTTCATAGTGTTATATCCTGCTTGGTGTAGATGTGTCCTGGGCCCCAACAGTTGTCAGTGCACCTCAGTACCACTATAAAGCAGTAGTGCAGATCCTGCAGTGCACTCCAATGTTGCTATAAAGCAGTAGTGTGGCTCCTGCCTTTTATATACCGCTTTCATAGTGGAATACCCTGCTTGGTGTAGCTGAGCACACAGTATACCAAAAGCTTCAACGTACAGCAAAAGCTACAGAAATAGGAATGAGTGAAGTTAATTTCAGATACACAGAATGTCTCACTTATACTTTATTCCAGTGATTTTAACATTAAGATGTTATGTAGAACAGGTTTGTCTTAATTGTGTGCTGTGAAATCAGACCTGTGACCAAGGCCATGTTTGGGTGGGCACGCCCCCTTGGGGGCTGGACATGTTGGTGGGCACCCCCCTATAGGGCGGCCATGTTGTCCTCCTTTTTGGTTTCCAAAATATGGTCACCCTAAGCAAGATAATGAGCTCCAGTACCCTCAAATGGATTGCATGTGATGCCCAAGCATGGGTGTGGAAAACATCTGTGAGAGATGTCACAAACCGCAAATCGCCTTCCATTTCCCTTGGAAAATTCCTCAGCCATCTGGGCCCCATAGAAATCTCAACATTTCTGGGACTTTAGGTTTACCATTTCGGTAAAACTTGATGGCATCCTAGGGATATATGGCACTTTCTTGAGGTGCTCTTTTGCCAGCCTTATTGAAATGCTCTTGGCATCTTTCACAACTGAGCATATATATTTTTTCCCTGAGCAGGACCTCCAAATTCATTTTGAATTTCACTCTATATAAAATGTTAGAGGCAATTCTTTCCTTGTTTTTCTTTGTTCCTTCTGCCCATAGTAGATCCCTGCTCGTGATCAATGAGCCATCCCACACATTTGAGACAAGCAGACCCTGTACTTTTGCATGCCACAGTTCAACAACATTGAGGTGGTTTGCAGGGACGTGGGAAAACATTGCAGGTTCCTCTTCAGTGGACCAAGTCAAATGACCTGTTCACCAAAAGCAAGAAGCTTCCATAGGCAAAAGGAGAAAAATACAGACTCCAAGAAGCAGACAGGTTGCATGCAACAGAACTGGGTGATTATACATCTTTTACTGGCTGCATCACTTGATATCCTCTTAAAGCTAGACATGCTACCATGTGAGATTTAGGGCCTTGCTAGACCAGGTGTTAGCCTGGTGTGAGGACCGTGCTCATCCCTGTGCGTCCAAACGACGCACAGGGGATCCCGGCCTCAGGCAGGGGTCACACCGCCCTGGCACCGCGCTAACGGGAACTGCTGGTAGCGTGGTTCTTCCCGTGGTCCCGACCTCAGGTTGGGCTGAGGCTGGGACCGCGGGCGTGTAGCCAGGTCCGCCGCTTTTCCCAGCTCCACAGGACCGCTTCGGCCATCAGGGCTACGGTGGGGACATCGGGGGACATCGGACTTTGCGGGGGTGGGGGTGGATGGGAACGGAGAACGGGGCCTGGGGGGCGGGCGGGGGATAGGACTTTGTGGGTGGGGGTGGGGGGAACGGAGAATTAAAGAAACAAAAACCCGTACTTAACTTTTGTGGCTCCTGCCGCTTGAAAAATAATAATAATGGCGGCCGCGACGGCTCTCCTCCAGAGCTAGTCGCAGCTCCCGTCTGAATAAGAGCGAGACCTCGCGTTATTCCTAACGCGAGATCTCCCCTCCTCTCCTCCAGATTGTTACACAGGTCTAGCAAGGTCCTTAGAAGACTCACCAGCCAGGAAGCAAGACAAGAACCTCTTCTTAAACAAGAACAAACACATGAAACTCCCGAGTCCACCCAGGTACAACTGAGTTCAGTGGACAACTAGTAACTAAATTTATTTGTTTATTTATTAGATTTATCGACTGCCCGATTGACAAACGCTTTGCAATTATAAAAACACAAAACAGTAAAATAATGACCAGCGCAGTAATACAGCCAATGACAATATATAAAAGAAGAAGACATGAAAAGCCTTAAGAGTGCAGTCATACGGGATCCCCACTCTATAGATGGTTCTGAGACCAGAAGCCTCCATCTAGCCCTGGCAGTAAGGGTGAGAGGCGGGAGGGAGGCATTTTTGCCTCCCTTTCTTGCTTTTTCGCATTCTTAGCTGGACGGGCCTCTGCGCCTCTCAGAGACTCTCGTGGACCAGGGAGATTCATGTCTCCCTTCTCCCCTTCCTTCCCTGCCTACCACCACACTCCCTTTCCTCCTCCGGGACAACTTCCATGGTCACGGCTGTGGCTTCAGAAAAGGAGCCACCACGTTGGGGGGTCCCTAGTTAACAGAGCCGGGGAAGATCCCCGCTCAGACCCCCCTCCCGCCACATAGAGATGATAGTTCTGTCTATGGCCTGTGGGGGGAGCTGTCTGTAATATCTTATGGCTCATCAGACTGAAGAGCTGTAGGATTGCGCTGCAAAGAGTAAGCAGTAAACCTGTAATAAAGGCAGCAAATTGAAGATCAAATGCCTGGCAGAAGAGGAAGGTCTCATCCTAGCGTCTAGATGCATAGTAAAGATGCCAGGCAGATCTCCCTAGGGTGGGCGTTCCACAGATGGGGTGGGTGGGGGCTACCACAGAAAAGGATCTTTCCCTGGTAGCCACCTGTCACATCATTGTGCGCAGTGACACCCAGAGAAGAGCTTTCGAAGATCATCTTAGCGGTCAGGCAGGAACATTTGGGAGAAAGTGCTCCTTCAGGTAGACTGGTTTAAGGGCTTGGAAACCTACTGGGTTGAAGATCTACCCCAAGCAGGATAGAACACTTTGAAAATGGCATGAAAACCGTATATGGAGTGTGTGTGTCCCAACAGTTGTCAAAACCGTTTGAAACTGTTTTAAAGTAGGAGTGTGTAGATCCTGCCTGGGCAACCAGTGCAGTTAACGCAGCGCTGGAATAATAGGTTCAAAACGGCCAGTCCCAATCGGCAGCTTTGTTGCTCTGTTCTACTGTTAGCAGAACCACCTCCATTTTTAACAGGAAACTGTAAAATCTCCATTGCACACCAAGCTAAATGTCATAATGCCCTGTATGAGAATGTCTCCTTGTGTGCGTCCTTGCATCCTTGATTACTAATATAAACAAGAGTCCTGGCTCCAGCTGTCTGTGTCGAAGTTAACTCTCTGTAACTTACTGTCAGGCCAAAGGTATTGTTTACAGGACTGTTTAGCATAATTAGCTATGCCTCAGTGTTATGTTCTGATTGGTTAATGCTGCTACTGGGCCCTGCCCCTTGAAAGCTTTAATACTGTACCATATTCCCTATGTCTTTTGTCTGATTGCTCCCTTTGAAGAGACCAGGCCTTGATTACTAATCAATAAAGCGCTTTTGAACCCTCTGTCGCTGGAATGGTGGAGTCGTGCTTAAGGGCTGTTTGGATCTCGTCCTTGGGTGAAAAGAACATTGATCTAACAAATGGCGCCTGACTCAGATCTACCCCAAGACGGATTCATGCCTGCCAGTGGAGCCTAGATTGAGAAGTGATCGCCAAGAGAGATTTCTCTTGCCTCAAGTAGGTTAACATGCACTGTGCAGACATGGAGACCGAATTGACGGGACCATTCGAGCCAAGGTTACAAAATCGACTCCACCCGACAGATGGAAGGGAACAGTCAACAACAATTTGCAATCAGACGTGATTAGAAAGGGCGAAGACGGGAGACGGCTATTTGGTGAGTGAAACCTTTAATCCCATGGACCCTGATGGGAAATGGAGGGAGTGGGTGTTCACAATTGACCTCAGAAATGGGAAGCTTATAGTTCGTATTGGAAAAGAGTCCCCGAGCCCTTTGGTTAAAGTTGTTGTCTTTGGAAAAGCTTTCAGTGAAATTGAAAAAGGGATTTTGAAACTGTAACAGTGTAACAATGAGTTAAAAATGTTTGTGACTGTGAATGGATGTCTTTTTTATGTTAGATTGCCCCTTGTGGATTTTTTTGAACTTGATCCAAAGTTAATTTCAGCTGTGTCATTGGAATCAATTTGCAAACATAGAAATGTAATTGAGTAAATGTACCTCTCAAAGGATCGCCCTTTGGTGTTGGAATGTGAATGACAGAAAAGTTGGTGTTGTGTTAAAGTGAAAGGGAAAAAAATTGTCAGTTTGTGTTTTCCACCCGGCCCAAGTGAAAGAAATTTGAAGTTTTTGTTTTCCTTCTCCTCCCTAGTGTTTTTTTGCTTCTCCTATGCTTAGCAGCTAGAGATAAGCAGTTTTATTTTCAGTGAAAGTTTTTGTTTTAGATTTTGAAGACTTTGTGTATTTTGTCTTTCACAAACCTCAGATAATTAGAAAATGTAGAACCCCATTTTCATGGAAGAAATGTCTTCCATAGCTTTGAAGATTCACTGCCTGAGTTGAAAAGCTCAAGTCCTTGTACAAATAGTTTTGCCAACCGTTTTGCCAAAATGAGAGAAAGGAAAAGTATGTTGTTAAAAGTGGATAAGAGAAATGTCTGAAAGAGAGAGAGAGAGAGAGAGAGAGAGAGAGAAGGCTGTGCAGAAGAGATAGTTTGAAAGACTTTTAAAAAGGTTGTTTTGGTTGTTTTGCAAAGATGTTGATTTGAAGTGAAGTTGATTTGAAGAAGAGTAAAGTATGTGAATAGCAGAGGTGAAGAAGATGAGAAGTTGAAACGTAGTGAAAAAGGAAAGTGTTTGAAGGTTAGTGTACGTGGCATGGTTTTTGACCAGAAGGAAAAGGGGGGTGAAGAAGCCCTGCCTTGAAAAAGTTAGTGAATGGACAATCTTGCATCCTCTGCTGACGAAGATTGGAAATACTGAATTGCTATATTTTTGTGTGTGTTTTGAACGTTGTGTTCTGAAAATTGCCCAGTGGTTCTTTTTTTGGGGGGCAGAGATATTCTAACTTTGGCCTAATAGAACTTTTGAAATGCTTTGAGCCCTGAGCCTGAGCCCTAAATGCAGCTACAATTGAAGCCTAAAAGCACCCCTGTGTTCTTGCATCAGTATCCTTTGAAATTAGAAGCCAGAAGAAGAATACAGCTATTGCTTTTTAAAAATGGACTTGTGAAATGATTAAAGCAATTAAAAACTCCAGCTTGCATTACTGTGTTTGCACTACCAGCCTCAAGTGTGCTGTGCCAAAAACGTGGCACAGACCAGTGGAGTACAGTGGAAGAAGCTAACACCTGAACCCTGCCTGCCAGTCCAGATGTGAGATCAACCTCCTCGTGGACCCAAGGCTTGCCTCATTGAATCCTGCCACGTTGATACCTGAACTACAAAGAAAAGAAGTTCCAGAGCATGAATGCCTTGAAGTCTTGCAACTTGGCACCAAACCTCGCCCAGACCTATAAGATGACCTCGAGTTGTTTACTGATGGATCCAGCTACAATTGTACAACAAGCAGCTGAACTCGTAGTATGCACAGAAGCCCTGATGCTTGTTTCAGGCAAAAGACTATATTTACTGATTCAAAATATCACATGGACAGATTTGGAAAGAAAGAAGATTTGTGACTGCCCATGGAGCAGTGACCCATGGAGAATTAACAGTTGATCTGTTAAAAGCCCTGATGTTGCCAAAAGAATTGGCTAATTTGTCTACAAGCGAGCTGCCATAATTGGAGCTAGCCCATTTCTCAGTATTTGAATCCACCTTATGAAAAAGAAGACTTGGAATTAGCACAATAACTCAAAGTTTTCAAGAACCCAGAAAGATGGGATTTGTTACCCCTGATGTGCCAAGAATCATCATGACCTCCCTGTTTAAAGACCAAGTGTTTAAAGACCTCACAAGATGGACATTGATCAGACTCTTCAATGACTGAAAGACTTTTTTGAGAACCATGATCAGCCAAGGAATATAAATGCTCAGTGAATTTGTGGGTGGGGGTGGGGGGAACGGAGAATTAAAGAAACAAAAACCCGTACTTAACTTTTGTGGCTCCTGCCGCTTGAAAAATAATAATAATGGCGGCCGCGACGGCTCTCCTCCAGAGCTTGTCGCAGCTCCCGTCTGAATAAGAGCGAGACCTCGCGTTATTCCTAACGCGAGATCTCCCCTCCTCTCCTCCAGATTGTTACACAGGTCTAGCAAGGTCCTTAGAAGACTCACCAGCCAGGAAGCAAGACAAGAACCTCTTCTTAAACAAGAACAAACACATGAAACTCCGAGTCCACCCAGGTACAACTGAGTTCAGTGGCAACTAGTAACTAAATTTGTTTATTTATTAGATTTATCGACTGCCCGATTGACAAACGCTTTGCAATTACAAAAACACAAAACAGTAAAATAATGACCAGCGCAGTAATGAAGCCAATGACAATATATAAAAGAAGAAGATATGAAAAACCTTACGAGTGCAGTCTTACGGGATCCCCACTCTATAGATGGTTCTGAGACCAGAAGCCTCCATCTAGCCCTGGCAGTCAGGGCGAGAGGCGGGAGGGAGGCATTTTTGCCTCCCTTTCTTGCTTTTTCGCATTCTTAGCTGGACGGGCCTCTGCGCCTCTCAGAGACTCTTGTGGACCAGGGAGATTCATGGCAGCTTTGTTGCTCTGTTCTACATTAACTGACATTTCTGGCCCAGCGTCAGAGCGAGCCCCATGTTCCGTGCACTGCAAGAATCCAGGCAAGCGGTTGCAGCTGGTATGTGGTAAGGCTCGGGCAGTAGCTGATCCATGAGCCGAAACGGATCAGAGGCACTTCGTACCACGGTGGCTATTTGTGCCTCAAGTGACAGAGCTGGATCTCTGAGCATCCCCAGACTACAAATCTGCCTGTGGCATTACCCCACAGTTCTGTTCCCTTAGGTGTGTCTGTGGCTTTGTAGGTCTAGTGAGTGCAGAATGTGGGACTGAGTGGGTGGGGCTGATGATGCGGTGAAAGGGGGGCGGAGTATCAATGGGGGTCCGTTGGTTAGGAGTGGGGAGTGTCCGTTAGGGTTGTCAGTGGTGTGGAGAGTGAAAGGAGATGAGATTTTAAGAGACTTAAGATGACTGTTTTTATTAAAACTAGTAGTTTAAGCAGGTTAACTTGAATTTGAAGTAACTAAGATCTGGTAAACAAAAATAAACATTTTTATCTTTTGTTACCTCAAACCACGTGTCTGCTTGGCTTTATCACCTGCTCTACAGTTACTATCATAAACACCATATATAAAACCTTCAGCTTATTATCAGGGAGGATCTCTTCTCGATCCTCCCAGAGTGCAGGACACAGAATAACGGGCTCAAGTGAAAGGAAGCCAGATTCCAGCTGGACATCAGGAAAAACTTCCTGACTGTTAGAGCAGTACGACAATGGAATCCGTTACCTGGGGAAGTGGTGGGCTCTCCCACACTGGAGGCCTTCAAGAGGCAGCTGGACAACCATCTGTCAGGGATGCTTTAGGGTGGATTCCTGCATTGAGCAGGGGGTTGGACTCGATGGCCTTGTAGGCCCCTTCCAACTCTGCTAGTCTATGATTCGATGCCATACACAGTAAAACCTTTCCAGATTCTAGCCTTGACCCTCTATGAGGGAAAGGTTGGTGTTTTACCCTCCCCTCAGGTTGTTCAAGTGGTGGCGCTTGGCTGGAGGAGGGTTTGTGTGCAACAAGACCTGGGCTGTGAGGCCTGTGTCGTGACACTGCCCTTTCTAGCAGAGAGCAATCCCATTTAAAGCAGTTTGAACATGATGGAACTGGAGAGATGAACTGCTCACTAACGGAACCTTTGTCTTGTCTGAAACCTTTCACCATTTCCCCCTTATCTATACAGCCTCTTTTGCCACCCAATCTTGGGGGCCTGCAGAATGGGGGGGGGGGCTGCATAAGGATGAGGAAATCAACAAAGTTGCCTCCCCCGTTTCCACCAGCAGGTTCCGGCATCAGGTTGCTATCCATTGGCAAAAGAAAAAAGAAAAGAGAAAAGGGAGGCATATTTTGTGCATACAAATATTTATTTTTTTACTTGGTGTGATTGGAGAAAGTGGTTTTAAACCGGCTGAATACCTTCCAAATGACATTATTTGCATATTCAGCAACAGGACATCTTCAGCATTACCCTCCAACCTAATGAACTCAGCATGGGAGGCGTTTGGTGAGAGGTGGGTAGCATTTCCCCTTGAATCTCCAAGGAAATTTCCTAATCAGAACCATCTTTTTTCCTTCTAAGCACTATTCATTTTTTCCCAGTTCTTCTGATAATTATTCATGTCTTCCTGGAGCTACATGTAGACGGCAAGACGAGCTGCAAGGCTGGCGTGTTTATTTGTGTGTTTGCTTTGGAGTGATGATTATGTGTCTAGTGAGGGCATAAAACAGGCAGAATTCCTCTCTTTTCCGTACATTATGGGTAGTTGGAGGGGTGACCATGTGCATGGCTGTTGGGGATGGAAGAGATAAGGGGGCAGGCTGTGGTTTTGCCGTCTTGCTTGCTTCGAACAGGCTAGCTACAGGCCACAGGTACTAATTTGTCTAGACATTAAAGCCTGTGAGACTTTCCCACTTCCTTGGGCTCCTCTCATGGCCAAACTCTGAGCTCCATCGCACGGGGAGGAAACACGCTCCCTACCATCGCTTCTCCACCCATGTTTTTGTGGCTCAGTTGTTGTTGTTGTTGTTGTTGTTGTTGTTGTTGTTATTTACTACATTTATATACCACCCCATAGCCGAAGGTCTTTGCGCAGTTTACAAAAGTTTAAGAAGAGTGAACATTAAAAGCAAATATACAACATTTAAAACCGTGAAAAGCATAAAATACAAACAAAAACAGACCATATCCGTTTAAAACAACGATTCTGGGGTCAGATATAAAACTCAGCATATGCTGTTCGATGCCTGGTTCTGAGATCCTCCCCCTGGTTCCACACAACTGCCCCACGTCCAGGGACAGCACAGGCACCTCTTTCTATTTTGAAGCGGCAGGGCAAGTCCCACAAGAGTGAGGCCCCACTCCGTTAGAAATGTGTAGGGCCTCACCCCCTGCCCCTCCCTGCCATCCCAGGGCTGGTGAAATTGCTGCCTCCCCTGATGGGCACAGAGCCGTGCGGCATCCCTCTGTACCATTTCTGGGGCTGCACTTACTTGCAAGTAAGCGTGGCACCAGGCAGGACGGGGGCCCACACCTCCCCTGGTCACAGGACGATCCTGAAACTATGGGAAGAATCGGGTTTTCCCAGGGTTTCTTTATCCCTGGGAAAACCCATTCCCATCCCCCCTTTCACCTGGGAGTCCCTGTGCATCATTTGGACACACAGGGACTCAGCCATGACCAGCCACCAATTGGGCTGGTGTAGAAATGGCCCGAGTCATCACTGTCTTCTCCCAAGAGGCTTAGATACCTGCAACAGGGAGGGGAGATGTTTAAAGAACTAGAAGAAGGATATAGCTCACCGTGAATCCTTAAACCATAAGTTGTGGCCTTTTGTTTCATCCCCCAAATGTGTCTATTCTGTCTACATCCCTGTGCCTGCATGAGAAGCTGCAAGCAGTTTAACAGAAGCAACTAGGGATGTGGAAACCAGAAAAACCCGAGTTTACCCAGGTTTTCTGAATCCCACCTTGACTCGTGGGGCTCCATCCGACGAGCGCGTTACTGGGCACTCACAGATTTTTCGCAGGTCCCACACGTGACGTCGGCTGCCTCCCATGCCCCTTCCGGCCTTCCTTGCAGGACAAAAAAAAATCCCTCTGGGATGAATTACAGATCCTAGCACTGTTTTTCATCTATTAGACGATATTGAAGCAAATATCTTGTAATCTATAGGAGTTGGGATTGGTTGGATCCTTGTTAGGTTTAAATAATAATAATAATAATAATAATAATAATAATAATAATAATAATAATAATTTATTTGTTACGCGCCTCTCCCTCGAGATCGAGGCAGGGTACAACATAAATGCAAATGCTATAAAATACATATAATTAAAGCATTTAAGACTAATACATTATTAAAAGCAGCACATTATTAAAAGGCATCTTAAAATTCAACTGGATAGCCCTGCTGGAAGACATCAGTCTTTATGGCTTTCTTAAAATTCGGAAGACTGTTAAGTTGACGAATCTCTCCTGGCAGGTCATTCCATAATCTGGTAACGGCAGAAGAAAAGGTCCTCTGGGTAATAGTTGTACTAGTACTTCTAGCGCGAGCTGTCCCTCCTTTCCACACGTCAGACACGATGGGGAAAGGAAAGCCCCATCGCGTCCTGCATTTTTTTTAAAAAAGGTAAAGGGGCCATGTGCGCAGGAGCGCACCAACGAAAAGGTAAGTTGTTTTTTTTAAAAAAATAAAGGGTTCCCCACTCCCCCCTGCCCCCGATTCCACCCCACAATGTCTGATACCCCCTGCTGGCCCCCTTGCCCGCCCGCTCGCTCCATCACTCGCTCGTCCCCTTGCTCGCCCGCTCGCTCCATCACTCAGTCACCCTTTTGCTCGCCGGCCCATCCGCTCGCCATGTCTGATGCCCCCTCCACCAGCACCCCGGCCGCCATCTCCCCACCCTGGCTCCACTCTCCCCCCCATCTCTCCTGCCGGGTCCGCTCTTCCCCCCCTGGCCCCCATCTCTCTCCCCCCCCCTGCGTGATTCTCTTGCCCCCGGCTCGATGGGCAGCTTCTCCCAGCTACTCGTGAGTAAGCCACGTAGTTGGGAAAAGCCGCGGAACCAGCTAGACTTTCCACAGCCCCGGGCTCAGCAAGTGGATCCGGTTAACCCGGGTCAAGGGAGGGTTTAGCCCGGCCTGACCCCGGGATCCCGTGTGCGTCATCTGCACGCACAGGGGTGAGCCCGGGTTTCAGCCCGGGCTGAACTCTCATCTAGCAACAGCCCAAGTATTGGGTAGGGAGGTTCCATTCAGAATAAGTGGGAAGGGGGGCTTACCTGGGGGGAGGGGGGCTTACTTGGCTCCGTCGTCTACCACAGTCCATGCAGCGGTGGGCAGCGGAGCCAGGGAAGAAAGCCATAAAGACTAATCTCTTCCGGCAGGCCTACCCAGCTGAATTTTAAGATGCCTTTTTTAATGGGGTGCTACTTTTAATGATGCACTGGTTTTAAACGTTTGAATTAGTTGTATGTATTTTATGGTGTTTTTATTTGTGTTGTACCCCACCTTGATCCAGAGGGAGAGGCAGGAAACAAATAAATAAATAAATAAATTATTATTATTATTATTCGGCCCCCAATTTTGTCCCCCTTTCCCCATTTACCTGCCTCCGCCGTCTGCTGTGGAGGCAAGTAAGTGGGGAAGGAGGGGCAAAATGGGGCCGAATATCAATCCAGACCTCCGGATTTCACTCCGGATCTGGTTCCGGAGCAGATCGGGGGAGGTCCAGATCGACCCGAACTGGTTCAGGCCCAATCTGGAAGGTCTGGGTTGGGAACCAAACCGGTTCGGGGGCCCTGTGCACAGCCCCATTTGAAACTAAGAACAAATCCCAACCAATCAAAATTAAAACCAGCAGCACGTTCCCTTTTCCACCTCCTCGCTGCCTTTGCGGGGGGGGGGCATTCCGTTCCATCGCTTTCTAGAGCGATAGCTTGCACCTCAATTTAACAAATTGCTACCCGCCAATAATAAAGTATAATGACTGCTTTTAGTAATAATATTCTCTTTCTGTCCGGGGGTGGACAGTCACACCTATGTGTAGTAATACCTATGTCGACCACGTGAGATGAGATTCTTTCACAGCCTTACTACATTTTCTTCACATACTGTTTTGGCCCTCTTAAATGATTGGCATAACAATAGACTTAGGGCGTGGCTAGGTGCGGGGATTTCCCGGGGATTTCCCTGGGCATTTACATAATGCACAGGGGATTCCGGGAGCAGGGAGGGCTGATCCCTCCCTTGGCCTGGGATATCGCCTTACCCTTTTCACCCGCTTTTCCCATGGTCTTGGGATGATCCTGACACGGCCGAACGTGTGGCCGGGTGTCGTGGGTTGTCCCGGCTCTTCATGCGTAATCGCGAAGAGCCGAGACCTGGGCATGGGGCACAGATCTCCTTTGGAGCTTTGTGCCCATTTGGGGTGGGATGGGGGAGCAGGGAAATGTGTTTCTAAAAAAACATTACATTTTGCGTTTGTGTGCTCGTGCGCTCCTTCTCCTTTAAAAAACAAAACAAAATGGTGGGTGCAACGTCCTCTCCCTCCTGGGACATCATGTGCCACGCGTAGACAGAGGGGGAGATCTCACAATAACCATATCGCGAGAACCTCCCCCCTCCGTCACGCTGGACCCGGTCGGTCTAACCATGGCCTCAGATTGTTTCTGTTACTATCCTTCTACGTGAAGGAGAAGTCCAAATAAAAGTGCTTAAAAACAGTCTATGCTTAATGTTCTATATGTCGGCTCATATTACGTCATGTCACCTTAGCTTTTTTGCCCATTCATCTTCATCTATTTGATAAGGATCTCAGCACAAGGGTTTTTTTTTATATATATATATATTTTTTATTTTCTACAATACTTAAACATACACATTTACATTCACATAAAAACAACAACAACAACAACAACATACTACATAATGTTCAATTTGAATACAAAATCTTATCTTAATAACATAATCAAAATAACCTACAAGTGCACCCCCCACCTCGGGATCTCATTCCTGATTCCAGAATCTCATACTTTCTTCTGCTGGTGGTTTCCCACTACCTTTTGAAAACACAAATATTAGGAACTGTTTCCAAATTCCTTCAAAATCATTTGATTTAGCTATACCTCTTCTCCATTTAATATTACTTGTTAATTTATCATTAATAGCTATATCCCATACTTCTTTATACCATTCTTCAATAGAATATTCCCCTTGAATCTTCCAGTTCCTAGCTACAATCAATCTTGCTGCAATCAACAAATTCGTTATCAGTTCCTTAGTTTCCTTTTTACATTTAAAATCTTCTTCAAATAGTGACAGCAATGCAACTTTTGGTGTTCGTTCTATCTTCATTTCCACAATTTCTTCAATCTCCAAAAACACCATCTTCCACAATTTCTGAACATAGTTACATTCCCACCACATATGCAAATACGTTCCTTTAACCCCACAACCTCTCCAACAATTTTCTGATTGCTGATTGTTTATCTTATTCAATCTAACCGGAGTTAGGTACCACCTCCATACAATTTTATAATAATTCTCTTTCATTCTTACTGACATATTTCTCAACGCTCTTTGTTTCCATAATCCCTCCCAACCCTGTTGTCCTATTTGTACCTTCAAATCTGTCTCCCAAACCATTTTACCCGAATTATCCACCGTCCCTTTCTCTACCAATATTCTATATAATTCACTCATCAACCCTTTTAACACTGTTCTTTTCTCCCTTTCATTATCTTTCTTAACTATTAGTTCCTCGAACTTTGTTAATTCTCTACACTCTCCATTATCTCTTACCCACTTTTTAGTCCATTGTTCTAATTGCCTATAATTTAACCAAGTTAATTTTTTATCCTTCAAAACCTCTTCCATATCCTCTCTTGTACTCATTCCTCTTAACCAATCCTTTAATTTCATTTTATTTTTTTCTATTAAAACTTTACTTAATCTACTCTTTAATTCCTCCGGGAAATTCTTCAACATTATTACCGGTGACAAAGGAGAGCCGCTTGGAAGCAGCTCCCCTTTATATTTACTCCAAATTTCCCAGTGAAACCTCAAGAGCGGGTTATTTATACTTTCCACCCATTTTTTTTTCCCTTCCATAAAAAATACATTTTCCAATTTAGTCTCTATATTACTCGTAATTTTTTCTTCCATCCAATCTAATTCCCCTAATCCTGTAATTGCCTCCACTATATATCTTAATCTATTAGCTACATAATATAATTTAATATTCGGGAGACCCAATCCTCCCTTTTTTTGGCTCAAATACCATTTACTTTTATTTACCCTCGCTTTCTTATCACCATTACAATAATTATTTATAATCCTTTGCCAACTTTTTAGCTCTAATTCTGAAATTTTTATTGGTAGCATCCTGAACACAAAATTAATCTTTGCTAAAATCTTCATTTTTATTAATGCTATTCTTCCAAACCAAGATAAATTTAACCTTTTATATTTTTCCAATTTTGCTAAAATCTCTTTTTTTTAACACATTTAAATTCTCTTTCTCTAAACTCTCTAATTTCTGCGTAATTTTTATTCCCAAATATCTAATCTGATTCTTAACTCTAATTTCTCTTCCCTTTTCTTCCCAATCCTTCTCTTCCTTTTTAGTATAATTAAACAACATCAATTCTGATTTAGACCAATTTATTTTTAACCCCGTAATATCCTCAAATTCTCTCAATTGTTGTTTAATTCTCCCTATCTTCTCTATTGGCTTCTTTATCGTCAACAACGTGTCGTCTGCAAACATATTCAATTTAATTTCCTTCATACTACCTATTCCTTCAATCTCCTCATCTTCTCGTATTGCATTCGCCAATAATTCCATTACCATTACAAATAGGACTGGTGAGAGCGGACAACCTTGCCTTGTCCCTCTGGCTAGTCGTATCTTATCTGTCACACCATCATTCACTACCACTACGGCTGTATTTTGAGAGTATAACTGTTCAATTATCGCTTTAAATTTATTTCCAAACCACATTTTATTTATAACCATCTTTAAAGCTTGCCAGCTCACACAATCAAAAGCCTTAAAAATATCCAATGCCAGAATTCCCGCTTTAACCCTAGACTTATTTATCACCTGTATTGCATTTAATACTCTTCCCACTAAATTAGGCATCTGTCTACCTGCCACAAATCCGCATTGATAAAGTAAAGATTTTTCAGGAGTTTTATCAGGAATTGTATAAGGGAAAGGATACTCAAAAACAAAAGTTGGAAGCTTATATAGAAAAATATATAAAGAAGAGAATAAAAATAGAGCATAAAGAGTTAATGGAAAAGGTAATAACGCAAGGAGAAGTAGAAGAAGTAATTGAGAACCTGAAGCCGGGTAAATCACCGGGGGTAGACGGTTTAGGACCAGAATATTATAAGGTTTTTAAAGGAATTTTAATACCAAAATTAATAAATTTGTTTAATTCCATATTGGAAGGGGATAGAACGCCAGAATCATGGGAACGCTCATTAATAATTTTAATACCAAAACCAGATAAAGATTTGACTGTCCCTGATTCATATAGACCTATTTCATTAATAAACCAAGATGCTAAGCTTTTTTCAACTATCTTAGCAAGGCGGTTGAATAAATTTATAGAGGAATATATAGGGGAGGATCTCAGCACAAGGGTTGAGCCCTCCAGTATTGGTCCTCTATCCCTGGGTCTTTGGTTGCGCCTCCTGTGCATGATTTCCCGGCTTCCTTCGTCTTCAGACTCCTCCCCATCCTCTTCTCTGTCTGCATCTTCAACGGAGACCCCTTCCGGGAGTTCTAGTCTCAGATCTTTCCATATTCAAGCCACTTCTTGCTTGCTTGTCGCTATTGGTGTGATCCCTTCATTTGGCACCATCAGATGGAAGGAACCACCACCACCCCAGCAAATATCTGTAGTCTGCCTTTTGCAGTTTGAAGGCGTCGGGTCTCAGTTGCCGCCGTCACGGCAGTATCTCCAGCACCAAGTCCTGCAATATCATTACAGCTGCACCATTCTGCAGGGTTTCCTTCAGTTCCCTCCGTCTTTGCTGCAGGATCTCTTGCAAAGCGCACAATTCCGTCTCTAGGAGAGTTTGCAGCCTTCCTCCTCGGCCCCAGAGCTCTGTGAGCACTTCCAAAGGCATCTGGTGCCGTTGGGAAATCCGGGACCATGGAAGAAAAGCCACTTTGCTAACAGGTCTTTCCTGTTGTCTCCTTCTGCATCTTCTGCAAGGCCACGCAGGCGCAGGTTACATCTGTGACCTTGGTTCTCCGTTTCTTCCAGTTTGTATTTTGTTTCTGCATTTTGCTTTCTAAGATTCTCCTCAGGCTGTGTGATCTTTATTACTGCTGTTGTTTTTCACTTGTTCTATCGTTGTGTGTAAAGTCCCCAGTTGAGTTTCCAAAATCGCTGTCCACGTCTCCTTCCGTTCTTGCTTAAAAGCAGTAAGGGGCTGAACTATGTCCTCCTTAAGAGCTTTTGCCCTTCATTGCATTCCTTGCTGTTGCTCCTGTGTTAACTGTGTGCCGTTTGCAGGGTTTGCTGAGCTTCCGGCAGCCATCGCGTCTGCTTCGTTTGGAGCTTCTCTGCTATATATATTTTGGGTCTTGTTACCTTGGTTTAAAATACTTCTCTGGTTCTCTGTCTGTCTGCTGTCATTCCCCATCCAAGGCTGAGCTTTCCAATCGTTTTTGAGCCGTTCAACGATTCCTCGGGACAGCTTTTTTGCATTCCGGCAGAGAAGGTCTCTCCTCACGCTGCCGTTTTCTCAGCACTCAAGATCCACCCCGACTCATCAACTTCTAGTATATGTCGTCATGTGTATATTAAATTCTTCAATATTTTACTCCGTATTGATCCACGATAACTCTTATCTGCGAGTAAAACGAACTCAGAGACTTAATGAACATTAGGGAGCCTAGCTGTTGGCGCTGTGTTCTTTTTTCTTTGCCTTCTGGGATGTTCTGACCATTCAGCATCGCTGCCCTGTTCCTCCACTTCCACTTGAGGGTCAGATTCTTGCTCCTCAGCTTCTGACAAGCCTTCGATATTCAGCTGGAGCATTTCAAGTTGAGATCTTGCTACCTTGTGAGCAGAGACTACGTGAAGTCTTGCTGTCCTTGTGGGTTATTCGTTTCACAGGATCACCGCATTGTTGAATGTTGGCTCTGCAGAGTTGTTCAGTGAAGAATTTAAAAGATTTTCTTCTGTTGAGGGCCTCAGGACTCAAATCTTGGCAAAGTTGCACCGTGGTGCCCCCTATTAACAGGGGAGGCTCGTTTCTTGCAGCTTTGAAAGTGGCGTCTCTTAGTGCTTCATTCCACAGTTTGGCTATAATGTCTCTTGGGGGAGCTCCAACATGCGACTTAGGGTATAAGACAGGGTATAAGGTATAGGGTATAAGAATTGTGCAGACTTCTACTGTTACTTTCTACTGTTAGTTTTTCCCTACCCTGTGCCTGCTTACCCTACCCTGTACCTGTTTGCATTCTCTTCCCCTCCTTATTGTTTTACTATGATTTTATTAGATTGTAAGCCTATGCGGCAGGGTCTTGCTATTTACTGTTTTACTCTGTACAGCACCATGTACATTGATGGTGCTATATAAATAAATAATAATAATAATAATAAGACAGGGGAGCTCCGACGATATCCCGCTGTGACAGCTCCAGTTCTGGGAAAGTGTTAATGAGCCATTCTGTTCAGTACTTATTGATCTCCTTTCCCTCAGCTGATTCTGTAACTTCGAATTCTGAGGTTCGCCCGTCTGCTTCAGTTCTCCAGAGATTCCCTCTTTTGGCTTAGCTCTTCATTTACCAAAGTCCGTTTTTAAAACTGCTTCTGGTGTTTCAGCCCCAGTTCCAGGGCACTGTAGCTTCTAGCTGACCTTCTTTAGGAAGGCTCTCCCAACAGGGTCTTCCTCTTGCTCTGGCCACTTCTCTCCTCCTGCTGCATCTTCTTCTGGTTCTTCTCTTGTAATGTCCTTCAAAACCTTATTTACTTCTAGTGCAACAACCCACCTGGTTCTCCATCGCTCAAAGTGGAGTCCTTGAAGTCTGTTCTTGGGTTTGCACCCAGCATTTCCTTGCGCAGGGTTTGGCAAACCTGGAGGCTGCTCTGTATACAGTTCTTCTGTGACATCTCAATGTCTCCAGGTGCCTGGCTTGCCTCTTCCTGGGCGTTGCGGGCTTCAGGAATGTTCCGATGCTGCTGCATTTCACAACCGGGCCAACAATGTCATTGACGTCTTCTCCATGCTTTTGCACAAATCCTTGGGACACTCGTTCCACCTTGTAGTGTCCTGCTTCGCCTTCCGCACTTTCTTTTCTCTTGCATGCCCAATGGCATCTCCTGGCATTCTTGCCTGGCGCTCGTTTCATCAGGATCGACGTCTGGCTCCTGTGCAGGGCCTCTCTTTCCTCTCGGGCTGCTCCCTCCATCAGCTGCTTCAGCCTTCGGCCTTTCTTCCATTGCTTCACGGGGAGGTGTCCAGACATCTCGACCTCAAAGGTCCTCAATGATGACGGCCTCTGGATGAAAGGGAAGAAAAGAAGAGCTTCAGAGCCTGAAAGCAAGGGGAACTGCAGAGGTCGCACTCAGAAGCGACAGTCCTTGGGGGTGTTTTAGTGAGATTGGGGAAAGAGGTTGTTCAGCCTCCTTGGGGGAATCTCTCTCCTCAAAACTGGAGGCTGTGGGGTGCTAGGGGCAAATACTGATGAACTGTCTTGGGACAGGGAAGGCTACGGTTCCTTCTTTCCTTCTGGACCTCAGGTAGCCTAGCACAGAGCCTCTTTCGTGCCCCTGCCCTGCATCTCCCCTCCTCTGTTGCCAACTTACCCCTTTGGCGATGGAGGAGCTCTTGATAGGCCAGGAGGGCTTCTCTGGCCTGCTGACGGATCTCCTCCCTCTCGTGAGAGAGCAGCCCTCCAACTTCCCCCAGGAGCCTGCGAATGGTGGATTCTTCTCCCGACATCTAGGAGGAAAGAAAACAAGACAGATCTCTACCCACACTTCTCTCGCGGGTGGACCCTTGGCCTCACGGGGCCTCTGTAGGACAAGCCCTCCATGGGAGCTGTCATGGGACCTGGCATTGGGATGGGGGGTTAACCCTTTGCCCCTGACAGTGGCCCTGGTTTGGTGGCCCCCACCCTTGCTCCTTCCATGGAGGAGACAGCTCCCTTTCCTCCAAGAGCAGCTTGGGTCCACTGCTTTGGAGTCTCCTCCGGTCCCAGTCCAGGGCTCCAGCCATGCCCGCAAGTATTGCTACTCACATCCAGGTTCTGCATCTTCTGGGCAAATTGGAGGAGGGCTGTCCCACAGCTCAGGGCCCTCCACCTTTCCACGTCATCCACAGACTGGGCCCAGTAATGGATGTGCTGTGGAGAGAAGCAGGAGCTCAGAATCCAGGCCGGACCTTCCCATTTGCATTGGGGACTTTGAGTTGGGCATCCTCACATGCCTTGCGAGCCAAATCAAAGTCCTCCTGCAACCCCACTCACCTCCAGAATGAAGAGCAAATGGCCGACGGTTGGCTCTCCGGTCAGCAAGCCCCTCAGCATGAACTCAGCTGTTTCGAATCCATACGATTTGAAGAGGCGCTGAAAGGAAAGCGAGCGTTAGACCAGAGTGCCGGCACTGAAGCCCCTGCCTGCCATTCGCCCATGAGTCTCCCTTCTTCCGGGTCAAGGGAGCCATGCTATGCCTTCGTCTTTAACAGAGGTGGGCGAAAGCGCGCCCTGCTGGAAAAGGGCCCGAGAGAGGAAGAAGCTCACGCCACACCAAGGAACTTTGGGGCACGAAGGTCTCCTCCCTCCCTCCTCCCTCCTCCCTCCTTTTCCCCTCTCTCTGGAGGTCAAGGAGGGCGACGGAGACACAACATCATCAGAGGGGCCTGCAGGCCTGAAGGTTTTGCCTCCCCCCAGGCCGCAGAAAGCCCTGTGACTCCGCTTCGCCAAGGAACCCGCCTTCCTCTAACAGTTCCCTGGGCATATGCTGCAGCTAAGGAACACGGGTGCCCTTCCCGCCTTCCCTCCGGAACAGACACCTGCCCCCGAGCCTATAGCAGACGGCCACAACTTCTGGTCCAGAGGGGAGCCAAAGCTCCGGAAACCGCCTCTGCCCATCACCAAAGCCTTTGGGGAGGATTTACCTGTTGCCGAGGGGCTGCTCCAGGCCTTGGATGGTTGAGGACCTCATGGAGAACCAACCGCAAGACGTGGGACTCCAGCTCCCGGTTGAAGGCTCCCCAGGTTTGGCTGGGAGGAGAAAAGAGAAAGGAATTGGCTGTTATTCAGGCTTGTCCAAGGACCGTCGGCTGGCTATCCCCCCAGCCCCACTCACGCACACAGCCCTGTCCTTCGGAGAGGCCTTCCGTGCTGGCAGAGAGCACTGCCTAAAAGCTCTCCTCCCTCCTTGACCAAAGCTGCCAGAGGGGTGAGGGTGAAGAGACCAATCCGTGTCCCCCTGCAGACCCCATCAGCCATCGTCGTACCTGAGCCCGTAAATGGCCTTCATGGCACATGCCAGGAGGCAGTGTGGCAGAGACTGTCCCGGCCTGGTTTCCATGGCCACCTGGGGGAGATGGCGACAGGGAGAAGGCAAACGATGAGATTCAAGGCCCTCTCAAGGCCCAGCCTGCCCCAGGAGGGAGATTTCACCAGCCTTCCCAATGGCGGGCAGGGGCTGCAGCGCACTCACCGCTATGGCCTCCACCAGTTCCTCCGTGGAGCAGGGGAACGCCAGGGCCCTCCCCCTGCTCTTCCGGGTGGCTGTGCACGCTGCGATGACGGCCCGGAGGAAGAGGAATTTCGCCTTGCAGTCAAAATGCTGGAAATTATAAGGAAAGGATTGCTAGTAAAACTCTGCCCCCCTCCCCCCTCCGTCCCCCCCCTCACAACGTTGTTCGCAGGCATCTCACAGGTCATGGAGGCGGAGGAGAAGAGGAGACGAGCTGGGCTCCATCCCCCTCCCCGAGCGTGACCAGGCCCTCTGCCCTGCCAGTCCTGGAGGCCCCAGCCACCACGGGCCCTAAGTGACCTGTACCTTTTCTCCAGCTTGGACCTGCTGTGCAAAGGCGAAGATGGTGTCCATCAGGCCAGCGAGATCTTCCTCCGTACGGGTCTGCGGCAAAGAGGTGGTGGAATCCAAGCCTGCCGTAGAGTCAACAGAGGGAGGTCAGGGCTGGAGGAAGGGCTGTGTCCTTCCCCCTTCCAAAGACAGGCTGCTGCCTTCCTGTGAGACCTTGGGCCTCCGGACAGGCCTCCCCCCAGCCCTCCCCCCAAGCCCTGGCCATCACCTCACCTGATCCCTCCGATGCGGCCTGCTGGTCCACTTCCAGGGCCTCCAGCCTCCGGCGCAGGGTGCACAGGTCCAGGGCCTTCCTCCGCGCCAGAGGTTTCAGCCCCAGTGGGTGGACTTGGATCGTCTTACAGCAGCAGAACTGCCTCCAGAAGGGCCTTGGAGGGGCTGCAGGCGATGCCAACCCTTTCTTGAAGCTGCTGCCTTCCTCTGGGTGCACTTTATTGCGCTGAAAAAGGGTTCGCAGCTTCTTCAGCCTAAAACAGAGAAGGCGGAAAGTGAGAAATGGGGAGTGCAGGTCCTAAGCCCCAGGCAAGACTGCTCTGAGTGGAGGCCGAAACACCTGGAGACCACATTGGGTCACATGAGGTTTCTTCAGAATGGCCATAAGAAAACAATGGGCCTCTCTGGCAGCCCCAGAAAATCATGGGGAGCCCCAAAATTCTCGTAGAGGCTTGCAATAAGGCCCTAAGCATGCTAAGAGTTTTTGCTTCAGGCGTGCTCCATGGAACGGCCCCTATGCTGCGCACAGGTACATGGGGTTTCTTCAGAATGGCCATAGGAAAGCATGGCGCTATCTGGCAGCTCCAGAAAATCAGGGGGAGCCCCAAAATTCTCGTAGAGGCTTGCAATAAGGCCCTAAGCATGCTAAGAGTTTTTGCTGCAGGCGTGCTCTAGTATGCTTAGGGTCTCTTTACAAGTGTCTATGAGAATTTTGGGGCTCCCCTGATTTTCTGGGGCTGCGAGATAGCGCCATGCTTTCCTATGGCCATTCTTAAGAAACCTTATGTGCCTGTGTGCAACGTGGAGGACATTCAAACGGAGCATTCCTGCAGCAAAAACATTTAGCATACTTAGGGTCTCATTACAAGCCTCTATAAGAATTTTGGGGCTCCCGCTGATTTTCTGGGGCTGCCAGAGAGGCCCATTATTTTCTTACGGCCATTCTGAAGAAACCTCATGTGTCCTTGCGCAATGTGGGGCCCATTCCAATGGAGCACGCCTCCAACAAAAAGTTTTAGGATGCTTCTTGTTTTATTACAAGCCTCTTGGGGCTCCCCCTGATTTTCTGGGGCTGCCAGAGAGGCCCATTGTTTTCAGGGGCACAAGCAGGCACAGAGAAAAGAGGGGGAGCCCCAAAATGCTCATGGAGATTTGAACTAAGACCCTAAGCATCCAAAGAGTTTCTGCTGGAGACATGCTCCACTGGAATGGCCCCCACATTGCGCATGGGCCCATTAAGTTCCTTTAGTATGGCCATAGGAAAGCATTGGACTGTCAGGCAGCCCCAGAAAATCAGGGAGAGCCCAAAAATTCTCAAAGAGGCTTGTAATAACACAAGAAGCATCCTAAAACTTTTTGCTGCAGGCGTGCTCCATTGGAACGGCCCCTAAGCTGCGCACAGGCACATGAGGTTTCTTCAGAACGGCCATAAGAAAACAATGGGCCTATCTGGCAGCCCCAGGGAATTTGGGGGCTCCACCTGATTTTCTGGGGCTGCTAGATAGCCCAATGCTTTCCTATGGCCATACTGAAGGAACCTAATGGGCCCATGCGCAATGTGGGGGCCATTCCAATGGAGCATGTCTCCAGCAGAAACTCTTTGGATGCTTAGGGTCTTAGTTCAAATCTCCATGAGCATTTTGGGGCTCCCCCTCTTTTCTCTGTGCCTGCTTGTGACAGCCTAATGCTTTCCAATGGCCATTCTGAATGACACCCCGTATTATGGCTATGCGCAGGCGGGGGTGCAAGTTCAATGCAACATGGATCAGGCACAGAGTCTTAGGATGCTTGGGTTGCTAATGTCAACCTCCTCAAGCATTTTCAGCTTCATCTGGTTCTTAAGGGGCTTGTGGTATCATTCCCATGTATCCCTATGGCTACTTTGAAATGCAGGCCTGCATTGTTGTGAGGAGAGGGTGCTGGAGGGGGGGGGGGATATGTAAACATGGTAATAATCTGTGGCAGTTTTTGGCAACCCCTCCTCCACTTATTTTGGCCTTTTTGAACTGGTGGCGTGAAGCATTGCATGAAACTGCAGTCACCTTCCCTTTATTGTATTCGGTTTTCTTTTTATGTTTGGAGATGATCCCTAGAAACCACTGTGTTGGGGGTCATAGGAATTGTTCCCCAAAACCACTTTGTTAGTTTGTATTTTGATTCTGTGTGGTTTTCTATGAAAACTAAATGTTTAACTCCTTTAAGTTATTTATTTATTTATTTATTTATTTATTACATTTATATACCGCCCCATAGCCAAAGCTCCCTGGGCAGTTTACAAAAGTTAAAAACAGTAAACATTAAAGAAAGTTTGTTAGCTGATAGCATGATGCTAGGTTTGAGGAATGCAGCCATTTTTATTTTTATGTCTATTCTTTATTAAATATTAACATTTGATAGTTGTATAAAGAAAAAATAGTTTCAGTTGAACCTGTTGGCAAATTGTTTAGAAAAGAGTAGTTGGCATATTCAGGTATTTTCCCATGTAGTTTTTTCTTCCTATTAAGCTTTCTAAGCTCTTCAGAACGGCCTTAAATGTTGTAGTCCCAACAAAAACTCAAGTGTTCTTCTTCAATTCACCGAGAATACTCTCTGTTCTCTTTGTTCCCAATACCAAGAGGAGGCTCTCTCTTCACTGATTTTAATTTGTAGATGATCCCTAAACTCCTTCAATGGTTTCCTATGGCCATTCGGAATGACACAATGCATTTCAATATCCATTCAGTGTCCTTCGGTTTAGTATGTCCCAAGAACTACATGGGAAAATACTTGAATATGCCAAATACTCTTTTCTAAACAATTTGGCAACAGGTTCAACTGAAACTATTTTTTCTTTATACGACTATAGACATAAAAATAAAAATGGCCTCATTCCTCAAACCTAGCATCATGCTATCAGCTAACAAACTTTTTCTTTAATGTTTACTGTTTTTAACTTTTGTAAACTGCCCAGAGAGCTTTGGCTATGGGGCGGTATATAAATAAATAAATAAATAACTTAAAGGAGTTAAACATTTAGTTTTCATAGAAAACCACACAGAATCAAAATACAAGCTAACAAAGTGGTTTTGGGGAACAATTCCTATGACCCCCAACACAGTGGTTTCTAGGGATCATCTCCAAACATAAAAAGAAAACCGAATACAATAAAGGGAAGGTGACTGCAGTTTCATGCAATGCTTCATAGCCACCAGTTCAAAAAGACCAAAATAAGTGGAGGAGGGGTTGCCAAAAACTGCCACAGATTATTACCATGTTTACATATCTCCCCCCCTCCAGCACCCTCTCCTCACAACAACACAGGCCTGCATTTAAAAGTAGCCATAGGGATACATGGGAATGATACCGCAAGCCCCTTAAGAACCAGATGAAGCTGAAAATCCCTGAGGAGGTTGACATTAGCAACCCAAGCATCCTAAGACTCTGTGCCTGATCCATGTTGCATTGAACTTGCCCCCCTCCCTTGGGCATAGCCATGATATGGGGTGTCATTCAGAATGGCCATAGGAAAGCTTTAGGCCAGCGGTTCTCAACCTGTGGGTCGGGACCCCTTTGGGGGTCGAATGACCCTTTCACAGGGGTCGCCTAAGACCATTGGAAAACACATATTTCCGATGGTCTTAGGAAACTGTATTGACTGAACTATGTCATGTATCATCTTTTGTATTATTAAAGCTATTGTTATGTATTATTTTCATTAGCAAACCATCCCATGACAATGGATTGTGTAGAGAAGAACGAAAATAATTTTATGGTTGGGGGTCACCACAACATGAGGAACTGTATTAAAGGGTTGCGGCATTAGGAAGGTTGAGAACCACTGCTTTAGGCTGTCACAAGCAGGCACAGAGAAAAGAGGGGGAGCCCCAAAATGCTCATGGAGATTTGAACTAAGACCCTAAGGATCCAAAGAGTTGCTGCTGGAGACATGTTCCACTGGAATGGCCAATTACAGGGTTCAACAGTGGGTACCCTGGGGAAGGGGTCTCAGGTAAGATTAAGAAACCACCCCCCAAAACCCTTCCAGCCCCACCCTAGGTTAGCAGTAGGACAGGCCTTGGACCTCAAGCATTTATAACACACACACACAGAGAGATTTTGACCTGGCCATGAGAGAGAGGTGGGAGAGCCCCCCTAGGGTGAGAAGGAGACTCTAAATAAGTACTCACATCTTTGAGGATTCAGTGTCTCCGTCTAGCTCCGAAACCTCCCTCTCTCAGCTGCCTCTAACTATCTAGAAACTGGAGTTCTAACTCTATCTGATGGTTTCAGCAATCCCAATGTCACTGACTCTCTAAGCTGCCTCTACCACCCTCTACCGCTCTCCACCACCTTCTCCCACACTCTCTAGCTCTCTCTAACTGCCAAACGCGCTCCCACTCTCTCCTCCGCTCCCTCTCGCTCTCTCCTCACTACCCACAAAGACCTCCTCCCCCCCAGGCCTCCTGCAGCCCTTCCAGCTGGGGGTCGTGTCACAATGGAAGACATGCCGCCATCACTTAGCAACCGTGCTCAGCCATGGCCAGTGTTCCGCTCAGTACTGGTGGGTTTAGTGGGGGGCTAGGGCCTGTGGTTTACAAGGGTGCCCAACATTGGCCTGGCCTCCCTAGCCAGGCCCGTTTTGTGGCCACCCGAGTTCTGCCCCTCTCTTCCAGGCACATGGGTGCCCCTGCAGACTCCTGGATGCGTTGTCTGCTCAGAGGGAGCGTCACCACGGGAAACCCTCCAGCCAGCTAAGGAGCAGACTGGGGGCCTTCCTTGCAGGGGAGGTGGCCACGTGGCTTATGGGAATATGACTATGAGGGGATGAATTTCACAACTTCCTCCTTAGGTTTCTGACACTTAGGACCTCTTCATATGATTAGCTGCAGGAAGATTCTGTCTTTACACTTCTGTTTCTTTCAGTCCTTCCAAACTGTCATCAAGCACTTTGGAAACCCCCAAAATAAATATTAATGTTCCTTTATGTACAGAATATTCCTTTAGTGAATCCACTTGCTTTGCAGTTCATGTTACCTCTAGTGCTGGTGCCAGTGTCATACTTTGGATATAACTTGAAAGACTGCCCTCACTCGTATCAACCTGCTCACATGCTCCAATCAGCAAGAGAGGCCTTCTCCTTGACCCACCTGTGAGAGTAGTTGATCACAAGTGCGAGGACTGCTCTGCAGTGACCCCACATCTCTGGAAGAAGTGGCCCTCGTTGGTCCTCTATGCCCCATCACATCAGGCTTTTAGGAAGGCTGTGAAAACATATGCCTGGAACCTAATGGCACCCATTTAGAGAGAGGAACAGACAAGAAGATTCCCAAGCTGACCATGATGGAAGACCCAGTGCAAACAGGAAAGACCCAAATGCCCTGGATCCATCCTTCAGTCAAGGGAACCTCAGGCGAGCATGAACACCAGCAGGGGAAATCAACCGGACCCAAACTGACTCAAAACTCCTCCCCTTCCTCTTCCTGCCATTCCCCTTCCCTTGCGTGTCATTACCTAGGGTGATCATATTTTGGAAACCAAAAAGGAGGACAACATGGCCGGCCCCACGGGGCATGTCCAGCACCAAGAGGATGTGCCCACCTGAACATAGCCTTGGTCACATATCTGATTTTATAGCACACAATTAAGACAAACCTGTTCTACATAACATCTTAATGTTAAAATTAGGGCTGTGCAGGGACCCCCTGACCTGCTCCGGATCCCGATCTGCAACTTCCAGATTGGGTCCGCTCCACCCCGCATCGATCTGCCTATGGTCCTCTTCGCTCCACTGCAGAGCTCCGGAGTTCCGTGTTTTCCCCCATAGACTTGCGTTGAAATTGAAATGCCTATAACTTTTTTACTGTTAATGTTACAAACCTCAAAGTTGGCACCATAAGAGCTTAGCCATGTATACACATTCCTGCCAAGCTCCAAGCAAATCTGAGCATGCCCTGACTGTGGGGGAATTTTTGAAAATTCGACATCCCATTTTCAGAAATGGGATTTACTCCAACATTTTTACAGATTCAAACTTGCAAATGTGCACCCTCACAGATGCCATCTAGATCCACAATTCATGGCATGCTTCAAGGAAATCTGAGCATGCCCTGATTTTTGGTGATTTTTTTCTGTTTTGAGCATCACCCCCTAACCCCAATTCACACCCCTTTCAAGAACACTGTCAGTTTTCATGTTACAAACCTCAAAATTGGCATCATGAGAGCTTATCCATGTATCCACCTTCACACCCATTTGGAAGCAAATCCGAGCCTCCACTGATTTTTGGGGAATTTTTGAAAATCCTACACCCCATTTTCAGAAATGGGATTTACTCTGACATTTTCACAGATTCAAACTTGCAAATGGGCACCCTCACAGATGCCACCTAGATCCGCATTCATGGCAAGTTTCAAGCAAATTCGAGTATGCCCTGATTTTTGGCAAAAAAATATATATCATTTTAAGCATGCTAATAGCTCTGACATCTTTCCATACCTGCCCATAAGGATCCATTGCAAAGCACTTGCCCATAGCAATTAATAGCACAGAATTCTCCATAGAGAAACCATAGGGATCCATTGCAAAGCGCTTGCCCATAGCAATCAATAGGACAGATGATTTGGGGGAATAAAGATTTTTTTCTAGGGGTGTGATCCGCTTCGCTTAGAATCGGAGAAGCAACAGTGAACTGGGGTGATCCGCCTCCCCTACAGGCAGAGGAGAATTGGATCGGGGGGCTGGAGAAGCATGGCGAAGAGAAGCGACCATAAGTGGAGCACTCCTCTTTTCGCGGAGCGCTCCGCCCGCCATTTTGGATTTTTTCACCCATAGGATTGCATTGTGGAAAAGATTAGTGGATAACTTTTTTGTTTTTCAAGCTAACTATATGAAACCCGCTGTGCTTAGAGAATCATGGGTGGGGGTCATTTTGAGCCTATTTTCAGCACTCTGCATATTGCGGTTTGCTTGCTATATTTTTTTTAAAAATAGGGTAAAAAAAGCGGGAGAGGTACCTTTTTGAAGTGCTGAGAGGCAGATTCAACTCCCAGTCATGATCACCTGATGAAGCATCCTCCAATCCCAAAGTTGTAGGGGAGGATAGGCAAAACAGGATACTTAGTAACGGGATACTGGGAAACTTCTCTTTCTTAGTCTCTGAACGGACTTTTCCCAGTGTTTTTTTAAACAGTAGCCCCACCAAATGCACAAACACAACCTGAAATCATATACTAAGCAAATAAATAACAGATAGGAAACACAGCACTGCTACCCACCCTAACCTTGGTGAAAAACTGAATAGATGTGGTGCAAGGGGATGAGGTCCCCTAGGGCATGTGGACGTGCCCAGTGCACACACTCCTGCTCTTGGAGGGTCATCTGAACACTCCAAAGCTTAAACAATCTAGAACTTCTAGAAGCTAATGCCTGTCATGAGTTGAAGTGTCAGGTAGCTTCTTAAAGACTGGTACTTACTTAGGGCCAGTCAAATTGGCATATCCCCCTCCCCCTGGGCACGTCCACTTTCCTCTTACTGGTAAAAGACAGACATAGCCTTTTTTAAAAAAATTCTTCTTGTTGTTTATTCAGCAACACTGCTGCTTTTAATTCCACCCCTCCTTTGTTTATTTATTTATTACATTTTATATTTATACACCCCATAGCCCAAGTTCTCCTGGCTTTTCCTCTTCAGTGAAGTCAGGCAGGCTTTCATTGTGGTTCAAATCCTTGTTGTTGTTGTTGTTATTAATATTAATTAGTACTGCTATTATTAACATTATTATTTTGTTGTTGTTTAATAATGGCTGTGATGATCACAATGCAGTCAATCAACTCTGAAGCAAGGATCACAAAGCTTTACTCTTATCCTCCTAGCCTCCTAGTTATAGGATGCAAAAGAAAAGGCATGTCTCTGTGCTGCTCCCGCCTCACAGGGATGGTTTGCATTACTGGCTTTGAAACAATCCTTGGCTCACTTCCTTGTGCCCCCAGAAATGTCTGCTCCATGCCTGCCTTCCCGCCTCCGCCTGTGTGCTGTTGTTTTGGGGTATCTGCTGGGACTGACTCCCCCATAGATCTATGGCATCTCTGCCTGCCTCTCTGCCCGCCTGGTGCCTGGGAGCTGTACTACATGATGGGCTTTGTGGTTCGTGCCCACAAGCCTCCAGCATGCTTGCTCCCAGTCCTCCTCCTCTGTGCCCGCCTCGCAGGGATGGTTTGCATTACTGCTGGCTTTGAAACAATCCTTGGCTCACTTCCTTGTGCCCCCAGAAATGTCTGCTGCCTTCCTGCCTGCCTGCCTTCCCCCCGGGTGCTTTTGTGTTGGGGCATCTTCCGGGACTGACTCCACCAGAGATCTATGGCATATCTCTGCCTGCCTCTCTACCCGCCTGGTGCCTGGGAGCTGCACTACATGATGGGCTTTGTGGTTCAACCCCACAAGCCTCCAGCATGCTTGCTCCCAGTGCTGCCTGTCCTCCTCTGTGCTCACCCCGCAGGGATGGTTTGTGTGTGTCTTGCTTTGACTCAGGGGATAAGTCCTTCCTGCGCTCACTTAGACTTTTTGAAGTTCCAAATAAATTTTTCAAGTGTGGAAGAAGATGTTTAGGTTTATCTACTCCCCAATTCATGGCATGTTGGGATTTCCTTTGAAATGGCCACGAATAAAGCCCATTGAGCTGTCTGCAGCTTCCCTGAGATACTGGTGTGTCCAATTTTCAAAAATTCCCCAAAAATCAGGGGAGGCTTGGATTTGCTTGAGGCTTAGCGTGCATGTGCATACATAAATGAGGTGTCATGGTGCCTAATTTGACATTTCTAATATGAAAATTGACGGAGTTCTAGCCTGGGACTTGAATTGGGGTGAGTTAAAAGGTAAAAACCAGGCCAAAAATCAGGGGATGATGGGATTTGCTTGAAACTTGCCATGAATTTGGATCTAGACGGCATCTGTGAGGGTGCCCACTTCAAAGTTTTTTATCTGTCAAAATGTCAGAAAAATCCCATGTCTGAAAATGGGTGTACGATTTTCAAAAATCCCCCCAAAATCAGGGGAGGCTTGGATTTGCTTGAGGCTTGGCATGCATGTGTATACACGCATCAGGTGTCATGATGCCTAATTTGATGTTTCTAACGTGAAAATTGAGGGAGATACCAAAAGGGGTGTGAATTGGGGTTAGAGTTGATGCTTTAGAGGTTAAAGCCCCGCCAAAAATCAGGGGATGATGGGATTTGCTTGAAACTTGCCATGAATTTGGATCTAGATGGCATCTGTGAGGGTGCCCGCTTCAAAGTTTTTATCTGTCAAAATGTCGGAGTAAATCCCATATCTGAAAATGGGGTGTCTGATTTTCAAAAATTCCCCGAAAATCAGGGGATGCTTGGATTTGCTTGAGGCTTGGCATGCATGTGTATACATTTATTTATTTTATT
Source organism: Elgaria multicarinata webbii (assembly GCF_023053635.1). Classification (NCBI taxonomy): domain Eukaryota; kingdom Metazoa; phylum Chordata; class Lepidosauria; order Squamata; family Anguidae; genus Elgaria; species Elgaria multicarinata. The sequence continues at coordinate 8,137,326 of NC_086177.1, forward strand.
TTATTTATTTAAGGATTTTTATGCTGCCATTCAGCCAAAAATGGCTCTCACGGCAGCTTACAAAAGTATTTCTTGACAGTCCCTGCCCACAGGCTTACAATCTAAAAGTTATACATGGATAATTATTATTATTATTATTATTATTATTTATTTATTTATTTATTTATTTATTTATATAGCACCATCAATGTACATGGTGCTGTACAGAGTAAAACAGTAATAGCAGGACCCTGCCGCATAGGCTTACAATCTAATAAAATCATAGTAAAACAATAAGGAGGGGAAGAGAATGCAAACAGGTACAGGTAGGGTAAGCAGGCACAGGGTAGGGTAAAACTAACAGTAGAAAGTAACAGTAGAAGTCTGCACAACATCAAGTTTTAAAAGCTTTAGGAAAAAGAAAAGTTTTTAGTTGAGCTTTAAAAGCTGCGGTTGAACTTGTAGTTCTCAAACGTTCTGGAAGAGCGTTCCAGGCGTAAGGGGCAGCAGACGAAAATGGACGAAGCCGAGCAAGGGAAGTAGAGGCCCTTGGGCAGGCGAGAAACATGGCATCAGAGGAGCGAAGAGCACGAGCGGGGCAATAGTGTGAGATGAGAGAGGAGAGATAGGAAGGAGCTAGACCGTGAAAAGCTTTGAAGGTTAACAGGAGAAGTTTATATTGGATTCTGAAGTGAATTGGAAGCCAATGAAGAGATTTCAGAAGCGGAGTAACATGGTCGGAGCGGCGAGCCAAGAAGGTATAAGCTATCACGGTGCCGAGTTTGAGGTTTCTAATACTAACAGAAAAAAAGTTGTAGGCTTTTTTGGATTTCAATTCAAGCCTATGGGGGAAAGCGGAGCTCCGATCCGGATCCGGAGCTTCACAGCGAAGCGGACGGACCGTAGGCGGAGCAGAGCAGAGTGGACCCGATCCGGAAGTTGCGAATCTGGAAGAGAAGCGGATCGGGGGGTCCGTGCACACCCCTATTGAAAACCATGCAGTGATTACTAGAAGCCAGCATGGACTTGTCAAGAACAAATCCTGTCAGACTAATCTGATCTCATTTTTTTAATCAGTTAACCTCCCTTGTGGATTGTATGAATGCTGTGGACATAATATAACTTGACTTCAGCAAAGCTTTTGACAAAGTGCCCCTTGATATTCTGATTAACAACCTACCTAAAAGTGGGCTAGATGGAACAACTATTAGGTGGAACCACAGTTGGCTACAGAATTGGACTCGGAGTGCTTATCAATGGAAGCTTCTCAAACTGGGGAGAGACAACTAGTGGGGTACTGCAGGGCTCAGTCCTGGGCCCAGTGCTCTTCAACATTTTTATTAATGATTTGGACGAGGAGGTGCAGGGAACGCTTATCAAATTTGCAGATGACACAAAATTGGGAGGGATAGCTAATACCCTGGAAGACAGAAACAAACTTCAAAGTGATCTTGATAGGCTGGAGTGCTGGGCTGAAAACAACAGAATTAAATTTAATAGGGATAAATGCCAAGTTGTACATCTAGGAAATAGAAACCAAATCCACAGTTACATGATGGGGGATACTTGGCTCAGCAATACTACAAACGAGAAGGATCTTGGAATTGTTGAGGTACTGGTTCCTCTCTATTCGGCCCTGGTTAGGCCCTATTGTGTCTAGTTCTGGGTTCCACAATTCAAGAAGGATGCAGACAAGCTGGAGCGTGTTCAGAGGAGGGCAACCAGTATGAGCAGGGGTCTGGAAACAAAGCCCTATGAAGAGAGACTGAAAGAACTGGGCATGTTTAGCCTGGAGAAGAGAAGATTGAGGGGAGACATGATAGCACTCTTCAAATACTTAAAAGGTTGTCATACAGAGGAGGGCCAGGATCTCTTCTCGATCCTCTCAGAGTGCAGGACACGGAATAACGGGCTCAAGTTAAAGGAAAGCAGATTCCAGCTGGACATCAGGAAAAACTTCCTGACTGTTAGAGCAGTACGACAATGGAATCAGTTACCTAGGGAGGTGGTGGGCTCTCCCACACTAGAGGTCTTCAAGAGGCAGCTGGACAACCATCTGTCAGGGATACTTTAGGGTGGATTCCTGCATTGAGCAGGGGTTTGAACTTGATGGCCTTGTAGGCCACTTCCAACTCTGCTATTCTATGATTCTATGGTAAGGAAACATTATTTTCCACCATGTAATGATGCTCATTGTTTCTGAAGCATTTTGTCAACTTAAGATAATGCAATGTATGGATACAACACATCACTTATGCTGTTTATCTTACATAGCACTTTCTGCCTAAGACCTTCACTTTGACATTAACATTTATTTATTTATTTATTTTCTTATTTCATTCTAACTGGGACTGGGCTTCTAATTGATCCTTGTTTATTCACTTAGTACATGGAATTCTGATGAAAAATACATCCACCCATGTCCTACTGCCTTCCCCTGGTCACCTCCCTTGTTGATGCAGGCTTGCTGCCGCACAGCCCATAATAATCATGTGAGCATACTATGGCAGGTCTTTGCCCTGGATGGCCAAAATGATATATATTACAATTGACTTATTGAATGTAATAAAAATGTTCACATTCTGACTGACCTCTTGCCTGATGTTTTTTTTATTCCTTCCACAAATGCGTTTTGGGGTTGGAATTTTGCTGAATTATTAAACTTAAAATCATGAAAATGTTCAAATGATTTATGAGATGTTTATCCACTGGATCATAATCCCAGTGGGAGACTTTTGCCTCAGAGGCAAAATGTTTGAGACAAAATGGGAATTTAATCTCATTAGATTCTATCCACCCAGTGTGCCTGATCCTTTGTTATCTGAGATCATAATGCAGTGTTTTTAAAATACAAAGCTTTGGCAGGTGAACCTTGTCAGAAATGGATATCGGCTGGCTGCTGAACTCTCATAAAGGGAGTTTGTTGGATGTCTTGGAAATAAATCTTAATGAGGGCAAGATTTTCACAGACTTATTTAGAACGTCGTCACATGAGGGGAAATCGCTTTTCCTTACCATCACTTCTCCACCCACACTTTTCTCCCTCTTTACTTCCTGTTTTGAAAGAAGTAAACAATGTGCACATGGACCATTCAGTGGGCCATTTTGATCGTGCTGCTTCTCCTGCACACAGCAAGAGATAGCAACTTCCATCTCAAATATAATTTTGATTTACCAGGGTCTTTTTTTGTCGCACAGACAAGGCTAGAAGAGGCAGGAGGCACACAGGACACAGACAACGACATGAACAGAACACTCAAAAATCCATGAGTGCCCAGTAACAAGCGTGCAATAAAACTCTCATCTTCTGACACCCTTAGCCTCTTCCCAAAGTGGAAACATCCCAATTCTATGCATATTTGCTCATAAGCAAAGCCTATTGAGTTCAATGTGACTTACTCCAGGTAAGTGTTCCTAGGATTGCAACCTAAAAGCCCTTCTCCAGTGAAAACAAAATGCACACAATCTTTTTCAGTCGAATATTATTAGGGCTGCAAAGTTATGCTAATTTCCTTTGGAGTAAGTAAGACCCACTAAATTCACAGGATCAAATTGCATTTGAGATGTGGGGATACTATTACATCAGAAGTTAGGATTTTGATTGGAGTGCCTCACATAGAATGTTGGCATATTTTAGAGGAGAGGATACCAAGGTGACAGATGAAGAAAGCGTGAAGCATAGTGCATATCTGCACTGCAGATTTCCGCCTGTCTCATGCCTGTTCAACTGTGTTTCCTGATTTTCAGGTACATTTCTAGAGTTCAGTGACTTCTGTTTTATAGCATGCTCATTACTGGCCATTCATGGATATTCATGTGTCCTTTTGATGATGCCGTGTTCCTCCTGCATGTTTCCTGCTGGTCTCCCGCTCCTTCTGCCATTTTTTCGTTGTAAAATAATCCACAAAAAATGTGACTGTTCTGAATTATAGCAAAATTGGTCACTGAATTATAGCAAAATTGGTCACCATTTCCTGCCGTAAGTCTCTCTCAGTTCAATGAGGTTTACTCAAAGGTAAGCATGCATGGGATTTTAATATGATTTGGATGTAAATGCAGTTTAGAGCAATGGGATTTACTCTTGAGTAAGGAAACCAGAAAATCTCTATTTTATGAACTTGGAAATGCACAGTTTCACATGATCAAAGTAAAAAAGAATCAATCCTTCATAAATGCAAACAGGATGACTTTTGCACTGGTGGGCTATCAGGAAAAGGGTTTAAGGGGGAATTTTAAAATTCCTTAAAAAATCAAGAGATGAACCGATCTGATTCAAACTTGGCATGCTGAAAGCACTATTTAAGAGATATCACTGTGCCAAGATTGATCTCTTTATCTTTAAAAAGTATGCAAATATAAGCTTTTTTTTAACTTCCACTTAAAAAATCTTTAAAATCAAGGGATGAACCAATCTGATTCAAACTTGGCATGCTGAAAGCGCTACTTAAGAGCTATCACTGTGCCAAGATTTATCTCTTTATCTTTAAAAAGTATGCAGATGTAAGCTTTTTTAATTTCCATTTTAAAAAATCCTTAAAATCAAGGGATGAACTGATCTGATTCAAACTTGGGATGGCTAAAGCCCTCTTTAAGAGCTATCACCATGCCAAGCTTGATCTCTTTATCTTTGAAAAGTATGCAGATGTAAGCATTTTGGTTATCTTGGAGCAAAGGAGGGGACCTGACCACCTTTACAAAAGAAATTAGTTAAAATGATTGTTTGTCTGCCCACCCTTTGAAACAAGCAAAACAAACCTTCGCTCCTCCTCCCCTGTAAACCTTTCCCAAGCCAGGGGGCAGCAACAGTCTCAGCCCATGCTGAGCAACAGTCACCCACCTGATGTCCATTTTTGGCTAAAGGGCGGGATAAAAGTACTATAAAAATAAATAAATAAACACACCACATTCTTCTCTTACTGCCCTTGCTGCTCTCTTCCTTCCTTTCCCTTTATCACCTCCCCCATTGTCAACTTTTAAAGAGTAAACAACTCAGGACAATTGCAGAGAAGGGCAACTAAATTTATCACAGGGCTGGAGTATCTCCCCTATTGAGGGAAGGTTATAACAGCTGGGATTGTTCAGGTTGGAAAACAGAAGTGCACATAATTATGCATGGTGTGGAGAATGTGGATAGGGAGATTTTTTTTCTCCCTTAAGTGGGATCATCAGATGAGTGTTCTATAGCATGCTCATCACTGGGCACTCACAGATTTTTGTGGGTCCTACTCACGAGGCTGTCTGCCTCCCATGCATCTTCCTCTCTTTCTGGCCTTCTTCCCATGATGAAAAAAGACCTTTGTAAGTCTGATTTATTTTTAGAAATGGAACTTCCCACGATCTCCTGCTGTGTGCAGGAGAAACAGCATGATAAAAATGCCTACTGAATGGGACACTTGGTCATTGTTTATTTCCTCTTTCTTTTCCATGAAAAAGAGGAAGTAATGTGCAACAGAAGCAGGGATGGAGAGGCGATGGTAGGGAACCGTGATTTTCTCTTGTCTGATGAAGCTCATAGTAACTATAAGCCGGGGTCATCCCACGAAGCTGATTAGTGGGAGATTCCATGCTGCTCAACTTACTGTATTTCTTCGATTCTAAGACGCACTTTTCCCCCCATATAAACATCTCTAAAAACGGGGTGCGTCTTAGAATCGCAGGTCATTTATTATTTCTTAGAATCAAAGCTTTTTTTATGTTGGTGGTACTGAAATTAGTGTGCGTCATACAATCGGTGGCGTCTTAGAATCGAAGAAATACGGTACCATCAAATATGGGTTTTCACTAACTGAGCTTAAAAGCTTCCCACCAGATATACAGAAAACCACCATCAAGAGAATTATAAGGGAAGTTGTCACTCAAAAGGACCTAAACTCTGCTTATATATCCCCATGCGCACCATTATAATTTAAACTTAGGCCATAGCTAGACCTACGGTTTCTCCTGGGATCCTCCAGGGTTCGCCCCTGCCTGAGCACTGGATCCCCTGTGTGTCACCTAGATGAACAGGTTTGACTCCTGGACAATCCAGGGATAAACCTTAGGTCTAGCTATGGCCTCAAAGAGGCTTGTGAATGTGCAGATTACTTTAACAATTTAACATTTGTACAACTTTGGAAATCTTTCACAGGGTTGAGGCTAAATATGATGGATGCTGCCTATAGAGATGGGAGACACAGGGGCATCCCAATAAATTAGCGTACTTGCATTTGTGGTCGCCCTGAGCCAGAGGACCTTGTCCATTATGTTTTGCACTGTCCACTATACAATGACCCAAGGGAACAATTTGTGACACCCTTGATTGAAAAGTGTCCTTCCCAGAACCCAATGGATGTGATTTTTTACCTCCTAGTGGATATGGATAAATATGTGACTTGGCGTGTAGCTCTGTTTGCCACAGCTGCCAAAAAGATCAGAAAGAAATACATAGCAGAGATAGCCGTCAATTGTAGGGGAGATGATTGCATTTGACCATATCTGATTTACATCATATCACTTATGGATCAATGATGACACACTATTTTAGACTATTTTATATTTTTACATTTTGTATGTCAAGTGTTATATGAATTCTGTCTATATGCATATGTTTAACTTCTGTAAATTCTTTGTCTTTCGATATTTGTTGCTGATTGTACTGTTGTTGTGTTGTTGTTTGTTTTATGCAAAGGCCATTGGCCAAAAGCAATAAACTTGACTGAAAGATAGTGGGAGATTCAGGACAGATAAAACAAAGTACTTCTTCTTCACATATGGTTAAATTATGGAGTTTGCTACCACGAAGTGTAGCGACGGCCATCAATCTGAATGGCTTTAAAAGGGGGTTGGAGAAATTCTTGGAGGAGAAGGCTATCAATGGCTACTAGTCCTGATAGCTATGTGCTATTTGTGGTAGCAGAAAGAATAAGCCTACTGTATGCACAGTAGTTGCTGGGGAGCACTGGTGGGAGGATGCTGTTGCACTCGTATCCTGCTAGTGGATTCCTGGTCAACAGCTGGGTGGCCACTGTGTGTACAGAACTAGATGGACCCTTGGTCTGATCCAACAAGTCTCTTCTTATGGTCTTATGTAAACCGCCCAGAGAGCTTCGGCTATGGGGCGGCATATAAATTTAATAAATAAATAAATAAACCTGCTTTTTTTTTGCTGATAATACTCTGTAGTATCATGGATATTCATGACAATAATGTCACTTTTATTACATCCTGAAATTACTATTTTTGTGCACAAAAGTGAACCAGAATCCCCAAGATAGAATAACAATGGATGAGCTGACAATTCCAGGAGCAAGTTAGTGTGTCATGCTCTCAAATTGACCCAGGGCTCCTCCCAAGATTACTATTTTCTCCATACATTTCCCCAAAGTTTGTATTCTATAGCCCTGCGAGCGATATCATAGAAAGAGGACATGATAATTATTTGCCATCTTTCACAACGTAAAATCCATCATTGTTTGTGCTTTTGTATCTGCCACAAATAAAGGGTGTTTTTTTAAATACATATATATATTAAAAATCACTTAAGATTAACTCAGGAAACACCACACCCTTCCATAGTCTTTCAGGCAAATAACAAAAGGGAAATGTAACAGGAAAGGTTTCCTCCCTTCTATTCTGCAGGAGAAAAAATTAGAAGGAAAATTATGTGTCAGTTCCCATTCCCCCTCTGCCCCCTTTCAGGGTTGCCTCATCTGCAGTTCTGAGATTATCCCATTTCCATTCTAAGTAAGGGGTCTACAGAGCTTTTCCACATGCTCAGCAAAGATGGACTGCAAGCACCTTTGTGAAATAGTCTAACAATCCCCATGAAATAGTCCTACAAGCCCCAATCTGGTATTCTCTACCCATAGATACATACTGGGCAAAATCCAACGTCAATCCTACTTAGAGTAAACCCATTGTAATGAATGGGAGTTAAGTTAGTAATTACTAGTTCCATTTATTATTATTATTATTTATTTATATAGCACCATCAATGTACATGGTGCTGTACAGAGTAAAACAGTAAATAGCAAGACCCTGCCGCATAAGCTTACATTCTAATAAAATCATAATAAAACAATAAGGAGGGGAAGAGAATGCAAACAGGCACAGGGTAGGGTAAACAGGCACTGGGTAGGGTAAAACTAACAGTATAAAGTCAGAACAAAATCAAGTTTTAAAAGCTTTAGGAAAAAGAAATTTTTTTAGCTGAGCTTTAAAAGCTGCGGTTGAACTTGTAGTTCTCAAATGTTCTGGAAGAGCGTTCCAGGCATAAGGGGCAGCAGAAGAAAATGGACGAAGCCGAGCAAGGGAAGTAGAGACCCTTGGGCAGGTGAGAAACATGGCATCAGAGGAGCGAAGAGCACGAGCGGGGCAATAGTGTGAGATGAGAGAGGAGAGATCGGAAGGAGCTAGACAGTGAAAAGCTTTGTAGGTCAACAGGAGAAGTTTATACTGGATTCTGAAGTGCATTGGAAGCCAATGAAGAGTTTTCAGAAGTGGAGTTACATGGTCAGAGCGGCGAGCCAAGAAGATGATCTTAGCAGCAGAGTGGTGAACAGAAACATTTATTTCAATTTGTCTACTTAAAGGGTTTACAATGGATTTTGCCCACCAGATGTAAGCAAAATATGTACAGGACAGAAGCCCACGTTGCTATGACCTGTTGGTGCTCTTCTAGCATCGATCAATTACTAGCCATCAACAGGTGATCAGCGCTGCCAAAACCAATAACACTGACCATCAGTTTTGGTGGATGAGATCCATATAGACAGCTCACACAATTTCTGGAACATTCAGAGCAATGCAATATCCAGTACACTCATAATAAACGGTGCGGTGGTTTTGCTGTAGGGAAATAGCTTCGGGTGACCATATGGAAAGGAGGACAGGGCTCCTGTATCTTTAACAGTTGTATAGAAAAGGGAATTTCAACAGGCAGGTGTCATTTATATGCATGCAGCACCTGGTGAAAATCTCTCTTCATCATAACAGTTAAAGTTGCAGGAGCCCTGCCCTAGAGTGACAAGATACAAAAGAGGGCAGGAGCCCAGTGTCCTCCTTTCCATATGGTCACCCTAAAATAGCTTAAATGCTGTACATAGGTTTGCTGTTTTTCAATCATGGTAATCATGATATATGTGCATTGGAACGAAAAGAAAGCGTATTTTAAATACATGCATAAAATCAAATGGCCCTGATCACATGTTACATCTGGGATCCCCAATGTAACCTGCCCCTCCTGATTTTCATTTTTATTTTATTTTCAAACTCAGAGGCCAGTGCACTGCAAAGCAAGGTGCCAGCTTCTGTTGCCATCTGTACTTCCAAGTTTGCCTCTACGGCCCATGTGGGACCAAAAGGCATTTTTAGAAAATGCAAATGGTGGGCCACCAAAGGACAGATGTTCATTTTGAAGCACAAACAGCTGCCCTGACAAAAGAAAAGAAAAGAAAACCAAAAAAAACAGGGAAACAGTAGCTTTGGAAATGGCAGGGAATGTCCTGGGAGAGCTTGAGAGTAGCCAAGGGGTGTTTTGGCTGTGTATGTGTTACCTGTGTGTTGTAAGATATTTTGCCAGCAGTAGGTATTTTTTACCACACGACAGCCAAAGCTCTCTGGGCGGTTCACAAAATCTAAAACCGTTCAAAGTATAAAACACAGTATAAAAACATGATATAAAATACACATTAAAAACTGATTAAAAACATACCATACATGATTAAAACATCTTTAAAACATCCTGGAAACATTCTAAAATTTCACTGGATCAGTGCCAAAAGATCCCTGTGTATGTATTTAATTTACAAGTATGTAATATGCACATCCATGTATATTAAAGCATACTTCTTAATACACTTCATACCTCAAGTCAAAAGGAGACACCGTTTGTTGGAGGGAAGGGAGCCAAACACTGCAGGGAGGAAGATGAAGGAAGGAAGAGTTGGCATGGTTATGAAATGTTGAACAAAACAAGTTCAACAGGGTATTTGGGGCATAATGTCAGTGAGGGCACATAATGAGTCCACAGTGATTCAGCAGGCACCCTTGTGGACAAATGAATCAGTAAAGGCACAGGGTTGTGGGCCACCAAAGCCACAGGTTCAGGCCACATGCAGTATTTGGGAGTGGTCTAGCAGGGTGACACAGGCCGAGGATGAGAAAAGAATCAGTAATATGAAGAAGCTTGTACAGAAAAAGACTCAATAAAGGAATAATTTAAGCTGGCTCCAATCCTAACTATGCAGAGGAAGGGCCCAACAGTAGGGTGGCCAGATGTCAGAGTTTGTCATGACGTTTCTGAGGGTTAGATTTCTTCTTAAGATCTCCCAGGGAACAACTAAAATCTCAGGGAGAGGGGCTAGAAGCTTGGCTTGAGAGTTTTCGATACGAGCGATGCCCCCATGATCACCAGCTCCACCCTCAGTCATCAAGCCCACAGCCAAGCTCTGTTAGGTGTCATCCTGTACTATTGCTGCCTCACATGTCATGCCAATAAGTGCATTGGTTCCCTCTCATTGGCGTGCGGACAACAGGTTCAAAGGGTTCAGTTGAACCCCCTAATCCGTATGCCAATGCTCCTCCTCCAAGAAAGATGAACTGTAGCAAATAACTTTCGGGCTCTTTTCTCTCAGTAGCAGGGCCCGTGCTAGCTCTAGGCAAAATAGGGCGTGGTGGTGGCACAAATTCAGCTGGAGCCCGCTCCTCCTCCAGAAGGCTTTTTTCATGGGTGCAGCCACGCCCCCCACCCCCACCAGCTCGCTCGCTCTTTCAATCACTCTCGCGACAGTTGCTGAACAAGGTGGGAGCAGCAGCCATGCTGGAGCCAGGAAGCAGCACGTGGTGGAGCCAAGGAGGGGACTGTTTCTGTAAGTAGTAAGACTGCCTAGAGCTGCGGATTGGGGCCCTCCCCCCTTCGGAGCTGCTGCCCTCCTCTCATCATCAGCCCTGCAGGTACTGTAACGTTTGGGAGAAAGAGGGAGAGAGAAAAGCTGTCTGTTTACGTGCCTTCTCTCCTCATCGCTGCCCCCCCCCCCGCATCCTAGTCTGGACTCCAGCAAGAGAAAAGAAAGGGGGAAGGGGGGAGAACTGCAATGCCCCCCAGGACCTCCTGGCTAAGGAGGGTTCATTCAGCAGCACCTTTTTCAGAACGCTTGCTAAAACAATTCCTATCTGAATAAGCCCTTGCTTAATTTAGGGTATCACCTTTTTTCAAGCCGTTCTTTTGGTAAACATGGTGTGTGTGTATCTTGTGTCACTTTAAAACAGAGCTGCAGCACAATCCTATGTACGTCTACTCAGAAGTAAGCCCCACTGAGATCAATCAAACTTACTCTGAGGTAAATGTGCATAGGATGCAGCCTGAAAATGAGAGGATGAAGAAAAGACAGGAGAAAAAGAATTGTAGAAATAGAATAGCAAGGTAACTGTGGGATATTTAACCATATTTAAAGACGATAAGTACAGTAAAATTAGTGCCCCTCTACTTCAGTCCCAATCAAATAATTACAACAGTGAACCAGCCAGGTCTTCCATAGGAAAACTCTGTACCAGGTGATAGTTATTTATAAATTTTAATTAAAAATATATTATCCTTTCCTATAACAAAATGGTACGTACTCCTAAGTAAGTGTGTCCTGGAGAAGAGGCTGATGCTAGGGAAAGTGGAAGGCAAAAGGAAGAGGGGCCGACCAAGGGCAAGATGGATGGATGATATTCTGGAGGTGACAGACTCAACCTTGGGGGAGCTAGGGGTGGCAACGGCCGACAGAAAGCTCTGGCGTGGGCTGGTCCATGAAGTCACGAAGAGTCAGAAGCGACTGAACGAATAAACAACAACAACAAGTGTGTCCCACTGAAGAAGGAAATCCTATTTGATTCCTGTATTCATGTTAGTGTGACATGATAAGTTAAAGGCACAATTTTATGCATGTTTAGACAGAAAAAAGTCCTTCAACTCCTAGAATCCCCTAGCCAGCATGGCTGGCTGGGGTATGCTGAGAATTGTAGGAATTTTTTTCTTTCTAAATATGCACAAGCTTGCACCTTAAATTAGTTTAAAATATGGAACTCCTCACTTGTGTTGAATCATATATATATACTATTGCTCTAGTATCAGGAATGTAGCAGCTGTCAGTGTGGAAGATATATCTGCCATTTGAACTGAAGCAATGCATTTTAAGACATAAAGGGGCCTATAAGACTATTACATATGGTTTCTAAAATTGCTTAACACCATTGTAAGCTACTACCTGATTATGCAGAGAGAGATGCCCAGGAAATTACTATACTTTGCCATTATAGGGAGCGTGGCTCCTGGCAAGGGGAGGAGTGGGTGGACTGGCTGTTGACATGTTCGGTGGAGTGCCATAGGCCTTCTTTACCCGTTGCTTCTTCCAAGCTGCCCAGGCCCCTTATCTGGGTCAAGGGGACAGAAGTGGCACTGCAACAAAAAGGGATATGAGCACCAATGTTTGGACTGGGACAAAATAATACAGTATGTGGGTATGTAGTGTGGTTTGGCTTGAATTGTGTCTGGATTTCCTTTCTGGACTCTACTTGCAGGTTACATGACCCACAAGGTCAGGTTGTGGTATAGTCCTCTTCTTCTTTTGTGTTCAAAAGCCGTAAAGTATCCTGTGAGATCTGGAAGACTCAAAATTTTATTATGGCATAATAAGCTGTTGTCAACTGGCCTCAAGTGCCAAAATGACTTTACTGGCTTAGCACTGTGAGTTTGGGGGTGGGGTGGGGGTCATGTTATTTGCTATTCCGCTTTGGGCAGCAAAATGTCTTGGGCCAGCCCTGGCAAGAGCTGGCTATAATTTAGATACTGAACAACATGCATTGGGTTTCCTAGGTGTAGAGGGCCCAGGTGTCTCAGGCAGGATCTACACTACTGTTTTCATAGAATCATAGAATAATAGAGTTGGAAGGGGTCTATAAGGCCATCAAGTCCAACCCCCTGCTCAATGCAGGAATCCACCTTAAAGCATCTCTGACAGGTGGTTGTCCAGCTGCCTCTTGAAGGCCTCTGGTGTGGGAGAGCCCACAACCTTCCTAGGTAACTGGTTCTGTTGTCATACTGCTCTAACAGTCAGGATTTTTTTCCTGATGTCCAGCCGGAATCTGATTTCCTGTAACTTGAGCCCATTATTCCATGTCATGCACTCTGGGATGATCGAGAAGAGATCCTGGCCCTCCTGTGTGTGTCAATCTTTCAAGTATTTGAGGAGTGTTATCATGTCTCCCCTCAGGCTTCTCCTCAAGGCTAAACATAACCTGTTTCCTCTCACCTCCGGGACACTCATACCTCTCCTGTCTGCACCCTCTCTCCCTCTTTTACCTCACTAATAGGGGCATTTCTCTCTCTTCTTTCCCCTGGGGCTCCCCCCATGCCAATCCTCTTCTTCTGCCCTTATTTTATTTAGAGTATTTTTATCCCGCACCTCAGCCTAAAAGGTTCCCAGAGCGGCTTACAATTGATCAGTAAAGAAGACTGATGTGCCCTTGTGACGGTTTCCCATCCTCTCTTTTTTCCTTCATCTCCTGCCTTCTGCCAATATTCCCTTCATGGCCTTCCAGAGATGTCGCTAGTTCCAGATCTCCTACATTCCCCCAAGTTCTCCAAATCTCGCCAGCCAACCCTCTCTTACGCTAGGCCCGCAACCACCCCTCGTCCTCACTGTATTCACCCCAGAAGTCTCTCTCCCAGACTTCATTCCAATTTTTTTGCTCAGCAGCACACAGGGCAATCTTTTAAAATCATTATTAGGGCATTTGATGTATGGTGTATTCTATGTATGGTGCTGCAACTTAAGATGACACTCATTGTTGTTAATGTGATAGAATCTGTTTTAAATGTGAATCTGTTTTAGTAAGTTTGGATTAGGTCATTATCTGATTAAATTTAAAGATGGTGAAAATTGACTGTATCTTTATATATGCCTGGTTATCACTACAGCAAAAAAATAGTATTCAGAGTCTCCATTTTAAAATGTGTATTTTTAAAGTACAGATTACTTGTTAATTAAAAAAACAGTTTACTTCAGTTTTCATTTATTTCGTTTCTTTGATGAATGAAAAAAAGTCCTTTATTACTGTATATTCAATCCATGTTTACCTTTTTAAAAAAATCCCTGGCCGAACCACCTAATGAAATGTGCACACCTATGGTCCCTCTTACTCTTGGTGACCGATCAGCACAGGCAGGTGTTTTATTACTTTTACAGTACACCATCTCTCTCTCCACTGCTGTTCCTATGAATCTGATGGGGAAACTACACATTACATGCCAGTTGTTGTTATTAATTATGACTAAGGAAATGGTGCAAGAACCATTCCCCAACTCCAGCTGTTTTCCTGCTAAACTGCCCGCCCATGCTGCATTTCACCCTGCAGGATGAAACACATTTACCCTGGAACTACATGGGAGCAACTTGGCAAGGTAATTTTATATGACAAATAGGGCTAAGTGCCTCCTTTCCCTGCTTCTTCTCTGTTCTAAATCATAGCTTAGTCAAGCTGATTTTCATTTTTAAAAAGCTAACAAAATTATTTGGGCTTCATTGGCTTTAGCTAGACCAAAAGTTTATCCAGGGATCATCCCTGTTCATGTAAATCACACACAAGATATCCCGGGAGCAGGTAGGGACGACCCCGGGACGATCCCAGGATAAACCTTAGGTCTAGCTAAGGCCAATGTGTGGATTTGAGTGCGAAGTGACATGCTGGCGGGGTTCTCACATAACACTAGTCTATGGTATGGATTGAGTTCTGGGTTGTATTTTGCAAACCAAGTCATAGTAACCAACCATGATTTGTTAACCATGAACAAGCCAGAAAGAAAGCTCATGGTTTGTTGCTGGATTGTGAACTCTGGATTATTTAAACCATGAGGTGGTTATGTGTGAACCCAGAGCCATTGGTTGTTCATGGGTTGTTTTAACAGGTTACTTCGGCCACAGCTAGACCTAAGGTTTCTCCTGGGATCATCCAGGGTTCGCCCCTGCCTGAGCACTGGATCCCCTGTGTGTCACCTAGATGAACAGGTTTGACCCCTGGACAATCCAGGGATAAACCTTAGGTCTAGCTATGTCCAGAGTCAGCAGACAAGAGCTGCAAAAAACAACAGCCACCCTACATTTGGTATACATAAGAGGAGTGGGTCAAGGAAGAGGAAGAAAACAAACAACCCAGGGATTGAGAAAACAAGCCACACTTTGTTCGATTTTCTGCCAGACAAACCTTTGGTAGGTAGGGCAACAAACCATGAGTTAAATCAAATATGGGTTAGTCGTATGTGTGAACCAGGTCACTGGGTTACACAAAATTGGATCTTTTAACCTGTCCAGCTCAGTGCAGTTGGGAGTATTATTATTTTCGATAAATAGTGAGCAAAATTGTCTGGACAGTTCTTCAGTGCAAGCCCCATGGAAATAATTAGGAGATACCCTAAGGGCACAGGCATGCAGCTTTCACCCTTTTCAGCAGAGTTTGTGTAGAACTACCTGAAGAATTATGCCCGGTGTGTATACTAGACAATTGACTTGCATTCATAGCTACACAATAGTTATCGACATGCAGTCAGTTGGGATAAAACAAATCTGAATCCCAAAACTTTACATGGCTATATATATATAAAAAAATCATCTAACAAAGTAACATTTTCACTTGTCAGCTGTCAAAACAATCCCATGAGGAAAGGCTCAACTGTCCATTTTATTAAAGAAAACAGAACAAAATACCAGTTGCATAGCTTCAGCTGAGTAACTCTAACATTTCACCCAAAGCTACACCCTGTGTAGGAATGTTTAGAGCAACTTTTGAAAGGTCATCCTTCTCCTTTCAGAGATATATCCTTAAGCCCATTGAGAATATAGCCATTAGCTGATTCCAACAATATTCCAGGCTGCTTCACCTGAATTGCTTCCACGCTAGCATTTTCCTCTGGAAATTTTCCTCTGCCACGTGTTATTCACGCTAGCATTTTCCATGCTAGCATTTTCCTCTGCCATGTGTTATTCACAATGGGCATGTCTACACCAGGGGGTGGGGGGTGGGGAGGGAGATGATCTCTCAATATGCTGATCATGAGATCCTCCCCCAGTGCAACGTCCTGGGAGGAAGTAGGATGTCGCGCCCACTATTTTTTTTTAAAAAAAAAAAGAGAGGACCTGGAGCGCACCTGCGCTCCAGTGCAAAAGTAAGTTTAAAAAACAAAAAGGCCTGACCCCACTCCCCTCTCCACTACTGACAGGCACGGAGTGTTTGAAGAGCTCCATGCCCTGTGCCCCGTTCCTGGCTCTTCACATTTACTCACGAGGAGCCAGGATGAAACCAGGATGGCTGCCCACACCTCCCGCAGTCTCGGGACGATCCCAAGACCATGGGAAAAATCGGGATTAAAGCCATCTGTGATTCAAAAACAGATTAAATAAAATTATATTACCAAAATGATCAAGGAAAGAAAAAAGAGTTAGCAGAACTACACTACACTAAAACTTTAATGCACAGAAAAGGAGGTTTTGAACAAAATCAGCAGTGTAAGAGGAATTAGGTACAATGATGAAATTTCTCACATTATTCCACTGCCCTACAATACCAGTAAACCCCATAGCTGACTCAGTAAGAATATAACTGTATTATTGCATTTTTAAAAATAATCAAGGCCCTCCACCCTTTTCGCTAATCAGAAACTAAGAATTTCCTGTTTCCTCACTGTAATTGGAGTTCATAAGTATAATCCACATTGCAGCACAGTTTTTATTCTTATTGTAAGTACTGAACACCCTCTGGTTTACTGATAGGAATAATTTTGAACGCTGCATTCTCTAAATTGCAATAACATAGCAAAATTCTCTGTTCAGTACTGTGTGATATAATCTTAGTTACCTGCCACAGGAATTTTCTCTATTAATTTCATTTTCCCCCTTTGCATGCAACATGTCAAGATAAAAACGAACCAGAAAAGAATTCCAGCTGTATTCATCATAAATTGTCAATTCATACATTATGAAGAATGAGGTGGTAGAATTCTGTACCATGGGTGTGGGAACTTTTTCTTTTTCAGTGCATCCCCATATAAAAGTTTCCCGGCATGTAATCAAAACTAGGGAGATGACCATGCTAGCTGCTGTTACTGATATGCTAACTTGTTACATACAGGGACTTTTGTTTTAATGCAATTTCCACCTAAGAACATAAGAACATAAGGAGTGCCCTGAGGCTGGATCAGACGAAAGGTCCATCTAGCCCAGCACTCTGTTCACACAGTGGCCAACCAGCTGTCATATATAGCCCTACTGCTCCTGTTTTGGGAGTAGGTGAGGCAGGTAATCAATCAGAGACTGATTCAGACTCAGAAGACGCCGAGACAGACACCAGGCAATAAGAGCCAGTGGGGGAGGAGGTTCACACGGGTGAGACTCCAGCTAGAAATCTGCCCCCTCCACAGTCTATCTCTTCAAGGCCAGATTCTATGCTTTCACACGGGACAGGGAGTCAACTTCCAGGGGTGAGCATTCGGAAACCTTACTTGATACTAGGAATCGCCGGAAACTAAAACATTCAGCGAGGTTAGCGGCAAAGAGACAGTGGGACAGATTGCATGAGAAATCGGCCCTGCATCAACCACCTTGAAGTGATGAACATTTGAAAAGCCTTTTCTTTGAACGGACAATTGTCTTACTTAGTTTGCATAGTTTTTGCCTAAGGGGGAGTTTCACAGAAAGTGCCTAGTTTATGTAACAGAAGTGTTTATTGCTTGCAATAAAGCTTTGTAATTTGCCTAGCACTTTGCCTCATTCATCTCCCAGAGAAAGCTGGAGCAGCTACAATACATGACACCAGCCATTGGCCATGGACCAACAAGCACCCTTCTGCTCATGTTCTCCAGCAACTGGTATAAAGAGGCATACTGCCTCTGATGCATGGGGCAGCATATAGCCATCATGACTAGTAGTTACTAATAGCCTAATCCTCCAAGAATTTATCTAATTCCCTTTTAAAGCCATCCAAATTGGTCCCTATCATTATGGCTTGTGGACAAATTCTTCTTTTAAAAGCTTTTAAACTGTTCTGGCATAATTTGCATGCAATGAAACTGAGGCTAAGAATGAAGAGATCTGAGTTGATTTAACATTGCCCTTAATTAGGCAATTTAATATTCAACTTAATATTCAAATTTCCCAATCTAAGTGTACCTTTGAGATATTGGATAACTTACAGTTTAATAAACAAAGGCGGTAGATTAGAAGAAAGTTTTGAAAACAGCGATAAATGTATTTAATGAGCTTTGAAGCGCAGTTGGAAAAAGAGAGTTCCGTGTCTGGGATCATTCAGAAAGGAAAGGAAAATAAAGCTGCCAATATCATAATGCCTTTATACCAGCATTCTCCAACTCTCGTCAGCCTCAGCCAGCATATGTTGGGGAAGTCTACTTAATACAAATCCATTGTGGGACCACACCGGGAATACTTTGTGCAGTCCAGGTCACTGCACTTGAAAAAGGATATTGCAGAACTGGAAAAGGCAATCAAATGATCAAGGGGCTGAAGCAACTTCTCTGTGAGGAAATGTCTCAATGTTTGGGGCTCTTTAACTTAGAAAAAAGGCAAGGGGAAACATGATAGAGATGTATAAAATTATTCACGGCATGGGATAGGGAAATTGAAATGTTTTTCACCCTCTTTCATAAAACTAGAACCTGAAGTCAACCAACGAAGCTAAATCACAGAAGACTCAGGACAGATAAAAGGAAATATTTCTTCATACGGTGTATTGGTAAACTATGGAATTTGCTACAAGATGTAGTGATGGTCACCAGCTTGGATGACTTTAAAAGGGGAATAGACAAATGCATGGAGGATAAGGATATCAATGGGTACTAGTCATGATAGCTATATATTCCCTCCAGTATGCCTCTGAATATCAGTTGCTGGACAACATGAGCTGGGGGAGTTAAAGCATGCATGTTCTGCTTGTGGGCTTCCCATAGGCAGCTGGTTGGCCACTGTGTGAACAGAATGCTGGAGTAGATAGGCCATTGGTCTGATCCAACATGGCTCTTCTTATCCTATGTTCAGTTAATACCTGATATTATCATGTGCATTCATAACTATGTTGGCCATAACCACACAGGAACCTCATCTACTATATATAGCTGTGGCCAGACAGATGTATACAAAGCACCATCAGATCCAAGAAAAATGGAATGGCTTAGTTTGGTAATTATTTAGCTTAGTTAAACTAGTAGTAGCACATCAAACTTCCGTTGTACAGTTCAAATCAGCATTTGAGGCTTAGTGATCCATTACTCATTATGTAACAAATTAGCTTCTCCATTACTGATTGTCAGAGTATTTGAATTGTGAGGGGTTATATTTCCTTTTTCTTCCTGTAATAATATGATTAGTTTTGTTCAATTTCAGGTTTATGTTACATACTAATATTTTAAGTTATTTTTATTAACAGAGAAGTCCATCTTTAGTATTTTCCATTAACACTGGAACCAAAATATCCTCAACAGATAAACAAGTATGCTCTCAATGCACAGCCCCAACTGGTAAAATTTGTCTCCAGTGATCAACCAACTAAAGCTTTACATGGCCCATTCAGTAGGCCATTTTGATCCCGCTGCTTCTCCTGCACACAGCAGGAGATAGCAGCAACTTACATCTTTAAAATAAGTCAGACTTACTGGGGTGGGTTTTTGTCACGTGAACAAGGCTAGAAAGGGGCAGGAGACAGACAACATTGTGAGAGGGACCCACGAAAATCCATGAGTGCCCAGTAACAAGCATACAATAAAACACTCATCTGAGAGAGCTCTTAGTTGATTAATCTCTCAGTTAATTTCAATCCTAAATGAAATCATTTAGCTGATAATCACCCAGTTTGATACTAACAGTGCAATCCTCTCCATGTCTATTCAGATCTAAACTCAACTGAGTTCCATGAGTCTTACTCCCTGGTACATGTATAGGAATGTAGCTTTAGAAACTGATTATTTTACTGTTTTAAAGTAAAGATAGACATCAAATTAATGTGGTTTTATTTTATTTACATTTGTACATTTTTCTAGAATTTCAAGAAAATGTGTGGAGTGGCAGATGATTCCATGAAATCAGCCAGATAAATTCATGGATGCAAGAGACATTCAGGTATTGAAATGCAAGAGTTTTTTATACTGCAAACTTTATATTGTACACATGGATATTATTATCCATAGTGGGTGGCAAAATTAATTTACAATTATATATTTTCCATAAATAAATAAATAAATAAATAAATAAATCTTTTCAATCAAAACAGCTGATGAAAAAGAACTTTCTCACTCACCCCCAGGTTTTTAGAAGAATCATATACTATCAAAAATCCAAAGATTATTCAATTGGGCCTGTGTTAATTAAATGAACAGTGTCATCATGTTGAACCAAGTTTTATTGTAACGTTTATTAGCTGTTATCCAAGAAGGTGGAGCAACACTGGGACCACAGTTCACAAAAAAGCCCATGGGAGCCCATGATACAGTTCTAGGGATACAAACTGGGGGTGCATTGCCACCTGGTTATAAACAAATAATGCATCCCTTCCCCACCTCACCCACCCCATCACCACTTCACCCCTCCAAATGGGTCTCCTACAGTTTCTGTCCTGGGCTAACCTGCTGCAGCACCACACCAGCCTCAGATTGTTGGCATTTGAAATCCGTTCTGGTCTGCGCCCTGTGGTGCTTCTTCGTGAAGTAGCACAGAATAGCTACTAGCCCTAAAACCATTAACGAGCCACTAACAGAGATTGCAACCAGCATCGCATGGCTGCTGCTAGTCTTTGGTGGGGAAGGGCTGCTTGTCTTTGGTGGGGAAGGGCTGCTAGTCTTTGGTGGGGAAGGACTAGGAAACGGCAGTTCAGGCATAGCCACACACAACTTTTCATCTTGGACAGGAAGCTTGTCGGGGCAGATGCAGTGATAACCGCCTGGCTCATCTATACACTCCAGATCACCACAGTGTCCACTCTCACACTCATCCACGTCTGCACAAACAATTGTGTCATCGTCTTTATAATCCACAATATAGCCATCCGGACAGTAACATTCTTCATCAATTCTGGGGTCACAGTCTGCAGGGCATTCGGTTTGGTTACAGAACCTGACACAGTTTTCAGGCTTTCTACGGTCTGGAACAAACCCTTCATCGCAGATGCACTGATATTTCCCATTAACAAACGCGCAATCATACTGGCACGTTAAGAAAAAGCATCCCTCCTTCTCATCCAGGCATTTGCCGTCTACTGGTGCGTAGCCGCTCCAGCACCGGCACTCAAAGCTCCCCTGCGTGTTCACACAGTCCTGCTCACAAGGGCTCGGGTGGGCCTTGCAGTCATCCACGTCCTTGCAGCTCCTGCCATCCGCGTCTAGCACGTAGCCCTCGGAACACACGCAGACGCCGGAATCGCAATGCTGCTGGCATCCCAAGCTGGCGCACGACGAGCTGCAGCTCCGCTGATCCTCCTCTAACAGCGTCGCGCCCTCCCCGCACGTGCAGGAGAATCGCCCTGCGCCGTCCGGGTCGCAGCGCCCCTCACAACCGCCGTTCTCCAGCCCGCAGTCCCAGGCGCCAGGCCCGGCGGCGCGCCAGGCCACGGAGGAATTGCTGCTGCTGCCGCCGCCGCGCGCTCCGCACGCCAGGCGGACGGCCACGCTTGGCACCTCCGCGGTGGTGCCTGGAGGAAAGGCCACGAGGTCACTCTCCCGAGCCCCGAAGGGGGTGAGGTAGGAGGCCGTGGCCGACGGCGGGAGGCGCAGCGGGACGCACATCCCGCCCGGATAGCTGTACTCGCAGAAGAACCCGTCGGCGGGCGCATCACAGGCGCGCTCCTGCCACTTCAGCTCTTGGGTCACCACGGCGCACAGGGGCCCGCACACGCCGGTGCCGTTCGTGCGGGCCCAAGCCTCGTAGTCCGTGTTCTCGTCGCCCGTCACCCAGCGGAAGCCGCGCAGCTGCTTCGCCGGCTCGGCGCAGGAGCCCTCGGGCAGGCGCAAGCCCAGCCACGCCGCGCCCGCCCGGCCGCGCAGCAGCAGCTCGGTGGCCTCGGCCGCCACCGTGGAGCGCACCGTCATGAGGTGGCCGCCTCCGCCCTGGCACACGCCGCCCGCCTCCGCGGAGCTCCGCGCCTCCCAGAACAGCGCGAAGCAGGCGGCGTTCAGGCACTGCGCGCTGACGGGCGTCGGGGGCGGTGGAGGCGCCGCCAGGCCCCCTCCCCGGCTGGCCGCCGCGAGCGCCAGCAAGAGCAGCCTGGGCAGCCACGCGTTCATGGCCGGTGGGGACTTAAAGCCTCGAGGATAACTTGTCCCCGGCGTCGTTTCCCGTCTCCCAGGCGCCGCGCCGCGTTTATAACGGCCTCCATGCGAGGGGGAGTATCGGGGACAGGGCGAGGAAGCACCGCCTGCCCGGGAGGACATGTCCCGGGAGCAAAGAGTCACTCACGGAAAACGGGGGTGGGGGCGAGGGAAAAAGGCGGGCCGCGTTGCTGGCAGAGTGGGGGGAAGCGGGGAAAAGGCTGCAGGCTGACTGCACAATGGGCGCCGCCCTCCTTCCCTCGGCTAATGGGGCAGGGAGTTGGCACTTGCAGCCGGCCCTTGCTCAGCCCAGGGGACCGCCCGGCCCGAAGCCCCGCTGCCGCCGCCGCAGGACGTGCGCCCCAGCGCAGGCGGTTGGGGAGGCGCTTTCGTCGCCCTCCGGCACACAAGCCCCGTAAGGCCGTCACCGGAGCCCAAGGCGGGCAACCGACACAAGGTTCCGAAGACACGCTTCGGTTTGTTTTCCTCCCACGCGCCGGCATTCGCTTCCAAGGGCGGGTCCCCACCGCGCCCTGTGACATAACCCGCGGGGCGGGGCGAGCACGGGTGGCCCGAAACGGGAAGGGTAGGCCACTGGGGGGTTCCGAGCACGGGTGGATGAGCGGGCTAGCAGGGGCTGCCCGAGGCGTTTCGCCGCTTGAAGCGGAAAAGCCACAGGGCGAGGCGCACGCCCCGTGGGCCTTCTCGAAACGAAGGGTGGGAGGGCGCTTGCAACAAGGCCCACTCCAAGCCAGCCTTCCCCAACCTGGTGCCCTCCAGAGGTGTTGGGCTGCAAAGCCCAGGACGCCAAATCGGGGCAGGCAGGCCGATTAAAGCCATCGGTTTGTGCTTCCCCTCTTGTTCGTTATCTTTAACCCAGAACATGACATCCAACATTTTGCAGATGAAAAATGTGTCTCCCCTGGGCCAATCTACACCAAGCAGGATACAACACTTTTAAAACGTTATGAAAACGGTATATGTAATGTGTCTTGGGCCTGAACAGATGTCATAACCCTTATAAACCGTTAAAAGCAGTAGTGTAGATCCAAAATGGTAGAGCTCGAAGGGTCCTATAAGGCCATCGAGTCCAACCCCCTGCTCAATGCAGGAATCCACCTTAAAGCAACTTTAATATCCTTGGTCTCACATATCAAGGAATATTGCTTGAGCACCACACCACCCACCCACTGTTATATACATGTTGCTGAAGGTAATTCCCCAACCTTGTGCTTTGCAGGTATGTTGGACTACAACTCCTTCAGAAGCTGTTTCCTTTTCTTCAAGGCTGTTTAATTGAATAATTACAGAAATCACAAGCAACATCAACATCGTTTTAACTTTTGTAAACCGCCCAGAGAGCTTCGGCTATGGGCGGTATATAAATGTAATAAAATAATAACAACAACAACAACATCCTAGAGGCAGCAGGGGGTGGCTCACGAAGCAGTCTGCTGGGCTTAAAAAGGCTCCCTCTACAGAATCGTAATGGAGTTACAGCAAGGAGCAGGCCAGTATTATTATCCCCATATTAAGAATGGGTTGGGGGAGAGAGTGGTTGCTTAACTATGGTCACCTAGGGCATGACTGGACGAGGGGAAAGCCCCGGGATGGCGCTAGGTCATTTATATGATGCAGCAGCCATTGCGGAGCTATCCCAAGGCTTTCCCCTGAAACTCCAAACTTAAAAAGTTGGGGACTTACCCCAACTTTTTCCTCTTGGAGCGAGGCGACAACTGCGTCTGCCATCTGTCACCTTGCTCCAGAGCTGCTTCGGAGGTGTATGTGGGCAGATGGCGTGCCCTGATTGGTCACCATCTGCCCGGATGGGGCTGGGGGGGGGGCAGTGCGCCGAATGGCCACTGGCCCTCCTAAGTGTTTCTCCGGTGTGGGGAGAAGCCAAAAAAGGCTTTAAAAATACCTGGGACACGAGGCATGGGCGCTCCAGTGCACAGGATGGCAGCTCATCCTGGTGCACGAGCCTCCATACCTCCTCCAGAAAAAAGGGTATAAAAAAAACCTGGAGGGACTGAGGAGGAGCTGGCGCCCCGGTGCACACGACGGCCACTCCTCCTCGCCTGCAAAGGACCGTAAAAGCAGGGGGTTGAGGCCTCACGGCGCCAATTCACTGTTGTCAAGATGGGCCCCTACTGAGTTCATAGCAAAAAGGGAATGGAACTGGGGGGGTTCAGTCTATTAGCCATTACATGACACAAGCTCTCTGAGCTCAATTGTGGGGAAATACCTTATTCGCTCAATTCATCTCTTGAGTTTATAATCCAACTTTCTTTCCCCAGTGGCCAACAGGATCATCAGCAATAACATTGTGATGAAATTCATAAAAATGTGTTTGAATTCTCTTGCCTGAACCATTAGGAATTCTGCCAGAAAGATGCTGCTGTACAGAATGTGCTTTCATGAGCTTGTCGAAGTTCAGTAACCAAGATGACCCTGAGCTGGAATCTCTTTCATAACTCCTCAGTACGGAAGTACCTTTATTATTTTGCTATAGCCTTCTAGCAGCAGACGTTCCCATGCAAATAGGAAGTGCACACATTTACAGTGGAAGTGCGGAATGAGCCCTGGAATGCACCTCCTCTCCAGAAGCAACGGACAAAAGTTCCCCCAGAGTCACTTCAGAAAGGAACTGCTTAGCCTCCCGTTAGCCTGAAGACGACCACTGTGGAGAAGGATTTGCCATTGCTTGAATTGGCAGAAAGGGGGGGAAGCGATGCATATTTCTCTCATAGCTTCATCGCACCAGGATAATACTGTGCAATCACCATGAATTGCGTGCAAAGGAGGAAAGACTAATGGGACTGGAAATTTTCCACTAATCTACAAGGTATGTGTGACAAGTATTACAAGCAGCAGGGAGTTGTGACACTTTTGGGTGGAAGCAGGAAAGCCAATGAGCTCACCAGTGGTCTTTAACTGGTGGGTCGTGACACAAAGGGGCGCACGATGGGTTGCAGCAAGCTGTTGCCGCCATGTTGGGCAATTAATTGTGGAAATGGATCCCATGTTGCCGGCTGGGAGTCCAAGGTGGGTCTCGGTTCTAGACCAGTTGAAGGCCACTGAGCTAGGCTATGGCAGAGAGACAGGCCTAAGAACATACCAGCTGTGCTGCATAGATGAAAGGCCTACCTAGTCCAGCATTCTGCTTTCACTGTGGTCAACACAGATGCCCATGGAAAACACAGGGCCTTGGTAGACGGAGGTTTAGCCCCGGGCTTGTCCCTGTGCGTCCAGATGACGCACAGGGGATCCCGGGGTCAGGCAGGGGCGAAACCTCCCTGGGCGCAGGGTAAGTGAAACCCCATTTAGCCCGTTTTTCCCCACGGTCCCAGCCTCAGGTCGGGTTGATGCCGGAACCATGGGCGTGTAGACCGTTCCGCCGCTTTTCCCAGCTACCGCACTTAAGCGCGAGTAGCCGGGAAAAGCGGTGGACGGGCTACAGCGCTCCATAGGAGCGTTGTGCCCATCGGGCTGGGGGGGGAAGAGATGGGGGGCAGGGGGGAAGGGCAGACCTGGCAGGAGAGATGAGGGGGAAGAGCAGAGCCAGGGTGGGGAGATCGCAGCCGGGGGCGGGGCGGAGGGGGCATCAGACATGGCGAGCAGGGGGGGAGACATGGCGAGCAGGGGGGCGGACCGGCGAGCGGGTCCGCATCAGACATTGGGGGGGAAATCAGGGCAGGAGGAACAGGGAACCCTTTTTTTTTTAAAGAACTTATCGTTGGTGCGCTCCTGCGCACATGGCCCCTTTAAGTTGAAAAGAAAATGGCCGATGTGATGGGGCTTTCCCTTACCCCGTTGCGTCTCACATGTAGACTGAGGCAACGGCCCGCACTAGCTGCAGCGCAGCCTCGCCCCTACTCCCCACGGGATTAACAGGTAGGTCTAGCAAGGCCCACAGAAGCATAACAGTTCAAAAGCATCCTTCCACTTGTGATACCAGCAACTGGTATTCAGATTTCAGACTTACTAGGCCAGTTCAGAACCATGTCAGAGCACCAGGAGGGTGTGCTGGGAAGGGAGGTGGGGATCACAGCAGATGAGCCTTCTCAGCGATTTCCAGGGTGAAAGATAAAATCGGTGGGGTTATAAAACCAGCTCTAATACTAACCTTGCAGTCTACCCTCCTCTCACCTTGACTTCTATGTAATCTTCATTGCCAGCAAAAAATAAAAATAAAAATATGCATCCATGCAGGAATCTGCAAATGGTAGATCTCCTGAATTTCCTTGAGCAAATCCTTTTTCAGATATTATGATGAATCCATCCAAAATGAACAAGTCTCAAATTCAAGTCGATCCTAGCTGCACGCTGCAGGAGAGAGAAATAAACACCTCAACCAATAGGAGAGCCATGCTCTGCCAGGGAAATATGAACCTTCAAACAAGTTTTTAAAAACAAAATGCTTAACGTAGGACCAAAAAAAGTAAAGGTGAGCTGCTTAATGGAACAATACTACTGAAAGGGCAATATGAGATTTAAGAGAAATCCCCATTTCAACAGTATTCAGGCAAAAAAAGGGGGGGGAACAATTGTCCATTGAGTGCAGATCAAGAAAGAATAGTTCTATAGCAACCTCCAAACTCGGTCCACCTGGCACCGACATTGTTACCTTTTTGGCTCCAGGACAAGACTTTTCTCTTCTCCAAGGCATTTAGCAACATGTAATTTAGCCTGGGTTTGGTTTTGTGGTTTTAAATTGTATGTTTTTGTGTTTTAAAATTTTTGTATATTGTTTTTAAGTGTTTTTATCCTATGTAAACTGCCCAGACAGCCTTGGCTATGAGGTGGTATACAAATGTAAATAATAATAATAATAATAATAATAATAATAATAATGATGTAAAATGCTACTATTTTACACACACTCCTACAGATGCTCACACAGACCCAGAGCACCTCCCTCCTTGGCACTGCTGCAGTGCCAAAGAGGCAGCTGCTCCTTCAGGAACCAGCCATTGCAGATAGCTTGAAGCAGTGTCTCCCAAGGGAGCCAGCTCTGCACACCCCTTGCCTTTCTACTGAGGGAAGGTGAGGGCTGTACCTCCCTACATGCTGTAGTCCTGATAAAAATCAGGAGAAAGGAAGGAAAGGAACCTCTCGTGCAAGTACTGAGTCATTACTGACTCTTGGAGGGACACCAGCTTTTGCTGACGTTTTCTTGGCAGGCCTTATAGTGGGGTGGTTTGCCGTTGCCTTCCCCGGCCGTTATTACCTTTCCCCCAGCTAGCTGGGTACTCATTTTACTGACCTCGGGAGGATGGAAGGCTGAGTCGACAAGAGCCGGCTGCCTGAAACCAGCTTCTGCTGGGATCGAACTCAGGCCGTGGGGAGAGTTTCACCTGCAGAAACTGCTGCTTTACCGCTCCGCGCCACACGAGGCACCACACGGGAGGGATTTTAAAAAAGGACAACGTGGTTGCAAGCAACACAGTTAGCATCACATGTAGTTAGGCCCTTCGAGCCATGCTGTCATGTTTGCCATGTTTACGTTTGTGATATATGATACCTATCAGTGTTTGCTACAATAAGCACTTAAATGTGTGAAAGGTAAATGTGCATTTCCAAATACAAAGTGGATTAGGAGCTCTTGCTAGTCGTGTCTCCCCATGAGCGTTCTGAGTGTTCTGAAATGCACACATCCCTTTCCATATTTTACATGTGTATCACAGTGAACACCAAGCACAACTGCTGTCTGATATCTGAGAGGACTCTTAGGGGAAGTCCTACAGAACTCCTGGCTTGCCTTCATGTTGACTTCTATGCTGCAGCTGTTGACTGTGAGATTGATGCTAGATGTAATTGCAAACTGTTCTGAGATGAGGACATGCTTCTCTTTGCCAGACCTTCTCCAGCAACAGCAGAAGGATGACGGCGCAGGAGTTCACCACAGCTGCCACAGTCCCCTTGTGCAAGGACAGAGGGTGCCTTTAAATTTATGTGTAACTCTGTGGTGAAATAGCGCACTGCATGACACCAAGCTAAAAGATAGCTAGAGCTGCCTGCGTAAGTAGAAGTATTTGCAGATGACTTTTGAAGTTTAGGAATCCCCCACCTCGAAGGGCGAGGTGGTCTGGAGTGACTCAGAGGAGTTGCAAGGACAGCCAAGGAGTGAAAAATTGGTGCTCCTCCCAAAGCACAAGCTAGCAGCCAACACCAAACCAGGGGACTTGCATCTGATCAGGACAGTAACTTTCCACTCCAAAAGCAGTGCTGTTAAAATAAAATGCTGAACAATCAGATGGCTCATCTCAAATCTAGTTTTCAACAGCATTTCCTTTTTATCTGCTCCATCACACCGGCGATTTATTGCACACTCACCAGGCCTGGTATGTGGTTTTGCAGCCCAGGACTCACATGTAGTTGTCCGTGCCCTGCACTCATCTCGCCTCTTCCCTTCCATGTTTCGTTGCATTTTGCAGTAGGGAAAGTCTGGGTTTTTTCCCCCTCCATGTGCAATAAAGCTGCTCCTCCCTCCCGTATATTGTTGTCCTTGCGCTATATCAGACCATCCCATTGGTTGATGAAAGAGGAGGGGGGGCAGATGAACTCCCTGCACAGATGGCATCAGGTGGGCTGAAGGGCCTTCAGACGTGCCCCTCACCCAGCTCCTCGGTCAGTTTGGGGGGTAGCTCTGACTGCCCAGGAGGCGGATTGGATGCACACTGGTTCATGCCCCCCTCCTGGGCTGTGGATGTTAGCAAGGAAAGGGCATGGAGACCATCAGGAGGAGAGAAACATTTCCACCCACCAACGTTGCTCGGAAATCTGGTAGCTGCAGGGAGCAACTCAGCCTCTCTGCTTGCTTGTTCAGTCTTTCTTCCACTTTTTTAGTTGAATTTCACTGTTTTTCTTCTCTTCCCCCCTGTCCGCTTTCCCTCCCTCAGTTTTAAAGTGCTCAGTGGGGGTTGCTTACACGCACACACCTCGGTTCCTTGAACAAGCAAACGGAGGAACTTTCTTGGATAGGAGAGGAAGCCAAGGAGGGCGCCATTACTTCAAGCTGTACTATTTGTTGCTGGTGCAAAGGAACAGAGGAAAAGTCCCAACTCCCCTCCTCTTCATTCATGACTCTCCTCCTCACGACTGGGGCCTCATCAGTCTTGGGGCTGTTGCTTCCCACCCCCTTCTCCTTAAAGCACCTCCCGAGCAAGGGCTGAAGTACAGGCGCCCCAGCACAGGCTGAAGAAGAGTGGCAGCCTGTAATTTTCGGTGGTGGCCCCCAGACTATGGAACGATCTCCCTGATGAGACTCGCCTGGCACCAACGCTGCTATCTTTCTGGTGCCAGGTTAAAACTTTCCTCTTTGCCCAGGCATATGGTGGCACATCTTAATCATCGAGATGCTTAGTTTTTTAATGATTTTTAATGCTTTATGTGTGTGTGTTCTGTGTTTTAGAATTTTAAATTTTATAAACTCGTTTTTATCTTTATTTTAGAATTTCTGTAAACCGCCCAGAGAGCCCTGGCTATGGGAGCGGTATATAAGTGAAATAAATAAATAAAATTGTGCACAAAGAGAGCGAGAAAATGTCCATCACCCTGTTTAGACAGCTGGAATCTGTATCTCCAGAAATACAATACTTAAGATTCTGGATCTTTCTGGAAGGAGCATTGCTGAAACATCAGGGTGATGGTGGTGGTGTGTGTGTGTGCGAGAGACAGACAGACAGACAGTGAGAGAGGCTGAATTGAGGATGGGGTGGGGGTGGAAATCATTGGCATGTGGACAACAGGTTCAAAGGGTTCAGTTGAACACCCTAATCTCCTCCGCCGCCGCCGCCGCTGCCATGTTGCAGTAGCAGGGCCGGTGCTAGCTGTAGGAAAGAGCGACAAATTCAGCTGCTCCCCACCCCGCTCCTCCTCCGGAAGGCTTTTTTCACCGGTGCAGCAGCTGCCCCCCCCCCAGCTCGCTCGCTCTTTCACTCACTCACTCAGCTGCTCCCTGCTCCCAGCTGCTCTGCCTGACTTCTCGTGACAGTTGCTGAACAAGCCGGGAGCAGCAGCCACGCTGGGGCCAGGAAGCAGCATGTGGTGGAGCCGAGGAGGGGGCGGTTTCTGTAAGTAGTAAGATTGCCCGGAGCTGCGGATTGGGGCCCTCCCCCCTTTGGAGCTGCTGCCCTCCTCTCGTCATCAGCCCTGCAGGTACTGTAATGTTTGGGAGAGAGAGAGAGAGAAGCTGTATGTTTACGTGCCTTCTCTCCTCATCGCTGCCCCACCGCCCACCCCGGTCTGGACTCCAGCAAAAGAAAAGGGGAAGGGGGGAGAACTGCAATGCCCCCCAGGACCTCCTGGCTAAGGAAGGTTCATTCAGCAGCACCTTTTTCAGAATGCTTGCTAAAACGATTCCTATCTGCCCTTGCTTATTTTGGGGTGTCCAACCCCCTTTTTTCAAGCCATTCTTTTGGTAAACATGGTATGTGTGTATCTTGTGTCACTTTAAAACAGAGCTGCAGCACAATCCTATGTATGTCTACTCAGAAGTAAGCCCCACTGAGATCAATCAAACTTACTCTGAGGTAAATGTGCATAGGGTGCAGCCTGAAACTGAAGAGAGGATGAAAAAAAGACAGGAGAAAAAGAATTGTAGAATTAGAAAAGCAAGGTAACTGTGGGATATTTAACCATATTTAAAGACAATAAGTACAGTAAAATTAGTGTTCCTCTACTTCAGTCCCAATCAAATAATTACAGATTACAGTACAGATTATTTGTTAATTAAAAAAATACAGCTTACTTCAGTTTTCGTTTATTTCGTTTGTCTGATGAATGAAAAAAAGTCCTTTATTACTGTATATTACTGTATATTCAATCAATGTTTACCATAAAAAAAATATCCCTGGCCGAACCACCTAATGAAATGTGTTGCGCACGGCTATGGTTGAAATTATTTACTCTTCTCCCCTCCAACGGCAGGGAGCCCACAAGGCTCCTGGGTTCCAGGACTTTGATGAGAGCAAGGCTGGACCTGAGTAGTGTCTTGACGGCATCGCATTGGGGCCGCGAGCCCTGGACCCCCTTCATTTGCATTCCTTCCCGCTCGCTGTAAGGCAAGGAGCACAAGTGCGGGATTTGCTAGAAGGAGCCACTGTCACCACAGCGCTGTGCGCCCGTGAACCCCCACCCCTGTATCGACGCGTGTCAGTGTGAACCGCCCAGAGAGCTTCGGCTATTGGGCGATATAGAAATGTAATAAATAAATAAATAAATAAATAAATAAATAATTGCATGGGTGCTGGTGCATGTCTGCACGCCTCCCCCACTTTTTAAAGTGCACCCTGTTCCTTTCCCCCATTTTTCCCCTCCTCCTGATCCCCACAGTGGCGGAAGGGAAAGAATCGGGGAGCCCGGCTGGCCTTGCCGCTGTCCCCTCCCTGCGCTCTGCTTTGCCTGTCAGGGTGGTCATCTATAAGACGCCAGGATTGCGCCTCATTATTTTTTAACCTGCATTTTCTGTGATTCGATTCTCCTCCCACATCGTCATACTGCAGCAGCTATAGCGCATTATTCCTTCAATTTAAGGGGGGGAATCCTGTCATACAAGCCCTTGCAGAGCGGGGTTGCTCCACGTGGACGGGAACTTTTTTTTTTTAAGTATCGTTCTTTATGCGCACCTCTGCATATATGCACATACAAGGGTACAGAAGTCTGCATGCCCGGATGGCTAAACAAATAATTTAAAATCTACATACCAAAATTTACTTATATTAAAGAACTAAGGAAGATAAAATGAAATGGTGACGTCAAAGTTCCGCCCATAATGTTGGGTAAGGTACGCCCCCGATGGCCAAATCTTGACCATGGTCTCGCGATCCTTTGCATCTGTGCAGGTAAATACCTGCAGGATGTGCACACCTTGGTACCCAAAATGGCGATCGCTCCCATCTACCGATTCATCTCCCTTCAATTCTTCTGTGAAACGGCAGCTCAGTCTACCGAACTGCGCAGCATTGTTGATACAATCGAGTGCCCAGTCTACCCCCTTAAGTTCTCTCTCTTTAAATGGACTTTACGTGATGTGAGGTCCCATCTACCCACACAATCCAAAGGCGGACTGCTCTGCCGACCTAACCCCCTTTTATTTCCATTGAAATTGGTGCCCGTAACTACAATCTCGCTTGCCGAAATGGGCAGGTGTGAGAGAGGTATGGGAAGGGAGAAGTGTGGCAGGAAATGGGCAAGACGTGACATCACTTTGTTCTGCCCTCAAAGCTACGCCCACAAAAGCCGAATTTGCACCACCACCACCCTAGCGACACATAAGAGATAAAGCAGGGTAAACACGAAGGTTTCGGAAAAGCCGTTGTATATTTGAAGGTACAAATATGCACATTTTGGGGGTATACATCGGCACTGCGGGGACTTTGCGGCTGCGTCATGTGATAAACAGTGGGAAAATGAGGAGGTAAGCCGATTTAAGGAGCCTGTTTAGATGCGCCCAAGGGGAAAGCAGCCTTGTCCCTCCCTCTCTCGCCCTGCTGTGCCTCCGAGAGTTCATGGTGCGCTGCGCTGGAGCAGGGGCGGGCGCTCTAGCAGCCCCTCGTTGCCACCTCCTCTGACCCAGGATGTTTTCCCCGTCCCAGATTCAGCTGCCCAGACAACATCAGTCGTGAACGGAGGAGAATCAACCACTGTGTGGTTGTGCTGGGCTGTGGGAGCGCCCCCATCTGTGTCATATAAAGCTAAAGGGCTCCGCTTCAGCCTAGTTGTCAACATCAAGCCAGAATATTCCTTTATATAATTTTATTTTTATTTTACTGTTTCTTTAATTTTGCTGGCCGGCGGAGGTGGTCCAGCGGCCTTTCGGCTTGTTGTACCGCCCCTCCCTTTGACCCGCCTCCGACCAATTGGGTTAGCCCAAAGCCAGAGGCAAATGCCAGTCTGCACTTTGCAGACTGAAAAAAGTCGCGTCAAGTCCCTTTTTGAAAGCGGAGCTTAGTGGGTTTGCCCCTGGATGGCTTCGGGATGGCAGCTGTGTCATATAAACGACCTGCCGCCACTACAGATCCACTCCAGGGCAAACCCCTTGCCAAGACAAGACCCTGGTTTAAAATCCCTGTCCGGCCATGAACCCTACTGAGTTGCCTGTGACAAATCACTCTTAATCTGATCTCCCTCACAGAGTTCTTGTGAGGATAAAATGGGAGCAGGCAGATGTATGCTGGAGCCCCTTCAATGGAGGGCAGGACACACAATGACCCACAATGGGTTGTACAGCTGGCACCATGTTTTTCCTTCTTACCTGTGAAATTGCAGATAGTTGCCAGGATTCTCCCAGTACAGAGTCCTCTTCCTGGTATATGCCTAGACACGAGCACAGCGCCATGTAGCCAGTCCCCCAGCCCTTACCAGTAAATGCAATCCAAGGGTTGTTTAGTCTGTCCCTTGTTTTGATTTTGTGGGGAGGGGCTTCCTCTTGACCTCTCCACCGCCTGAACCTCACAATTCAAGACCCACTGTAGACTTAGGGCCTTGCTAGACCTACCTTTGAATCCGGTTGGGAGGAGGGGCCAGCCCGCGCTAAAAGTAGCACGGGCCATTGCCCCTATCTACACGTAAGACGCGATGGGCTGCAGGAAGGACCCGTCGCGTCCGCCATTTTTTTTCAGTTTAAAAGGGCCATGTGCACAGGAGCGCACCAATGATAAAGGTAGGCTTTAAAAAAGGGGGGTTCCCCGCTCCCCCCCGCCCCTGATTTCCCCACCCTGGCCACGATCCCCCCAGTTCCATTGTTCCTCCATCCCCCCCCGGCTCCATTTCCCCCCATCTCCCCCCCCCACCCTGATGGCCGCAACGCTCTTGCGGAGCACTGCGCACCATCCGCTGCTTTTCCCAGCTACTCGCGAGTAAATGTGGTAGCTGGGAAAAGCAGCGGAACGGGCTACACACCCGCTGTCCGCGGGAAATACCGGGCCACAACCAGAGCCAGTTATCCTGGGCCAAGGGAGGGTTATCCCCGCCTGAGCCCGGGATCCCCTGTGTGTCATCTGGATGCTCAGGGGCCGGGCCGGGGCTCGCACCGGGCTACCCCGTCATCTAGCAAGGCCCATAGTCCTGATGCAACCAAACCTTAATTCTTCATACAGACAGGGGTCTGATCCCGCAACAAATGTCCACTTCCAATAATTTTCTATTGCAATCTCCTCCAAGAATAACCTTTTTATAGCGGCTGCCCTGCTGACATACCATAATGTGGAGGAGCAACACAGTAGGAGTTGAAAGACAGGAGCTCTCAGCTCCAGTACCTGTTATTTTCATGGAAAGTACCTATCAACCATGTTTAGGCATGATTGATGAACAGAACCTCAATATACAAATATGGCATTCCCCTACAGACCAGGCGCCAACGATAGGGGAAGGCGCTGCGTGTGATCCTTCTCAACGCCCTATGGCTGATCACTGTTGAAAACAAAAGGCTGAGCTACCTGGATCTTGCTGGATCGTATCAAAATAAAGATACATTTTATCTTTTAACTTTTTTCTGTCTTGTCAGTGGAAGAAAATATTTACATTCAGCTTTTAGATTTGGTTGAGTGGTATGTGCAGTGCGTGCGTGCGCACGTTTATGTCCACTCTTTCTTTCCCTTCTTTGCCACCGACAAACATGGGACACAATCCATCCCCTTCCGTGCACGTTCACTTTGGAATCTGTATGTGCAGGAAAGGATGGATCATCTTACGCATGGTGGTTAAGACAGTTCAGAAGGAAAGACAACCACTCCCATACCTAAAAGGTATTCTTTTTTTTAGATCCATGGGACAAAAACCATTTGTAAATGTTTGAAGGATTACTATCAAGGATTCTGAAGCAGCTTCAAATGTTTGTAGGGAGCAATCGTGTTGGTTGGGGAACTGATACAGAACTCTCCTGTCAACATAGTTCAGATAACATATGAATTGGCCCTAGTTGGAGGGGGGAAAATAATGCTGACTCTCAAAGGATGGGTGTGGGACCTTGGGTGGGTGGTGCTGCCATCCCAGGTGCTAAACTACGGAAGGCCATCCCAGTTGGACATTTGAGAGGAGATAACTTTTCTTTCTTAATATTTCACAGAGGCAGATGTGTTCGTCTGTTGCTGCAAAAACAACAAAGTCTTGTAGTTTTCCTCAATACTGTACTTAGTTTGTCTCAGAGCTGAACTCTACACATTATACACAAACGTGTCTACTGGAACACTGGCGGTGCTCTTCCTTCTAGAAAAAAAATAGCTTTGGGAGGAAGCCAATGTTGCAGAAAAGCAGCAAGAAGACGAGGTTATTTAACCCTTTCTCCACCCACCACTTCCCCAGTATGGCCCCGTTCAGACAACACGCTAAACCATGCTGCTTAACCACAAAATGGTTAATGGATTTTGTGGTTAAGCAGCATGGTTTAGTGTGTTTATTTATTTATTTATTACATTTTTTATACCGCCCAATAGTCGAAGCTCTCTGGGCGGTTCACAAAAATTAAAACCATAATAAAACAACAAACAGGTTAAAAACACAAATACAAAATACAGTATAAAAAGCACAACCAGGATAAAACCACGCAGCAAAAATTGATATAAGATTAAAATACAGAGTTAGAAGTGTTAAAATACTGAGAAAATAAAAAGGTCTTCAGCTGGCGACGAAAGGAGTACAGTGTAGGCGCCAGGCGGACCTCTCTGGGGAGCTATTTCCACAGCCACGGTGCCACAGCGGAGAAGGCCCTCCTCCTAGTAGCCACCTGCCTCACTTCCTTTGGCAGGGGCTCACGGAGAAGGGCCCCTGTAGATGATCTTAAGGTCCGGGCAGGTACATATGGGAGGAGGCATTCCTTCAAATAACCTTGTCCAAAACCGTTTAGATCTTTGAATGTCAATACCAGCACTTTGAATCGGCACCGGACCTGGACTGGCAGCCAATGAAGTTGTAAAAGGACTGGCGTAATGTGATCTCGCCGGCCAGGCCCTGTTAGTAAACGGGCTGCCCTGTTCTGTACCAGCTGAAGCTTCCGGACCATTTTCAAAGGCAGCCCCACATACAACGCATTGCAGCAATCCAAACGAGAGGTTATCAGAGAATGGATAACTGTAGCTAGGCTATCTCTGTCCAGATAAGGGCGTAGTTGGTATATCAACCTAAGCTGATAAAAGGTGCTCTTTGCCACTGAGTTCACCTGTGCCTCAAGTGACAGTTCTGGATCCAAGAGCACCTCCAAACTACTGACCCGATCCTTTAGGGAGACTGCAACCCCGTCCAGGACAGGGCAAACATCACCTCACCGGACAGATGAACCACCCACTAACAGTACCTCTGTCTTGTCTGGATGGAGTCTCAGTTTATTAGCCCTCATCTGAATGTCTGAATGGGGCCAATAACTCACTCCAAAC
Organism: Elgaria multicarinata webbii; assembly: GCF_023053635.1. NCBI lineage: Eukaryota > Metazoa > Chordata > Lepidosauria > Squamata > Anguidae > Elgaria > Elgaria multicarinata. The sequence continues at coordinate 8,173,998 of NC_086177.1, forward strand.
TGCTGTCCTTCCCCACCCTAGGAATTCAGGTGCATATTTAACCTTTCAAATATGCACCTGGAACTCCACAGGTGGGTGGGTGCAAGGAACAGTTTGGGGGGGGATTGCAGGGAAAGCATTAAGCACCCTCTTTTTGCAGCTCTTTTTCTGCCAAAATTGGCTACCAGCCAAAGCAATTTTTCATAGAATCAACCAATAGTGTTTTAAAATACCAATCTGCATAAAGCATATAGTTTGGCCTTCAGCGACTCAGAGAATGGGTGGACCGTCTAAGATTTGCTAGGTTAAAATGTAGCAACTCTGGCATGGGAATGTACACAGAAAGGCCAACCTATGCTACGGTAGTACTTGAAGTTGACAGAGAAATACATTTTGTCCTCCAGGAGAAGCAGGGACGTGAAGCTAACCTGCTGGGATGGATAAGGCTCTCAATGGCTCCTAGGCCACAGCTAGACCTAAGGTTTCTCCTGGGATCATCCAGGGTTCGCCCCTGCCTGAGCACTGGATCCCTTGTGTGTCACCTAGATGAACAGGTTTGACCCCTGGATGATCCAGGGATAAACCTGAGGTCTAGCTATGGCCCTAGTCACAATGGCTATATATTACCTCCAGCAGCAAAGGTGGTTAGGCTCTCAATTCCAGATGCCGGTTGAACACAAGCAGGAGGGTCCTATTACGCTTATGTTGTCTTGTGGACTTCTCACAGGCAGCTGGTTGGCCACTGTGTGAATAGAATGCAGGACTAGATGGACCCTTGGCGTGATCTTATGTTCTTATGGTTTGATGAGGAGTTATCAATGGAGATGTCCAAGAAAAGTCCAACAATCCATATGCTAGGTATGTTGGGGGAGGGGTGAAGATGTTTACGGATAAATGCATGTAGCACAGAAGCACTCCTGCCAGATTGATGCTTCTGCAGGTGAAACACCAGGTTTTGCATCTCTCTAGACTAACAGTAGCGTTGAAGATTGTGTTTCATTTCATTTTGTTCTGTACCTTGTTCCACATTAAAAACATTAATAAATGTACCATGTATTTTACACTGTCTTTGAATCCTTTCATAAACTCTCTAAGGTAGGCCAGTATTATTACTTTCACATTACAGATTGGGAGGGGGCCCTGAGACAAGGAAAATAGTAGAGTGTCTTGCTTAAGGTGACTCTAGTGAATGGATGGCTGAGGTGGATTTTGAACCCAAGGCTCCCTAGTATCATATTCTTCATCCATAAGGTATATTTGAACTCCATAGTTTTTCCTTCTGCTCTGTAACTGCCCTATCTTCAATCAATCTTTCTTTTGGTTTTGGATTTTTTATATAATTTGGATAATAGTTTTCTAATTATATTTTACAAATTTTACAAATTAGTGGTTTAATATGTTTTATGATGTCATACTTGTATAATTCCCTCCTTATTGTTTACTACAACTTTATTAGATTGTAAGCCTATGCGGCAGGGTCTTGCTATTTACTGTGTTATCTGTACAGCACCATGTACATCGATGGTGCTATATAAATAAATAATAATAATAATAATAATATAATAGGTGTTTTAACAATTTGCTAGTTGCTTTGAGAGCCTTGGGTTGAACTGGCAGGAAATTACAGAGTTACTGAATAAGCACACTATTTCTTCATATGTGCAGGTGTTAGTTAACGTGCTGAAAAAGCCAAGGGAGGTTCTGATATCATGCTTCCCTGACCGAAAGAACACTCAGTTCCAAATGCCAGTTGCCCCTCAGAATACAGAACTGAAAGGAAGCAAGCTCTGGCCACACCCATCAGCTGGCAGGTTGGGGCGGGGGGGGGGGGTGGAGGGTGGCTAAAGTGTCTTCTGATGGACCTCTTCCTCTGTCAGTGAGCCTGGCAGGCTTATCCAGTTGCAGGGCAAGTGCTCCAAGCCATTCTTGGAAGCTGTGTCTTCTAATATTTATTTATTTATTCATTGTATTTATATCCTGCCTCCAAGGAACTCAAGCCAGGTTACATTACCTTCCTCCCCTCCATTTTATCCTCACAACAATCCTGTGAGGTAGGTGAGACTGAGGCCATAGCTAGACCTAAGGTTTCTCCCTGGATCGTCCAGGGGTCAAACCTGTTCATCTAGGTGACACACAGGGGATCCAGTGCTCAGGCAGGGGTGAACCCCGGATGATCCCAGGATAAACCTTAGGTCTAGCTGTGGCCTGAGAGTCAGTGACTGGGCCAAAGACACCCAACGAGTGGGGTTCATGACCAAGTGGGGACTAGAACCCGGCTCTCCTGGGTCCCAATCCAACACTCTAACCACTACAGCACACTGGCTTCCCATAATGACCCAGAGCGATAGCTGCTCCTTCTCAGAATGCTAGGCCAGGAAGTTTTTTGGGAGGGGACCTCGGGAAGGCATCAGCAGTGGTCTGTGGCACTGCCCAGCAAGGGGCACCAAGAGATGACAGAAACCCTGAACAGCAGCCCTGACTGTAGTACTGCTGGGAGGGCAGCAGTAATTTGTATTACAACCTGTTTTAAACCAGCTGAAAATCATGTAATAGAAAGGCAGGGAATAAAATATCAAAATAAATAAACCATATGAACATTCTCGCAGAAGGAGACACAAGAGTAAATTGGCGAAGGACTCACAGAATACGTAACTAGGCTGGTACATAACTAGGTGCAGTGCGTCTTATCTCCCATTTTCCAAGCAGAAAACTCAGTCCAGAGGATTATTATCCTGGAATGTGTTTCGCATTTCTGAAGGAGTTTTTTGGAACTTCAAAAGGAAAAGCCCAACCCATGACAAAAAATATTCAAAGCTAAAGCCAAATGCCAAAGGGCAAATTGGAGCATGGTGTAAGGCTTGCCAATACGGATGGAGGCAAATCACTGGCGCATGTCATCTCAGGGCTTGTGATTTAGTGCTGCAAACAAATTTCTCACCCACTGAGTAGGAACGATGAAGTGGTTCACCCCTCTATATTTTGCAATCGGCACATAATTGTGCAATCTGTTCACATTATGGATCATATTAAGCTGCATTATACTGAATCAGATCTCAGTATACTGACACAATCCAGCCCCTAGCCCAGTCTTCCCCAGAGAGGTCTCCAGATGTATTGAGTTACAACACTCAGCATCCCCAGCCAGCATACCGGGGGTGATGGGAATTGTAGCCCAACAAATCTGGAGGACATTATGCTGGGGAAGGCTGGGCTAGGCTAATATTGACCTGGTTTGCATGACACAACAGCCCAACATGGATTAATTTGTTTGTTTGTAGTATATATATATATATATATATATATATATATATATATATGTGTGTGTGTGTGTGTGTGTGTGTGTGTGTAGCCTCAGGGCAGCTAATGGCAGCTAATACAACAATCAAAAGAGCAACAAAAATTATTAGGGGTGTCATCAGATGAGCATTTTATTGCATGCTCGACACTGGGCACTCACAGATTTTCCCGGGTCCTATTCATGACGTCATCTAAATCCTGTGTGCCTCTCACCCCCTTTTAGCCTTCTTTGCATGACAAAGAAGACCCCAGTAAATCCAAATTATTTTTGAGACAGAACTTGCCACTATCTCCTGCTGTGTGCAGCAGAAGCAGCATGATCAAAACGGCCCACTGAATGGACGACATGCACATTGTTTACTTCTTCTTTTGAAAGAGGAAGTAATGAGGGACAAACGCATGGGCGGAGAAGCAACGGTAAGGAAACATGATTTCTCCCTGTGTGATGACACTCTAGGAATAAGTAGCAAAGATGAACAAGAAAAAAATAAGATGCTGTTAGACTGCAACACCTGTCATCCCTGACCACTGGCCATGCTGACTGGGGCTGATGGGAGCTGGAATCCAACAACATCTGGAGAGAGAGTTTGCCTGCTCCTGTCTACCATAATGGAATAATCCTCGCCATTAAAATTAGCCTGGAAATCCATCTACCAAATGGCTTCATAACAGCACAATGTCTGTTGGCTGGGTCCACATGCTTACCAGGACAACAATCCTCCTCTTGCACACCCCGTGTTGTGTGACATAAGTGCTACATGTACACAAGGCCAAATAGCTACAATATATTGATTTTATTTGATTTGTACCCTGCTTTTCTACCAAGAAAAGTGGCATTTTAGGAGCTTTCCCTTAAAAGAAAAAGGGCAAGGGGCAGAATGCATGACTTAGGTCTCCATATAGACTGCCCACGTCAGATAAAATATTATGCACATTGTAGAGGAGGAACATGCACCCATTTTTCCAGCATAGAAGAGGAGCATCATTAGCCAGGAAAGCATAATCTCTGATGGTTTTCATCTCTCTCTTTTTTTTATGAAAGAGTCATCATCGATATTATGATTCTAATCCAAATCAATGTTCTCCAAATTCAGGACACAAATCCCACATCCCAATAAAGTGCATAAGTATGTCCATTACTTTTTATTTGCATGTCTTAACAATTTTTTAAAGAGTATCTGGATTTAAGCTGTAATTAGGTGTGTATTAACTCCTGTGCTTTCCCACAAATACCAGCCATTCGACTTCCTCTCTTCCAAGCAATTACAGAATCAGATGATAAGGACACCCATTAAAACATTATGGCAGCTAAAATTTGAAGTTTTTCATACTGACTTCTTGATTTTCCTATAGGCCCAACAGAAAGGAAAAACAGCAAGGAAAGTGTTCCTATAAATACTAAAGAACAGGATGTAACTAGTGGGCCTTGATAAACTTCACTGTCCTAAACACACCTACAATAGTAGCCTGGGACACCATATCTTATCATGCATAATCCAGATCACGTTAAGCAATTTTAATTGATGTTACGCATATGCTTAATTCTCTGTCGTTGAAACCAGTAGGTATTAAAAATGCTTTCCTTTGGTAGGATCCTGTCCAATAGACATAATATTGTTGATGACAATGCAGATTTCATGGTAAAAATAATCCAATTATATTAATACTCACTTGGATTTTAGCAACTGAATTGCTTATAGAAAGATTTCTACGGAGTGAAGAGAAAGATTTTTCAACGGAAATCTGGCATGGTACCAAACAAGGTATCAAACTTGCTATTACTGAAAAAAAATCTCAGTATCAAATGCACCTATTTGCAAAATAAACCTGTACCTATAAAGCAGGTGTGGGTGACCTGAGGCCCTCCAGATGTTTTGGCCTACATCTCCCATGGGTCCTAGCAAGTATAGGCAATAGTGAGGGATCAGGGGAGAATCCTAGAATAGCAGAGTTGGAAGGGGCCTACAAGGCCATCGAGTCCAACCCCCTGCTCAATGCAGGAATCCACCCTAAAGTGGATTTGTAGGCCAAAACAGCAGCAAGGGCCACAATTTGCCCAGCCCTGCTCTGAGGACTTTATTTCAAGAGAACTGTGCTGGTGTTTAGAGAGGGCAGGGTGTGATCCTGCAGCCCCATTTGCTTGTCCAGTATACACGCTTTGGCAAACATGTGTATAAATCTTGACATTCAGTGAAGTGTAAATAATGAAATCATCTCATATTTGGATTGTGTCCTGCCCTGCCTCACCTTGCACAGTGTCCATCACACATTCAGGCAAGATTTTTTTTTTTTTTAAAAAAAAGAATAATTAACTCTGCAAGAAACATTCAAAAACAAAATACAGCTAATTGACAGTATTTGCTGCTGTGAATGTTATGAAATAATAACATGAGGTAGAGCTGTGAAATAAACCCGTTTTACTCAACACTGAACAACTCTCACTACAACTGGAGGTGGAAATAATAAAGATAAAGGATAGATGCAAATAAATGTGCATGCACTGCTTTAAACATATTTTAAAGGGGACCATCTGATGCACAAACAAAAGGAGCCACAGAGGAGGGCTGATCCAGCATTCCAGCTATTCTGTGGGTGCTTCCAGATGGACAGCTCATAGCACTGCCAGTCAAAAGCCACTGTGCCACTATTCTGACTTTCCCTCCTTAACAGATCTTTTGTGCGGTAAAGAACAAGGTGGAAGATGGGAAAACATGGGAGGGTTACAACTTTAAGAAGATGGCATCCGGAGCGTCTGTAAAATTCTAATAATGAGGCAGGGCAATTGCACAATAAAAGCTTCGTCTGGAAGCATCCTTCCAAATGTCTGTCAAATAAGTTGCAAAGCTAGACTTGTACTATGGGAGGGAGAAGAACCCATTGTGGCTGCTCTTAAAATCCTGCCTCTGTCTTCACCCTCAGAGTTTCAGGTGGTACAACCAGGATGATTCCCCTTGCCAAATATGACGTGACAATGTTACTGCAGTACATATTTTTGCTTCCTTCAATTCCTATAAACACTCTCCCTTTCCACCCTGCCTCCAACTCACCATCATTCACTACCACGGTTACAACAAAAACACAGCGTTGACTACATGTACTCCTTGCTCCCCGCCCTGGCCTCCCCCTGATCCGGCATCCATGAGTAATTGTCAGCAGCACTCTTTGGTTTTTTCTTGTCTTTCTTGTCTTTCTTTTTCCTGTAGGTGACCCAGCTTAGAGCAAAAGCCACCAGTAGCAAAGCAGCCACACCACCCAAGGTATAATATAAGAGTTGCTTGGCGCTGCCGCTGTGATCGTCTCGGCTATCTTTTACGACGTGGTCTTCGGCATCTAGTGGACTGCTTAATGCACTCGGCTGGGAGGTGGAATCCTGAGATACAACCATTACGTCTTGCTCAGCTTGGACTGACGAGTCAGACCCCAGGTTTGGCATCTTTGACGCAAGATCGGTGTTAGCTGGACTCCCCGATTCTCCGTCTCCCTGGTTGGGTGGGAAGGAGGTGCTGCCCGTGGGGCTGGGGAGGCAAGAGATCGCATTGGGTGCCAAAATCCAGCCTGACCTGCAAGAGCACTGATAGCTGCCTAGCTGGTTGATGCACATATGTGCACAAGGCTCTTCCTGGCACTCATCCACATCTAAACAAGAAGCGCTATTGATCCCCTCCAGCTGATAGCCCGGATGGCAGGAGCAGAGGAAAGAGCCAAGCGTGTTCACGCAAAGCTGTTCACAAGGCATGTCTGTGGCACACTCGTCAACGTCCTGGCACGCCCAACCATTGGGCTCAGTAGGCCTGTAGCCTTGGTTGCAGTGGCATGTGAAGTTGCCCAGCGTGTTCATGCAGATCTGTTCACAGGGGCGCTGTGGAGCTCTGCATTCATCCACATCCACACAGGTCAGCCCGTCATCAGCCAACATGTAACCTGGGGAGCAGAGGCATTGAAAGCCCCCGGGGCGTGGCAGGCACTGCCCCTGACACGGACTGGAGCTGCAGTAGTCCACAAGGATACAGGACAGACGGTCCCCTCCAAGCTGGTATCCCGAATGACAAGCACACTGGAATGACCCCCCAGCTCGTTCTAGGCACTTGTGCTCACAACCTCCATTGCTGTAGCTGCAACCATAACGCGGCGAAGCACAAAAGGGCCCTGGGCTGGTCCATTCGGAGGTATTGCTGTTTGCTTGCGGCTTGCACACAAGGAAGGTGTTAGGCCTCTCCTCGCCCTGGGGTCCACACACCACTTCAGCTGAGGAGCCAAAGGGCACCGCTACAAGGGAGGCCGTCTCTACGCCAAAAGGGGTGGTGTATCGGACAATGCCTGGCCCCGCCAAAACAAGTGGGCGGCAGGTTCCCTGGAAGCCGAACTTGCACAAGTAGCCAGACTTCCTGTCAGCTGAGTTACTGCAGTAGCCATCTGCCCAGGCCAGTTCCTGAGACAAGGACGGAGCCCCCTGCAGGGTCACACACCTATTTAAGGTGCATGTTTCCCGGGGCTCCTGCCCCCAGTTAGAGTACTGGGTCTCCTCACCTCCTGTCACCCAACTGAAGCCCTTCAGCGGCTGATGTTTCTGGTAGCATTTGCCCTTCTCTCGACGGAGCCCAATCCACAACCTTACCTCTGTGTCTGTGCCAGCTTCTCCCTTGGGCACCTTGGCCAACAGTTGCCTGACAAGCAATGCCTCGTCTTGGTTCTTCAGGGTCATCAGGTTACCTCCGTTGTTTTTGCACTGTTGTTGAGCCTCAATCCAGCTGTACCTTCCGAAGTGGAGTGTGTAGCAAGCAGTTCCAGCACACAGGGCTTCCACCTCTTCGCTGGGCTGGGCCGTTAGTCCCAAGAGCAGGGTTTGCCAGAAGATCCGAAGGACTATCTCCATGTCTAACAAGTGAAGGAGCCGCGAACCTAATGATCTCCCCATTGCAAGCTCAAATTGTATAAATAAATCTTGCAGAGCACATGCTAAGACAATGAAGCTAAGACTGTTTGCCTCCCATATCCCTTCAGCCCAGCAGCTGGGTCCATATGCATCCTGTCTTGTTGTGACTCTTATTTGTCACCGGAGACTTAAGTTTCCTGAGAAACCTTTTATTGTTAACTGCAGCCCTTGTTATCCAATTTGGTTTAACCTATTATTATTGGAAACATCCTTCTTTTTATACCCTCTTTCGTCTTTCTTATTTTTAAACTAACCCTTTTCTTCCATGTGAGAATGTTGCTGGAATGCTCCTTCTCTTCTTTTTTTAAAGTAGTAAAACGTCACTGAACTTCTAAACCATCCAAATAGGGCCTTGCAGTTGTCAAGCAGTCACTGCAATATATATATAATTTTTATTTATTTGCAGAGTCATGTGATCTGGAGATAAGTTGCCCCACAGTTCTGCATATTTCTTTTCCTAGATGGAAAAACATTGCACAGCTCCTTCGTAATATTAATCTCACATTTTCATGATCTTTAAATAGACACAGAAGCCCTTAAATAGAATCTGGGTCATGGGAATGTCGAAGCTTTAAAGACAGAGCCAAGCTTTCCTGAGGTTCTGAACCAATTACTGCACAGTGTGAAGTTCTGATTCAGCCAAAGTTGATAAGCCTACATTACTGTTGAACTTAACAGGTTAGTAAGTAATGTATGTGTTAGCGGAAATACAAAGTCCTAATGCACGTCTGACTTTTAGGATATGCCATTATCCCACGCTCATTACTGGGCACTCACGGAGTTTGCTCAGGTCCCTCATACAATGTCGTCTGCCTCCTGCGCGCCTTCTGCTTCTGGTCTTCCTTGTGCAACACGAAAAACTCATTAAGTCTGATGTTCTTTTAAACTTGGAATTGCTGCTCTCTCCTGCTCCATGCAGGAGAAGCAGCGCCATTAGAACAGTGGACTCAATGGGCCTGGTGCTCGTTCTGTACTTCCTCTTTTGAAAAGAGGAAGTAACTGAGGAACGAAAACACAGGCGGAGAAGCGAATGTAGGGAGCATGTTAACCCCTGGTGTGATGGAGCTTTGAGTTCCATCACACCAGGGTGATGGAACTCAATGATGATGGGTTCATTAAATTTAGGATTCTCTAATTGGCAGCAGCCCTGCCTAGGGGTGCAGGGATTTAACCTGGGTCCTTTACTCACAAAGTATATGCTCTAGCGCTGAGCTATAGACCCCTTCCCACAAATCACCCGTAGGTTTCTACTGGGCAGTGCAACAGTGCCTCTTGCAACAACGTTCAAACTGCTGTGGTGTGGCTTATGCAGAGGCCAGGATAAATTGCCCACGGGGATAGGACGGCGCAAGACATTTTGTCATCTGAAGCACAGCACAAGATTGCTACTGCTCCCCCTCCCCTCCATTCCACCTACAGAAACCAAACAGTCTGCCAACTGAATCTTATGTCAACCCTGTTAATGGGACAGGATCCCCTACGTCACATGAGGGACACACAGCTCAGTCCTGCCAGACACACAGGCAGAGAGGAACAACCAAGGGGTTGCCACTGCTTCCCCCCACATTACCCAGCATCTGAGGACTTCCTCAGTCTGGCTAATGGTAGGGCCGGCCCCTGACAGTGGGATTGTGGGTGAGCAGGGGGAACTGGGTGTGTCTTAGAACCCAGAGAAACAGGCAGAAAATGGAGATGTAGCAGAAGCCAACCTGGAAGGGAAAACCAGGGATAGGTTAGGGAGGCAGGCAGGCAGGCAGGAAGGAAGGAAGGAAGGAAGGAAGAAACAAACAAAAATGCTATAGAAGAGAGACAGCGAGGTTGGTGGGTTGGTAAGTAGAATTAGGGTGACCATATGAAAAGGAGGACAGGGCTCCTGTATCTTTAACAGGTGTATTGAAAAGGGAATTTCAGCAGGTGTCATTGGAATATATGGGGAACCTGGTGAAATTCGCTCTTCATCACAACATTTACAGATGCAGGTGCCCTGCCCTCTTTTAAATCTGGTCACTCTAGTATGGCTCCTGCACCTTTAACTGTTGTGATGAAGAGGGAATTTCACCAGGTTCTCCATATATACAAATGACACCTGCTGAAATTCCCTTTTCTATGAAACTGTTAAAGATACAGGAGCCCTGTCCTCCTTTTCATATGGTCACCCTAGTAAAGTAATATGCCACTGTCTCCTTTTTTGGGGAGCAATGAGTAGGATCCCTCCCATTGACTCGATAGGATCCCTTCCATTGACTCCAATAATAATAATAATAAAATATTTCTAACCCGCCTCTCCATCCCGATCAAGGCGGGGAACAACAACAGGCACAAAACACACAAATACAATCAAAACACAATATACATTATTAAAACTTCCTAAAAACATACTAAAAGCATCCCATTCTCTGATGGGCCTTCCCCATTGCCTCCTTGTCCCCCACTTCCTCATCCAAATATGGAAAGTTGTTCTTCTGGAGTAGGGTGACCCTATGAAAAGGAGGACAGGGCTCCTGTATCTTTAACAGTTTCATAGAAAAGGGAATTTCAGCAGGTGTCATTTGTATATATGAAGAACCTGATGAAATTCCCTCCTCATCACAACATTTAAAGCTGCAGGAGCTATACTAGAGTGACCAGGTTTAAAAGAGGGCAGGTCAACTGCAGCTGTAAATGTTGTGATGAAGAGGAAATTTCACCAGGTTCCCCATATATACAAATGACACCTGCTGAAATTTCCTTTTCAATACTACTGTTAAAGATACAGGAGCCCTGTCCTCCTTTTCATATGGTCACCCTATTCTGGAGCAGCTTCAAGGATGTGGTGGGTGTAAGGTGTGGCCTCCGATATTCCACATTTGCATTTTAAAAGATACCAGCATTAAACTACAGCCAGGGGGGATTCCACACGTCGTACTGAGGGCGCTTCCATGCGCCCGCAGTGCGCCCGCAAAGCGATTGTGTAGCTTGCCTGGCGAAGAGACGAGGAAGAGGCGTCCTTGCCGCTGCCGCCGCCGCCACCCACCTCCCTCCTCGCCGGCCGGGTCGGAGAGCTCGTCGGAAGAAGGCGGGGTGGAGAGCTCTCCACCCCGCCTTCTTCGGCCGAGCTCTCCGACCCAGCTGGTGAGGAGGGTGGCAGCGGCGGCGGCAAGGACGCCTCTTCCTCGTCTCTTCGCCAGGCAAGCTACACGATCGCTTTGGGGGCGCATGGAAGCGCCCTCAGTACAACGTGTGGAATCCCCCCAGGACTAAACAATCAAACTTCAAATGGCAAATCAAAGGGTGAGTCAGGCCCTTGGCACCAAGGAAACCAAAATGACACCAAAATAAAGAATCCTCACCCAAGCCTACTAAACCCAGGCCCGGTTGCTACACACAAAATAAAAGTAACATCTGGCTGGCCCTAAGTTACCCTGCTATGCAACAGGGTGGAGCAACATGCTTCAGGCAACACTAAAGTGGGGAGAAATGCAAACAGGAATTGGGGTCTGAATGGTGTAGAAAGGTGTTTTGGTTTTTAAGTGCTGGCTCTAGCAGACCATTGGGCACCATTTGGTACAGACAGCAAAATAGAGTGGGCCAGCACTAAACCCATTAACTTCTTCCCAACCAATGTATCAGTTCCAAATCATGATGATGATGATGATGATGATGATGATGATGATGATGATGATGATTTATTTCATTCTATACCACCCAGTAGTAAAGTTGCCACAGGAAGTCTTCAAAAGCAACATATCCAATAAAATCACTAGTATGATCTCCACAATAACACTTCCTCAAGTTTAAAAGCTTCATAGCATAGAATCTGTAGGACATAAATTATACCTTGCATAAGTGGCTATATCGGGTGATACTCGTCCAGCATCTTCCAAGCAGTTCTGAATGTATTATATGGATGTAACGTGGAGCCATAGGTGTCACATGGTTTCTGAACCATCAGTGGCCAATTGTGAGGCTTAATGTGTAAAGGGGTGGGTGGGTGTATGAACGCTCTCTGGTTTGTGAGTGGTCAGTGTGTGCGATCTATCAGCGATGCATGTGTGGTTGTAAAATACATGGCTCTATGAACATTATTGACTCCAAAAAGCAGCCTGCCTATTTGTCCTGTCAGATTTCAGTCTGGAAAGCAGTATTGCTGATTCTTTATAAACTGCCATTGAGGGCTCCTCCTTTGTGTTATGCAGAATTAACTCTGCCTTCTACCCTATCAAAATATTTTGACAAAGAAGAATCAGTCATGCGTGGGGCTAATAGCTCCAGCTCCCATCACCTATCACATCCTTCCGCTCGCATTCATATATGGTTGGATTGGTCCTGGGTTGGGAGAGCCCATGGGGTGTATATATCCTGCACAATCGCTATTGTAAATAATACGCGGAAAGTTCTTGTGCAAAGTGACTGGCTTGAACTTCCATAGTGTTAGGGTCAAACTAGACAATACACTGAACCTACAATCCTATATACACATTTACCTGTGAGTAAGTCCTATTGAACTCTGTGTGCTTCCTTCTGAGTAGACATGTATAACAATGCAGTGCAAATGCCTGTATGCATTTAGCATGTCTGGTTTTGATTATTTAACTATAAATTGTGGGGATGAAGGCTGATCAGGATTGGAACCATGCCACATTGGGAACATGTTTTAGCCCTTTCTTGCCATGCTGCAATCCCAAAGAAAATCCTACCCACCCCGACCAACACACTTCTACCTTTTTTCTCTTACAGAAACTCGAAAGCAAAGAAAAATGCCCACATACTAAGCTCATTGTTTTTGTACATTCTTTGCTTTTATCCTAAGAAATTGTTTCCATATATACTCAGTTCCACAACTCCTGCCACTGTGTGGTGAATCAAATTCAGTTATAGGTTCATATTACTTTTCAAAAGGCTTTCAAACAGCAAAGACAAGCATAGTTTCAGTAGTGTTCCTATTTCACAATTCCTGCTTATTTCAGTGGGGCTCGCAAGGGAGAACTTCCTGGTGGATTGTGCCCTTCATTTATCTTGGGGACCCAGCAAACTCTGTCTTCCCAAAAAGTGTTCGCTGTGGTATTGTATTCTGACTTTAACATCCTGCACGGATATCCTGTAGCAATGTCTTAGCTGCTTATCTATTGAATCATGTAGGTTCTTCTCAATCACAGGAAATGTCCGCAATGTAAATGATTTCTAATGTGTCTAAGGTATAGTCTGCTATATTGTAAGTAGCCCTCTAAGATGTGGATAAAGCCAACGCACAATGGGAGGGAGCGCTCCAACCTCATTCTTCTCCTTCCTTGCGTTTGTTGCTCTCTACTTGTGGAGGGCGACAGGAGGCCCCCCACCAGTGTTCTGGCTTGCATGGAAAGCCGTCACAAGTAGAGGGGTGACAAACATGACAAGGGAGAGGACTGATGCTGAAGTAGGGTGACCATATGAAAAGGAGGACAGGGCTCCTGAATCTTTAACAGTTGTATTGAAAAAGGAATTTCAGAAGGTGTCATTTGTATATAAGGAGAACCTGGTGAAATTTCCTCTTCGTCACAACAGTTAAAGCTGAAGGAGCCCTGCCTTCTTTGTTATCTGGTCACTCTGGTATAGCTCCTGCAGCTTTAACTGCTGTGATGAAGAGGGAATTTCACCAGTTTCTCCATATATACAAATGACACCTGCTGAAATTCCCTTTTCTATGCAACTGTTAAAGACACAGGAGCCCTGTCCTCCTTTTCACATGGTCACCCTAGCTGAAGTGCTCCCTCTTGTTGTGTGTTCGCTTTATCTACCTCGAGAATGCCTGATTAGGGCTAGTGTTACAAAACTTCAGAGGGGAAGGGTATCTAAACTGTGCGAGATTAAAGGACGAACTGCACATGAAATCCTGACCCTCGGTACAGTTGCCTTGAGCAAGCTGGCAGCATACTAGGCCTCAAGCCTGGCCTAAATCACTTTGCTGCCTAAGGTGAAGGTCTGAGAGTCCAGGCCAGGAGCTCATGCCATCAGCTTCAGAAGGGACTATCAGTTGCCTTGAGAGGCTGCTAGGGCAGCCATGCCCCCCACCCCTCCCTGGTGCTAATTTAGATCTGCCTGCCTGCCCTGATGGAAAGCAGAAGGGGAGAAGCCTAGGCCAGGGAGCTTGTGCCATCAGCTCCTGGAGAGACCTTCAATTGGCCTGAGAGAATTCTCTTGCCCTCTTGTTTGTTTGTTTGTAACGTTTGTTTTACTATTTCAAATGCTTGAGTGCTTTGGCAGAAAGGCATTCTATTCCTGAAATAAATAAATAAATAAATAAAATGGCCTGGACACCCAGATACACAGAAGCTGTTTATGGGAGACTGTTCTCCTGAGGGCAGCAGGGTAGCTAGCTTAGGAGGTGCAGCACAAGCCCACAAAGCTCCTTCCTCCAACACCTCACTAAAATGCTTTATACCCCCCAGCACCCATGGCCTGAAACATCTGCATCTCTCTGCCTTATGGTAGGGCCAGGCCCATGCATTTCCAAAGCTGGAAGGGATGGAGACCTACTGGGGTAAATGAGTTGCTGTACATGATATTCCTTCTCCAGTCCAGCAGCCAGGAGAATGTGGATATACATAGTTCTGAGCACCAAACTTTTGAGAAAGGAAGACAGGGAGAGCTGCATTCAGCCTCTCCCCTCCCTGTGCAACCGCTGATAGGTGCAGTTGCCCATTTTCTAAAAGGGCTCTGCATACACAACTTTTGCTGCACACAGCTGGATTGAACTAAAGCTCTGTGTGCACTTAGGAAGATTTCTATTCTCTTCACTGTAGGAAGAGAATGGAACATACTCATAGGGATTTCCTGCTGACCACCACATTCATCCTAACCCAGCATAGGCAATCCTCTGAATGACCTTTTGGGAACAGTTCTGCACATGCAAAACAGTGGCACCCAGGGTCCAGGGGTGGAGAGGATAAACCTGTTTCTAGTGTAGTGGGTTCCTTGGAGGGGAAAAGGTGGGATATAAATAAATAAATAAATAAATAAATAAATAAAGTGCCCCTGGACCATGCATGGCAGCCAAAGATTAGTCCTGATCACTTTTTTGAGGAAGAGAGAGAAATTAGTCTAGATACTCTCAGGATAACCCGTCTCCCATGCACATGTTCAAGCTTCTGTTTCTCCTCCATTGACAACTGCGAAGGTCTCCAAGATAAGTGTCCACAGATGACTAGGCTGACCATATGAAAAGGAGGACAGGGTTCCTGTATCTTTAACAGTTGTGTAAAAAAAGGGAATTCCAGCAGGTGTTATTTGTATGCATGCAGCACCTGGTGAATTTCCCTTTTTTAAATACAACTGTTAAAGATAGAGGAGCTGCAGGAAACATGTCTGTATTTTTGGAGCTCCAGGAAACATGTCTGTGTTATCACAGGGCAGCCATGACTCAATCCATAAATCTGGAAAGAGTCTCAGAGCCAAACTGGAAGTTACATAACACTAAAGAGTTTATGTGTGCTTGTTTGTTTGTTTGTTTGTTTGTTTGTAACCAAAAGCAACCTTGGTGATCTGTTGGTGCTCATTTTGTAGTCATTTTCCTGATGAGATGCAGCTGATGCTAGAAAATATGTAGAAATAATTTCATCGCATTGGAATGAACACATTGGCATCTTTGGGGAGTTTCTACTGTGCTGCTATTTTTCTCATTTTCTCATTTTTTTTCTCCGTGAGAGAGCTGCTGCAACAGGCTAGAACTGGTAAAGTTAGGGCCAGGAGGGCAGCCTATTGTCAAAATGCACCACAACATTCCCACCTTTTACTTGCTTTCCAGATTTATCACTGAGGCAAGCTTTTTTCCTCCACCTCTCTGGAGGATAACAAGAGTCTCACACAAAAGTCTAGAACTTAGCAGCAACATAAACCAATTCAGGTCTCTATGGGAGAAATAGAAATATTTAAAAATGTGTGGTTGTATGGACCGATTGCAGTGTAAATGGACTTAAAGGAGAGTATATGAAACAAATGGCTGTGAAGTAAATTGAACAACACCTCAAAATGAGCAGCAGCTACGAAGAAATGTTAAAAACAGTAAGAGCTTCAAGGGCAAACATGAGGAGAATGAGAAAAAGCAGGATTCATTCTGAACTAAAGAAGCTACAGAGGACCCAGAAAACAGGAAGTAAATTGTACTGATTATAAGAAGCTAGGGAACTGAAAAAGGTTAAAGAAACTTCATAACCTCAAGAGGAAGACTAAAAGATCACGGCTGATGGAGGTTGACAGGCCATAGCTAGACCTAAGGTTTATCCCTGGATCGTCCAGGGGTCAAACCTGTTCATCTAGGTGACCCACAGGGGATCCAGGGCTCAGGCAAGGGTGAACCCTGGATGATCCCAGGATAAGCCTTAGGTCTAGCTGTGGCCATACAGAAAGAGAATCTGATGCATTTGTATGCTCCAAAATAAGATTCTCTTTCAAATAGGGCAGAGTTATTTAAACCTTACTTGGATGGCCCTAACAGTGGAAATCTCTCATCATTTCGGAATGTTATTTTGAATGGTAATTTCCTGTCCTTTTCATAAAGTGATGAGCCCTGGCCTTTACTATGCAAAATTGCAGCGTCCTTATTGGACACTGTTTTGAGCAGTATTAAACATATATAGAACATTGCTTGGGTGTGCAGTAAAAGTTCTAAAAATCTCTGTGTTTGTTCATGCAGGGTTATCTATGTGTTTTGGATAGCCTGCTTTTGATTCCAGTATCTCCAGGAAGAAGGTGCATTATCTTCTGACAGTCCTGCTGCCAAGAGCAGCACCTCATTGCTTTTTGATTCAGGTGCCAGGTAAAAGTTCTTGGACTGTGATTGAGCTCTTTCCTTTTCTGACCCTATAAAGTTCCTCATTTGGCAATGAAGAAATCCTGGACATAAATTAAAAGGGGGCAGCAGTTCATTGCAGTTTTCCTCAGCATTATTTATTATTGTTGTTATTTATTTATTTATTTATATCCCACTTTCTCTTAAAGGAGCTAAGGACAGTGTACATGATACCCCACTCATTTTATCCTCATAACATCCCTGTGAAGAAGGAAAGGAAAGGAAAGGAAAGGAAAGGAAAGGAAAAGAAAGGAAAGGAACCTCTCGTGCAAGCACTTGAGTCATTGCTGACTCCTAGAGGGACGCCTGTTTTCGCTGACGTTTTCTTGGCAGACTTTGTAGCGGGGTGGTTTGCCATCGCCTTCCCCGGCCGTTATTACCTTTCCCCCAGCTAACTGGGTACTCATTTTACCAACCTCAGGAGGATGGAAGGCTGAGTCGACCCGAGCCGGCTGCCTGAGAACCAGCTTCCGCTGGGATCGAACTCAGGCCGTGGGGAGAGTTTTGGCGGCATTAACTGCCGCTTACCACTCTGCGCCACACGAGGCTTATATGAAGTATGTTAAGCAGAGCCATAATGAATGATTGGCTTAAATTCACCCAGTGAGCTTCATGGCTTCATGGATCTCTCCAGTCCTACTCCAACACACTAACTGCCACACTACATTAGCACTCAACATCTGCCATGCACAATCGTCCAGAAATATAAAGTATAAACTCCCTCATTTCATCTCACAATGAACAATCTTTGCCTTGTCCTGATAGAGCAAGGGTACAAATCCCATGAGCAGTCTGGGGCAGAAGGAGAGGCCTCTGCTTTATTAATGTTTTTTAAAATATTTCATCATAATAAGCTCTGATGCATGTCTCTCGTAGTGCTGCACTAGTCATTTACACTGTTCACGTAAATAAGTTTGATTTTACATTTTTATTTGCTTTTACTTAAGGAGGCATCAGTTCAGATACATCAGTATGTCACAAATAGTCACAGACTGTGGCATGGGGTGGGGAGGTTCCCCAATAAACGGTGTGATAGGATGAGTTGGTGATATGAGATGTCCTCAGGAACAGATGCCATCTTTGGGATGCAGCAGTAATTCCCCCCTCGCCCCATATAAGATCAATTGCAGGCTCCACAGAGTTCTCCAAACACCTCTGTTTTGAGAGAAAACCATGGAAAACCAGGACTAGATCTTCACTAGTGTTCTTCATTGGCATTGACGTGCCTTGATAACTGTTGGGGTACATTACCTGTACTGCTTTTCCTGCATTATTTCCCAATTTTTATTCTGTACTATCCCAAATACCCCAACAGATGTTGTTGTGTGCACTACGAGATACAAATGCGCAAGAGGGACATTGCGCCACCATGATGGGGCTGTACTGATATGACATGAAGTGCAGATCTGGCCCAAGTGGATGCTATTTTTCTTGTCTGCCTCTGCTAAAGCAGCTATTTATCCTCCGTGAGTTGGGTTACATGTTGCTTTTCCACAGTGGACTGTGTTCAAAGCAGCTCACAATAAACACCAACTTACTATTAGAATACGACATTGCCTCTGCAAAAAAACAATTTGCTAGGCCAATAAACTCAAAGACAACATCAACAATTCAATAAACATAGCATAAATTTAGTATGAAAATGAAATAAACAAGGCAGAAGACATGAGCAAGTACAAAGACTTTCTTACTGACTCAGCCAGTACGGAGTATGTGCTAAGCTAAGGCAATTAGGCATGGATTGACAATCATGGCATCAGAGCAAAACAGGAACAAATTTCATTTTTAACTAAAAGTTTTGAAAAGTAGTAATTCAGCAGTTATCGTATTGATATTTTTGAGGTAAAAACGGATTTTAAAATATTTCTAGCAATTAACCATAACCCCCCTCCTCCCTCCCAATCCCCTTTCCTTTTGTGCCATGTCTTTTAGATTGTAAGCCTGCAGGCAGGGACTGTCAAGAAATACTTTTGTAAGCCGCCGTGAGAGCATTTTTGGCTGAATGGCGGCATAAAAATGCTTAAATAAATAAAAAAATAAAAGTGTTGCCCCCTGGCAGTCTGGAGTAGATTAGTAAGGATGTCCCCTTGGGCAGGAGTTTTTTTCTGATTTCAGGCCTAGACAGCAAGAAGGCAAGAGGTCTGGAAGACCTGGCTGAACACATTCCTTTTTTTTACCAGGCCTCACCCATTTTTATTCAGCATCCAACTTAATTCCTACTAGGTTACCTTTTTAGTTTCTGGTGGGCTGTAAGTTATTATTTTTCGTTGTTTGTTAAGTAAAAGTTGTTGGTTTTAAAGAGAGGCTTGTGTTATACTGGCTGAAAAGTGTCTATATGTGGGGCCCATAGACATGGAGACAGGACAGTAAGAGAAATAAAAAATATGAAAATAACATAGGAAAAAATGTATCCTACTAAACCAGTGGTTCCCAAACTTTTTCAGGTAACCGCCCCCTTGGTTCCACATACTCATGCCCAGTGCCCCCTGCGCGCGGCCCCTTTAAATAGGAAGCACCCGCCGCAGACTTGCCGAGAGAGGGAGGGAAAAGAGAGCTAACGCCTCTGTTTTGCAGCCGGCGTGGCAGGGCACACCAAGCAGGGTATGTCTCTTCACTAGCGTTTTGGTGCTTTTGAAACATTTCAATTCACCGTTAAAAGGACTCTTCTTAAATTGTATTCATACATGTGTGGATTCTTCCCCTATATGGCTTGGGACCAAACTACCTTCTCCCATAAAAATGTCCCTCGGTCTTAAGACCTACTGGAGAGGCGCTTCTTGGAAAAGACAACTTCAAGTGCGTGCGCCCCCCCCCCCCGCCGCCCCTTTGCCTCTTAGCACCCCCCTATGCAATCCCACCGCCCCCAAGGGGGCAATACCGCCCACTTTAGGAACCACTGGACTAAACCTTATCAAGGCTGTTTCCCTACCATAGCCAAAACCTACCAATAAGCAACTTCTTTCAACTCATCCCAGGCCTTAGCTAGACCTAAGGTTTATCCCGGGGTCGTACCTGCCTGCTCCTGGGATTGTGTGTCATTTACATGATCCGGAACGATCCTGGGATAAACCTTAGGTCTAGCTAAGGCCCCAGTCTATTGGCAATGTTTCAGACTTCTTGCTTTCAATTCAGCTTCTTTTGCCCCTGGAGTCAGGGTCCTCTGCAACACTTGCTGTTCTGGATTCCTATTTTGATTTCTAGCTCTTATATTCATTTCCCCCCTACCTACTTGCTAGCTCCACTGATATACCCTATTTTATCTCCCCCTACGCAACCTCTTAGCCCCAAAGGTGGGCAGCAAATGGCCTGTGGGCCACATACAGCCTTTGGCCTCCCTTCGTGCAGCCCCCTGGTATGTTTGTGACACCACCACAATGAGAAACAGAAGAGTGCAGTGCCTTGATGCCTATTCCGGTGTCGCTCTAGGAGCACGCATACACTGCGGTTGAGTTATAGGCAGCCAGGTGCATGCGCCACCCAAACCCAGACTGTGGCACCTACAGCAGCATTCGAATGATACTCTAGGTGCCACACTCTGTTCTTTGGTCACCCATGTGCCTGGCTGCATTCCTGCTGTTCTGGCTTATGTGGAGAGCTTCCTGGGACGCAGGAAGCGCTTGTCTTTAGACAGTTCCAGTCCATTAGTAAAAGGCAAAAAACCCAAGGATTGAGAGGACTGCGGCTGCTCATCCAGAAGGCCTAAATAGGGTTCTAGGCCTTAGCTAGACCTAAGGTTTATCCCGGGGTCGTCCCGGCCTGCTCCCGGGATATCCTGTGTGTCATTTACATAAACAGGGATGACCCCGGGATGATCCCAGGATAAACCTTAGGTCTAGCTAAGGCCCTAGTCAGCTCCTTAATCTGAGCAATGCCTTGCTCTGGCCACCAGTCTGTCTGCAACCATGCCAGCTGCCTCTGGCCTTTTTGATCCTTGTTGCTTGCATGATTTTATATCTCACCTATAATGTGTTCCACTTGTTAGGAAACACACTCATCATTGAAGAAAGCAGTAGTTGTCAAGGTCAAAATTAAACAGATAGTGCCAAAGCGCACAACTCCTAATGTATATATAAATAGGTATCAAACTGGAGTACACAATTATTAAATTAAAATTTTATATATATATATATATATATATATACACACACAATATCATCACTGTGACAGTGAGAATACAGAAATACAATTGTTATTACCAAGCTGAAACAGCTGAATAAACGATATTTGAAACAAACAGTTCATCAGATGATGATAAAGAGCAACAAACTGTATCTTCAGTCTTATGAAAAAATTATGACAAAGTTAAACAGATTTCTTCAGTGTTATAAACAGGCATCCGGTATATTTTCACACCCTGTTTCGTGAATGGCTTCATCAGCAAATATACTGTATTTCTTCAATTCTAAGATGCCATCAATTGTAAGATGCACACTAATTTCAGTACCACCAACAGAAAAAAAGCTTTGATTCTAAGAAATAATAAACGCACCCGCGATTCTAAGACGCACTCCATTTTTAGAGATGTTTATATGGGGGAAAAAGTGTGTCTTAGAATTGAAGAAATACGGTAGTATGACAACTGAAAAGACATGAATACTGGTAAATTAAAGTTTAGTAACACCCCAGAGAAGCTACATATCATTATTTATACAAGAAATATTCAAGTTGGTATAAGTATTTTAACTCACCACCATCTAATTGGCAATTGCCGTGGATGCTAAGAAGGAAATATTCTTCCGCTCCATATGGAGAATCACTGTGAAAAAGTATGCCCATGGCCCAAAAAAGTTGCTTACTTTTGCTCTGTTCATCTACCCAACTGTGTAATTTTTCAGCTCAGGGTGGGGGTTAAACAAGTGCTGGGATACACATACACTCTGAAGCTGTGTGTTGGGAATGCATTGTGCTGCTGCCATGTTGGGCTCAACACCTTTCATAAACGGATCACGGAGTGGCTGGCACTCTTTTGCAGAGGGCATGCATTAGGTTATGTCTCTTAGCTGCGGTGTATAATGAGTGCAGTGTATAAGATACAAATGAGCATGGAAAAACATCAAGAACATATTAAAATGATATGGGACCAAGATATGGTAGGACAGTTAAGTGGTCAAGAGTGGGGGAAGATATGGAGTCAACGTATATTAAAGAGTATGTCGACAAGAATAAAAGAAAACTACTACAAATTAGTATGGAGGTGGTATTTAACACCAGTAAGATTACACCAGATAGATAAGAAATATTCAGTAAATTGTTGGAGAGGGTGTCAGGGAATAGGTACATATTTTCATATGTGGTGGGATTGTAAAAATATTCAGAAGTTTTGGCAAATGGTATTTAAAGAAATAAATGAAATAATGGGATGGAAGGTAGAAATAGGCCTAAAGATAGCATTGTTATCAATATATGAAGGGGTCCAATGTACGCAAAATAGTAAAGAATTAATTACTAATTTACTAACAGCAGCTAGACTGATAATTACTAGGAATTGGAAAGAACAAAGAGAATATAAAATAGAAGAATGGTATAAAGAAGTCTAGGATATTGCTATTAATGATAGGCTAACAGGGTGTATGAAAGTTAAGAAAGGAATATTAAAGCGGAATGATTTTGAGGAGATTTGGAAACCATTTGTTAAATTTGTATTAGGAAAAGGGAAAGGGTGTAAACCGTCACAAGATGTGTTACAATTTTGGAGTGGAGAATAATGGTCCCAGGGGGTGGGTTGCACTTTTTATTATTATCATTTTTATTATGGTTATTATTATTGTTGTTGTTGTTGTTGTTGTTAGATTATTATTATTATTATTATTATTATTATTATTATTATTATTTATATAGCACCATCAATGTACATGGTGCTGTACAGAGTAAAACAGTAAATAGCAAGACCCTGCCGCATAGGCTTACATTCTAATAAAATCATAATAAAACAATAAGGAGGGGAAGAGAATGCAAACAGGCACAGGGTAGGGTAAACAGGCACTGGGTAGGGTAAAACTAGCAGTATAAAGTCAGAACAAAGTAGATTTTTTTTCTTTGTTCTTTATCGTTATTATTGTAGGGTAATGAGTTGATGTTAAATAAAAATTTAAATAATAATAATAAAAAAATCAACGTACAAAAAAAAAAAAGGAACTAGTACCCCTCTGCCTCAGCTGTGTGCTTCCTCTCTCCCTAGATCACGATAAAGAAATAATAATGACTATCTAAGAACCTGCAAGAAAATCTGTAAGGCAGTAAAGGAATAATAATCAAGTTAGTGGTAGGTGACGTGACTTACAGAATAACTGTCAGTGCAATGTGACCAAGTGCCAAACTGCACATGATGTTAACCACATGTTTAAACAAGCATGCTTTACCGCGTCACTTTTATTCTGGAGAAAAAGCAGCCATGGGCGCCTGATCTGGAACCTATTTGCAATGCAGCCTGGGGCTCTGAGTTGGTTTTCTTCCGAAAATTGCGCTGTGCTTGGCTGCTCTTTTCCCCCAGAGTTGCAGTTTGCTGTAAACAGCCCTTTCTGGGGCAAAAGGCAGCCAGAAGGGAACCATTTTCATCAGAAAACAAGCGCAGGTCAGGAGGCAAGAATTAGACTAGAAGCACATTCCAGACTGGGCCTTGGGGCTGTTTTTTCTCCCAATAAAAGTGACCAGGTTAAGGGGGTTTCTTCTTATGTTATGTGATTCTTTTATAAAGAATTTGCTGTGAAAGATCAAGTCTTAGATTCCTGTCTTCTGGTGTGTGTGTTTTTTTCTGTTTTGTACTGAGAAGTTGAAGGACCCCGAAGTTTGGTATTGTTTTATTTAACCCTTGCTTCTAACCACCACCCAGAGCCGTGGAATGCTCAATATGATGGATTTGTTAGATAGGACATATCTTGGGACTCCTCTGTGTAAACATGCTTACAGGGTTGCTTGTTTTTTACATTCTTTGTGCAGTGTTTTACAACTGACTCTAAATTAGATCCTTTGTTTGGAAGTTGTAACATGTGCTTACTCTCTGCTTTCCATTCTTCCTTTCCTGCAATCTCCTTATCAACCTTTAGCACAAGTTTATCAAGGTCAGGGCATGCGCGCGCACGCGCACACACGCACACACAGATGACTTGGTCCATTTCCTTCTTCTGAGATATTTAAGTAATTTCCTAGTCAGCGGTAGACATTTTAACTCAGCTTCCATTATGGTGGTTTTGAATAATCCCCAACCTTCTGGGGACTGTCTTCACGGCGCCACATTGGCACCACTCCACCACCAAACCCTGCAGTATCGTTGGTGCCGGTTGGCAGCAAGTTATGCAGACAAAGGAAAGCAGAGCTATTAGGCTCACTGGGCCCACTCCCTCTTGCGACTTCCAGCAACCAATGGCAGGTCACTTTCCACTCGGGAACACCCCTGGAGCAGCACCCGAGCAAGGACAGATGGGAAAGAGCCACGCTGACCTCACTCGGGCAAGAAAAGTTGGGGTAAATTCCCAACTTTTCTGCTCCACATCTTTGGCTCTTTGCCCCGGGGTGGCTCCGAATCGGCGGCTGCGTCATATCACCAATGCAGCACGGATTTGGAGCCACCCCAGGGCAAGGAAATGTATAGACAGCCTCCTGGAGAGATTTCACTCTCTCGGCTTTCACATCTCTCTTTTTACCGGTCCCTCATTTATTTGTGGGAGAGAGAAAGTGAGGTAGGCTCACCTGATGCAGTGACTACCCCTAGGTGGTGAGCTTCTTGACTGACTGGATTTGAACCTGACACTTTAGCCTAGCCTTCCCCAACCTGATGCCCTTTAGAGGAGGACTGCAACACCCATGCTGGCTGAGAATGATGTGAGTTGTAGTCCAACGCATCTGGAGGGCACGAGGCTAGAGAAGGCTGCTGTAGCCACTTACATCACACTGCCTTTTTCACTGTGTTTTTAAAAATATACAGAATGTGAACCACCTTGTGGATCTTTATACAAGTATTTAAATAAATTAATAGCTTGCCACCCAAGACTAGCATCCGTGCTACTGTCTGTGTGCCCAGTGCTTGACCACTCCAGCTGGGATTCAGGAGAAGGAGAATCTCTGGTTCCACTCTGCACCGTAGTTGAGAGATCATTGCACAGTGGTGTCATTTCACTTAATGATCTCTGTAAAACTTTTCCAGGCCAACCACCACCATGGTCCTCTTATGGAGAGACTGGACTCTACCTGGCAGCAGCACAGTGCTCACACATATACGTTAACAACACACACAGCTTTGGAACACATGTATGTCCACCTGCGGTACTCCAATTGCAATCCCTTCCTCATCTGATGCACTCCTAATTGGACTTACGTAGGAGTAAGCTCCACAGAACACAGCGAGGAAACATTTATTTGTGAGGAAACATGCATAGGATTGCCCTGCACAAAAATAATGACTCCACTGGACCTATTTATTAAATTGCTTTGCATCTGCCAATTTTGGTGACTGGCGAAAAGAATAAATCATTTTAATGCAAAAGGTCAGGAGAATTCTATTTGGCTGGAAGCCTTAAATGAAGTACATTAGTTAAGATCTATGGAGAGATAATATTCTGTAGAAAAGGCAGCCTTCTGAGGGGAAATCTGATGTATATTCCCTGGTGTGCTCTAACTAAGGGGATTCCCTCAGCACTATGGCTGGTCTGCTCTTAACCTTAGGGTGCAATCTTATGCATGTTTAGCCAGCTGTGCTGGGAAATGCTGGGAGTTATAGGCCCTCTTTCTATCTAAACACACATAAGATTGTACCCACAGTGGTGGCATGAGGGGCAAGCCACCCCCACCCCAAACAAGGAGCTTGCCACCCCAGTTTCTGGCAGACAAAGCCTGCCCCACCATTAAGCAGGGGAAAGTGCCCTCATGAGGCAGCAGAGCAGGAAGAGCTGTGAATTCAGCTGCTCTCCCCACCCTGGCCAGGAGGGACCATGGCTTCTTTCTCGCTGGCGCTGCTGCCCACTCGCTCTCTTGCTCACGCACTGGCTGGGTTTGGACGACAATGGAGGTGGGGTAAAGAGTCAATCGTCCGTTGTGTTGCTTATCGTGTCCTGTGTGGGGGACACACAACTGGCATACAACTCACGGCATGCTATTTTTTTTATTATTATTTAACCCACGGAGAAAAACAATGGGCTGCTTCATTGCTTATCCGGAGACCTGTTGATTAAAATGTCATGTGATGCGCTTTGCTGCATGTACTGTTTCCATTGGCCATAGAGTCCTCCAACAGGAGCGGCTGAAAGCACCCTGGCCGCTCCTGTACAGCTGGCAGAACGTGCAATGCATGATTGGATAGGGCCGGGAGGACTGAGGGAGGAGTACCAGCCGTCCATAAGGCCCACGAGACTTTCAGCCGTGTGACGAGGGTGGGACAACATGTCATGTGGGGAGCACCGGCAACATAACACACAGTGAGTTGCCTGTTCACCCCACCCCACCCCTGTTGCCTAAAGTGTTGTCCGAACTCAGCAACTTAGTCAGCCACTCGCTCCTACCAGCTGCTCTGCCGGACCTCTAGCGATAGTTGCTGCACGAGGCGGGAGCAGCAGCCAGGCTACGGGGAGGAAGGAGCACGTGGAGAAAGTGCAGGCAGCAGAGCGGCTGCCGAGAAGAGCGGTAGGCTGGCCACAACGTATCCCCAGGTTCTCTTCCCTCGTCAGGAGCTGCAGATTGGGGTCATCTCCCCTCCTGAGCTGCTGCCCTCCTGCCCTAATCAGCACTGCAAATAGGTTTGGGAGAAAGAGAGAGACGCTGTGGGTCTGTGTGTGTTCTCTCCTCCCCCACCCCCAAACTGGACTCCAGCAGGATTGGGAGAGAAAAGAAAGGGTGGGAGGGAGGGAGGTGGGACAGAGCGATATTGGCCAAGTGGGCTGCTCTTCACTGCTTAAGGTAGCCTGTTGCCCTCTCAAGTGCTGTATTATTATTATTATTATTATTATTATTATTATTATTATTAATTGCATTTTTATACCGCCCAATAGCCGAAGTTCCCTGGGCGGTTCACAAAAAACTAAAACAATTCAAAGTGTAAAACAAACAGTATAAAAACATGAGATAAAATACACATTAAAATGAATTAAAACATACCATACATGATTAAAACATCCTGAAAACATTCTAAAATTTCACTGGATAGGCCTGCCGGAATAGATCAGTCTTTATTGCTTTTTTAAATTCTAAAAGACTGTCAAGTTGACGAATCTCCTCCGGCAGGCCATTCCACAGTCTGGGAGCAGCAGAAGAGAAGGTCCTCTGGGTAACCGTTGTTAATCTAGTTTTTGCTAGCTGAAGGGGATTCTTCCCAGAGGACCTGAGTGTGTGGGATGGATTGAACGGGAGAAGGCGATCCCACAGGTAGCCTGGACCCAAACTATGTAGGGCTTTAAAGGTAATAACCAACACTTTGTACTTCGCCCGGAAACTAATCGTCAGCCAGTGAAGAGATTTTAAAACTGGTGTAATGTGGTCTCCCCTAGGTGTACCAGTGACCAGCCTGGCTGCCATATTTTGGACTAATTGAAGTTTCCGGACTAGGCACAGAGGTAGAGCGCATTACAGAAGTCAAGCCTCGAAGTTACCAGTGCGTGCACTACCGAAGAAGATGCTTTCCCAATGTCAGCACTGAAATTAGATTCAACTGCCAGTCTGTTAGCCTCTGTATGTGGAATAGGGGTGCACCACCTTGTCCTTCACTTCAGGTAGTAAAATGTCTTGGGCCAGCCCTGGGCTATCCAGCACACCCTGCCCTCACTGGCACAAGGCCTCACCTACCAAGAGCTTCACCCCCACGTTCCCGTTTCCCTCGAATATCCCCATGGCGTAAATCTGTCATTGTCGTTGTTAGCTAAATCACACCCCAGGCGGAGGTGCTCCTAGGATCCTTTGTATACCAGAAAAAGGGTTTAAGGGGGAGAAATGTAAAAAATCATTAAAAAATCAACGGATGACCCAATCCGATTCAAAATTGGTGTGCTTAAAGCCCTTCTTAATATCTATTACTGTGCCAATTTTGATGTCTTTATCTTTAAAAACTTACGCAGATGTAAGCATTTGTTTAATTTGTACTTTAAACTTCTCAAATCCTCCTCCTGCGCCCCCAGTGGCCGCTTGGAGAGCAACAAAAGATTCGCTCCTAAAGGGGTAGTAAAATACGGCAGTTCTTTTGGCTAAGAAGCACGATTAAAGCAGGATGCCTGGGAGTGCTTCACAGTCAAAGCAGATTATAAGATGGAAAACTTCAGAGTCCTTTACACGCAATTTGCAGTAACGCTGGTGTGATGAAGCTACAAGTGGGCGCATGGGTAGAGTCT
The DNA here is from genome assembly GCF_023053635.1 of Elgaria multicarinata webbii. Classification (NCBI taxonomy): domain Eukaryota; kingdom Metazoa; phylum Chordata; class Lepidosauria; order Squamata; family Anguidae; genus Elgaria; species Elgaria multicarinata. Next base: position 8,202,316 of record NC_086177.1, read on the forward strand.
GTAATCTGCCCGCTACTTTGACGTCGCCACAATGTGTTGCTCCAAGACACTGTGGGAACTGCAAAGTGGCAGCACGCAATCCACCCATCTCAGCCACTTGGTAAATTCAACCCAAAGGGCACAGACAGGTGGGAGAGTTCATTGCTGGTGGAGCCTCCTGAGGCACTGGGCCCTCAGCAGTTGCCCAAGACTCCTGGGTGCTACTTCTTGGACCCCTACCAAGCTAGATGCTGCAAGATAAGTTTGTCCCGTCAGCTTAAAGTACACATCAAGAGAGGATTCTGCCCACTGTGTCTCTGCTTGAATCATCACTTTGGTCTTGTCTCCTTCCAGTCTCTGTTGTAGGGTAGGCAGTTCTGCCTCAGCTGTGACTGCATCGTTCAACCCCTCCTGAGGCAGAGACGGAACAGAACTTCCGGCCCTGAGAGGAGGCACACCCAGAAGAGTGACGCAAGTAGAAACGCAGTGGGTGACCTCTTCTCTTCGCAGACACTCCTTACTCCCCCAGAAGGGTTTTATTTGTCACAGCTGGAAGAGTGAAGTGTGTCTCCAGTTGAAATCAGGGAGGGAAAGTGCGCCTCCGTTTTGGATACAGCTGCCTTAAAGTCAAGGCAAAAACACTTCCAATGACTTAGAACTCATTAGCAAATGTGATATTATAGAACTTCAGTTCTGGTTCACTGGGTTTTCATTATCTTTCTTGAATTCCTAATTTATCACCAGTGGCCTTAGATGGGATTCAATCACATCCAGTGATGCAGTTACATATTTCTAGACCATGGGTAGACAACCCAAAGTCCTTCAGATGTTTTAGACTGCAACTTATATCATCCCAGGTTGATGGGAGATGTAGTCCAAACATTTCGATGGCACCAGATTGCCTACCCCTGTTTTATGGGTGGGGCGGTCTTTAAATGACAGCTTTTTAAATGGATATTGCTGTTTTTATGTTTTTTAATTTTTGTATATTTGTTTTTAATGTTCATTGTTTTTAACTTTTGTAAACCGCCCAGAGAGCTTTGGCTATGGGGAGGTATATAAATGTAATAAATAAATAAATATTACTTCAAAATCTGGCAAGGCAGCCCTGCTAGGCTTGGAACCCTCCTGCACAATCTGCTGAGTTAGGCTCTAGATGTCTGCCCTGAATGCACCACTGATCACACCCATTCAGACTGGATCTTGGATCCAATTGTCCACTACCACTGACTCGTCTGTCACTAGCTTCTGCAATTTTCTCAGCCCTTTCACCATACTGGGTCTATTCGGACATAATAGCAGCATCCAGCAGCAATTCATGGGTTAATTAATGGGATATTCTAGGAAAACAGAAGTGGCTCAGGAGTGATGTGCATCCCCACAATTCATGGGTTAATTAACCCATGAATTGCAGGGACTCACACAACTACCAAGCGCTTTCAGTTTCCTGGAACAACCTACAAATGCAGCATTCATAGGTTGTTTCTATGATTAGGTCCAAACAGGGGCACTTAGGGTTGCTTGTGGGTTAAACAACCCCAAGTTAACCTAAGAACAAACCATGGGTTGGGGCGGCTCGGGCACAGCACATGTCCCCGCAATTCATGGATTAATTAACCCACAAATTGCCGCCAGACGCTGACATTATCAGGGCCGGTGCTGCCACAGAAGCAACTCAGGCAGCGGCCTAGAGCGCCAAGCAAACAAGGGCGCCGAACAGCGCACCCGGAAGCTGCTCTCCTAGAGCGGCTTCTGGGTGCGCTGTTCCAAAGCCGCTGCCCCCCAACCCCAGCGTCCTCCTTCGAAGCCAGGACGCTGGGGTTGGAGGCGGAGGCTTCAGTACGGCGTGCCAGGAAGCCACTTCCAAGTGTGCCGCTTCAAAGCCTCTGCCCCGCTCCCCAACCCCAGCATCCTGGCTTCAAAGCCAGGAGTGGGCGTGGCGGGGGGTGGAGGCTTCAGTACGGCGCGCCAGGAAGCCACTTCCGGGCGCGCTGCTTTGAAGCCTCCGCCCGATCACCCCTCCTCCCAACCCCAGCATCCTGGCTTCAAAGCCAGGAGCGGGAGGGAGTGGGCGCGTGTCAGCTGGCGAGCAAGCGGTGAGCAGGCGAGCAGGGAGTGAGTGAGTGAGTCAGCGAGTGAGTGAGGGGCAGGAGAGCGGGTGGGCGGACAGGGGGTGGGAGCGAGCGAGCGGGAGGGGTGGGAGCGAGTGAGCGGGGGGCGGGGGGTGGGAGCGAGCGAGCGGGCGGAGGGGTGGGGCGGAGCCTTCAGAACGCGCCTGCCTAGGGTGCAATATAGTCTGGCGCCGGCCCTGGACATTGTATCCAAACAGGTACACTGTGTAAAACCTGTTTTAAACCGTTTTTCTTTAAATATTCCGGCTCTTTTGCCGGCAGCAGGAGGCCGGTGGGGAGTTGGGCTCGGCGGCAAGGAAGCCGCCGAGCCCTGGGAACTTTTCGCCGCCGCCGCCGCCGCCGCCTCTTCCTCCATCTCTTCTGACCAGGTAGCTTCACTAGGACTTTCGGGGCGCCCTGAAGCGCTTTCGGGGCGCCCCGAAGACTGTGTGTGGAAGCCCCCCTGCTGACATGCCCTTTTCTATGCAACTGTTAAAGATACAGGAGCCCTGTCCTCCTTTTGCAGGCAGGGACTGACATGCTACTTATCTTTGCAAGCTGGTCTGGGGGCTTTCTTGGCTAAAGGATGGCTTGTAACTGTTGTAAATATATAAATCACCATGAAATCCAGTATGTAATTTATTGGAGAACCGGGGAGTGAACTGACATATAGTTAGCTAGCCAAAACTTGTACTGTAGTGAGTTTCAGGCCAAGAAACAGTGTTCTGTATTTTTTAAGCATGATGGTATTGTTCATGCATTTCTCTTGGCAATACGCCTTTCACTCTTACAGATATCAGATGAGCTGTATGAATACAAGCCATCTCTGATGTTTATTCAAGGAAATGGGGCTTTGGGAGGTTTCAATTGCAGGAAGACTGGAAAATAGCGTTTGTGAAATCACTGAGGTTTCCTTCAACAATATTGTTTAAAGGAAGTTCAGGGCCTAATGGCTGGGTTTGACCATTATTATGCTACTTGAAGTGTGCACCAAGGGATCCCTTGAAGTGTTCCTCATTTACATTCAGCTACGGGAAAGCGTAGAAGTAGTTTAGATTTCCTGATAGCGGCTGCTATAAATCCCATTGTTCCAATGCTGACTCCTTGACAGGACCCTGATCAGACAAAGCTGCTGAGATGAGGCTTACTCAGGGGCATTATTTAATGACGGGAGGTCAGTGTCTCCCGCTCAAGTTTCAGCCCACATGAAAGCTATGCCTTAGGAGCACTTCTGTCTCTTCCCAGCTCACTAGGCCCATGTACGGAGTAATTAATTAGAAACAATTTAACAAGATTGTGTTTTAGGTGTAGAAGGAGGGCCTTCTCCACTGTGGCACCCCGGTTGTGGAATGAGCTCCCCAGAGAGGTCCGCCTGGCGCCTACACTGTACTCCTTTCGTCGCCAGCTGAAGACCTTTTTATTCTCTCAGTATTTAAACACTTAATTTTAATTTTAATTTTACTGTTCTAACTCTGTATTTTAATCTTATATCAATTTTGTTGCGTGGTTTTATCCTGGTTGTGCTTTTTATACTGTATTTTGTAATTGTGCTTTTAACCTGTTGGTTGTTTTATTATGGTTTTAACTTTTGTGAACTGCCCAGAGAGCTTCGGCTATTGGGCGGTATAAAAACGTAATAAATAAATACATACATACATACATATCTAAAGACACAGATCCTGTTGCTTAACAATAGTGTGTGAGTGTATGTAACTGGGGGGTGGCTGTCTGTACACTCCTAAAAAAACCACAGTGGGTGTGCAGTGGCACTACATCGGTTACATGACACAGCAGGCCACCGTGGGCCTTGCCTTTTAGGCTGGAGCGAGGCAAACATGGCTCTTCCGCCATCTGCCCTCACTCCAGTGTCGATGCAGAGGTGTTCCCGAGCGGAAGGCAAACCATGACTGGTTGCCATTTATGAGGGCAGGAGCGGACCAGCAAGCCACATGGCTTCCACCTGTACAGCACCATGTACATTGATGGTGCTATATAAATAAATATTAATAATAATAATAATAACCCCACACCCTCCCCCTGTGTCCAGATTAGCTGCCCTCACCCTGCAGCAGAGAAAAGCAGCAGCAAAAGCGGCGGCAACAAAGTGCACATATAGGCAGCCCCAGGGTCATTACTAGACACCGAAAAGATTTGGGGCTCAGGGTTCTAGGACATGAATCTGCATAAATTTTGCATATGCTAATTTATATCTATACATGTAATTTTATACAAAGTACTAGGATTTCTACAAAACGTATAGAAGGCAAAGGCAGCCAATTACTTTCTCATCCAGATCATTTCAAATAAAATAAATTATTCAGTTAGCTTGCACAACCCTCTTCCAAATCTTCCCAAATCAGAATTTTCTCTTCAATTACAATTGATTTGTAATGACTTTGAACAGGTCCGAAAGAACGCACAAAAAGCAGTGGGTGGCTGGGTTGGGATTGGGGGGCGGAGCAGTGAGTTCGTCACACAGGTGGAAATTTCCATCAACAGCAATAGAATTGCAGCTCACCTACCCTTCTGCAACTGTGCCGCCCCAGAAAACAAGCCCCTCACATGGTAATTAAACTTGGTGATCAAGGAGAAACTAGGAACAGAGGAAGCTGCCTTATACTGTTTCAGACCATTGGTCCACCCAGCCCAGTACTGTCGACACGGACTGGCAGCAATGGGTCTCCAGGATTTCAGGCAAACTTCTTTCCTTGCCGCACCTGCAGATACCTGGGACCTTCTGCATGCAAATCAGGTGCTCTATCACACACTGTGTGGAATGGCTGGGCGTTTTTGGTGGGGAAAGAGCCAGACATATAACGGAGTTGGTGAGGCATGGGGGCGGTTCATGGAGGGTGAGAGGGCAGGGATGCTGAGAGAATGATGAGGACAGGAAGAATATTCATTTGGAACAATCAAATGGCCCTCAGCTCCAGCGAGCTTCCTGGAAGGGCCTCACAGCCTCACTTTCTAAGGCAACCAAGTGGAGTGGGCCTGGCTAGGGCTAACTGCCATATGGCAAATCCACACTTCATCTCCTGCCGGTCCATCTGAGGGAGAGGTGAGACAGAAAGCACACACACACACACACCCAGCAGTTGGCTTGGCTGGGACCAATTGTTCTCCTTTGGTGCCATCATCTGGCCATTTAAGGTCACTTCTCTCTAGCTCTAATTCTGTAGATGTTGAAGGTATTTCTCCATCTGCTATCTCCTGTTTGGGAGATTTCTCTCAGACTATGCGCCCCACTGGCCTTATTCTCCATGGCCTAGTTTTCACTGAGGTGGTAACCTGTAATTGGGCAGTAACTCTTTCAACTGGAGGTGAGGATTCACATGACTGAATGCTCCTCCACATAGAGACAGCTAGGGAATTTTTGTAGGGAATTTTTGTATGGAGAATCACTCAGTCTTGTGAGCCCCCATCTGTAGTCTGAAGTGGTTCTGTCCAGACACTAGACTTGTTGAGCCCGCCCCGTCTCCTGCCCTGCATTCCAGTGCCTATCCCGCACTGGGATCCATCCCTGACTACGCCCACTCTTTTAATCTGAACTGAAGCCATCACTGACAGACAACAAACAACTCTGGTGACATTGGAGCAATGTAAAAAGTAAGGCTGTGCACCACCTCAGCCCAAATCCCAGGTGGTACTGAGTTGGCCCAAGGCATCCCGAAGCTAAAACAGATCAGCACCGAAGCCTCAGGATGCCTCGGGACAATTCAGGGCAGTGCTGGGCCACTCCCCTCACCCTCCCACCTGTCCAGAAAAAATGGTACCAGGCTGGCCGTGAATCCAGGTGAGTCCATTGGACTCATTGGTCACCAGTTTCCACCACAGCCATCGCTGGGAATTCACATGTGTCCTCTTCAGAGCCAGGCTCTGGTTTAAAGGAAGATCGCAGGGGCTCTCAACTACAGCAGCCATAAAGGGCCATTTCTAGAATTTTGCGGCCATAGAGCTATTCAAAATAGAGAGACCCTGGAATCTTCTTTAAATCACAGCTCGGCTCTGAAGAGAACATGCATGAAAGGAAGTCCCGTTGGTGACCACACAGTGTCGTTTCTGGGTTTGGGGGGAGGGAGGGAAGGAAGGAAGGAAGGAGCAGGAACAAGCAGATAGGGAGGGAGTCGGGAGTTCAATGGTCTTCCCTCAGTTTTCCTGAGTGGCCCACAGTGTGGCCACCATCCAGGAACTTTGCAAATGCTGAACTACCTTGGTGGGGGCAATTTTGCCTCTGCTTTGGTTCTGAGGCAAGATGGACAAGTCCCGAGGCAGCCCAAGGTGAATTGGGGCCATTTTGGAACCCCTGAAATGGCCTCCAAGGCAAGGGGGGAACTGTGCACAGCCTTAGTAAAAAGTCACGGTAAAACACCACCTTGAAAAAGTGCAGTTTTGCAGAGGAAATCGTGTGGCTACGAGTTGGTGGCTGCATCATATAAACAACAGGGCACAACTGCACAGCCCCAATGGGGTTTATAGAGCAAACAGACAAGCCCCTGCTCTGGCAACGGCAGCCTCATTTTGCTAATTGCTCATGCAATTAGTGAGGAAAGGCTTCCTGGAAAGCTCCCTCCCTCCCGTTGACAGGATGTTGTAAAAAGCTATTCCTCAGCTCTAGCTTCTTGCCTGATCAACCGTTCAGCGTAGGCCCCCTGTTTTGCAAAGGAGGGTGTTGTTCTGGACGTGAGGCTGCCCAGGCTCAACAGAACTGAATGGGATGGTTGGTTCATTGGCCAGTTTGCTGAGCCAAGCCAGCCAATGGGAGACCATGGATGGGGGCTGGCAGTGAAGGCAAAAGATGAGCGAAGCAGTCTCCTTGGGGAGCAGCCGCCTCAGCTACTGCATCTGTCCTGTCCTGTCCCTGAAAGTGTGGCTCCTACACAGTGCACAGCTCACACCAACCTCATGATCAAACCCACTTGCAGGGTGGATAGGCAGGGACTTGTGTGGGTGAGTCTTCTGTGCATGTGGCTTGCAAGGAGCGGCCACAGCCCAGAGTGCCTTGATGCGGGGCTTCCTGAAGGTCCTCCCTCAGCTTTGCCTTTCCCACCGTGTGCAGGCGGTGGGTGGCACTTCCCAAGGGCTCACCTCATCCTTCACCTTTCCTGCTGGCCGAGAAAGGTGAGGGAACAAGAAAAGCCATTCTGTGGTCATAGGCGTGCGCAGCACATTTCATTAGGTGGCTCGGCCAGGGTTTATTTTTTTTAAGGTAAACATTGATTGAACATACAGTAATAAAGGACTTTTTTTTCATTCATCAAACAAACGAAATAAACGAAAACTGAAGTAAACTGTATTTTTTTAATTAACAAGTAATCTGTACTGCACTGTTATAATTATTTGATTGGGACTGAAGTAGAGGAGCACTAATTTTACTGTACTTATTGTCTTTAAATATGGTTAAATATCCCACAGTTACCTTGCTATTCTATTTCTACAATTCTTTTTCTCCTGTCTTTTTTTTGTCCTCTCTTCGTTTTCAGGCTGCATCCTATGCACATTTACCTCAGAGTAAGTTTGATTGATCTCAGTGGGGCTTACTTCTGAGTAGACATACATAGGATTGTGCTGTAGCTCTGTTTTTATGGTGACACAAGATACACACATACCATGTTTACCAAAAGAACGGCTTGAAAAAAGGGGGTTGGACACCCCAAAATAAGCAAGGGCAGATAGGAATCGTTTTAGCAAGCATTCTGAAAAAGGTGCTGCTGAATGAACCCTCCTTAGCCAGGAGGTCCTGGGGGGCATTGCAGTTCTCCCCCCTTCCTTTTCTTTTCTCTTGCTGGAGTCCAGACTGGGGTGGGCGGTGGGGCAGCAATGAGGAGAGAAGGCACATAAACAGACAGCTTCTCTCTCTCTCTCCCAAACATTACAGTACGAGAGGAGGGCAGCAGCTCCAAAGGGGGGAGGGCCCCAATCCGCAGCTCCGGGCAATCTTACTACTTACAGAAACAGTCCCCTCCTCGGCGCCACCACGTGCTGCTTCCTGGCCCCAGCGTGGCTGCTGCTCCCACCTTGTTCAGCAACTGTCACGAGAAGTCAGGCAGAGCAGCTGGGAGCAGGGAGCAGCTGAGTGAGTGAGTGAAAGAGCGAGCGAGCTGTGGGGAGGGCAGCTGCTGCACCGGTGAAAAAAGCCTTCCGGAGGAGGAGCGAAGTGGGGAGCCGCTGAATTTGTCGCTCTTTCCTACAGCTAGCACCGGCCCTGCTACCGCAACATGGCAGCGGCGGATTAGGGTGTTCAGCTGAACCCTTTGAACCTGTTGTCCACACGCCAATGTCTGTGGTCCTCCAAAGGACAAGAGAAGCTAGCTCAGGTTGGGGTGAGTGGGCGTGAATGCCCCCGGGATTTCTGTCTGTGAGCGAGGATGCCTTCAGGGGTGAATGCCTTGGGGGTGTGCATGGGGGTTTACTCATGGGCAACATTTAGTGCAAGAAAGAAATGCATGGAAAGCATGGTTTGAAGGAACTACTGAAACATCAGATCATAATTCTTTTTCCAGGAATTAGTAACCAAATTTCCTTATTTCCTCTTCTTTTCTTACCCACTTCCCTTTTGTATTTATTAAATTGTAAATTAGAGGAAGAGTTTCTATGATGACCAAAGATGAAAAAGTAATCTGCAGAGCATTCAAGGTTACAATGACAAATGCCATCAGAAACCTACAAGAAGTTGGGGTAGCAAATAGCCTGAGCATTGGGTTGGGAGTGTGGGAGCCAGTCCAAGTTAGTAAAAAAATAAAAATGATTTAGTTGAACACAAAAATAGAGGTTCCAACGGCATCTCATGCAGTCAGTGTACTTGTGCCTGTTATTGTCTAAGGTCAGATCTGCACCTTGTGTCAAACCATCACGAATGTAGAATAAAAAGCAAGGAAATAACACTATGAAAGCGGTATAGGGAATGTGTCCTCTGTCTCAAGAGTTATCGGTGCACTTCAATACCGCTATAAAGCAGCCGTGTAGATCTAGCCATGTGTTTCAATACTCTGTTTTGTCTTTGCAACTCATGCACACTTGTTTTAAAGGCTACCCCTTTCTGCAGTATGGGTTGCTGGCTCTTGGAGTTTCAAAAGATTGCGCCGCCTCTCATGACGCCCTTGCCTCCACCTCTCATGGGCTTGCCCTCTGCCCCATGCGCTTTAGTGGACCCCAGCCACCACTGCAAACATTCAGATATCACCCATTGCCATTCTGCTTCATTATTATGCTCTGGGACCACAGAGTACACTATTGACACATTGAACCTGCTACTAATATTATTTACTAGTCCATGCCCAACATTATGGCACAGGAGAGCCTCTCTCAACTGCTGAAGCATGGTTTTGTCCCAATGCTTGCAACAGGCGCTACGGCAGGGATGCTGAACCTGGGATCCCAAGCCTGTGTGTACACACATACATACATACACACACACACGTGCAACCACTGTACCATTGGAAAGGGAGTCTAGGACTGATAATGATTTCTGAAGCTAGGATAGCGGAGTCAGATAAGGCTGCACAAGCAGGTATGGTGAGGCCATCTATCTATATAAAATGCTTAGGTATGTTTCCGTACAGGCTTCAGCTGATACAGGTTGCTAAGCAACAGTAATGTGTAACGTCTTAATGTTTCCGTACAAGCATGATCAGGACGCTCTTACGTTCTGCTGCCCCTTGCCCTTACTCCTCCGGGCTTTCCAAGGTAAACCTCTCCCCCTTTCTACCTCTTCACTGCCCCCCCCCCCCCACGAACGGGGCAGCGCCACAGTCTGGAGCATGAGCGAGGCACGGCTGGGGCCCTTGGTGGCTGGGTGGAAGGCCGCTCGCCTGCTGCGAGCCCCGGCCCCGGCCTCACTCATGCTCCGGACCGTGGCGCTACCCCCTTCGTAGGGGGGGCAGCAAAGAGGCAGAAGGGGGGAGTTTTACCTTGGAAAGCCCGGAGGAGTCAGGCGAGAGGCAGTATTGTTAAGATATGCTACAACGGCGTATGTTACGCCGGGTACAGCTAGTTTGAAGAAATACACATAGATGTTATGTGGCTTTTGTTTACAATAGGTTGGGTCCAGATTTAGGCATATGTAACTGGACTGGTGCCAGTGGACTTCCCTGCCCCCTCCTCCCCATGGCAGCCCCTCCAGTCCTCTGAAAATGCCACATGGAGGTTTGGGGGGTGCTGGTAAATGGGTTGAGCTGTGATGCAGGGAGATGGGAAGATCCCCCAAACAAGGCAGGGGCATTCCCTGAGTGGAGCCCTCCCTTCAACTGGATCCAATCCAGTGTAAACATTAGCAAAGCATGTCATACCATGAAGGAAGATGAAGGCATTAGCTCCTTTGAGTTTAGAACAGAGGTCTTATTTTCTAATCCAGACAACCCAGTAGTTACAGGAAAGGCAAACAGGGCCATCAGGTGCCGAATGACAGCCATTATGCTCCAAAGGAACTATTATCTTTGGGTGGGTGGGTGAGGAACAATCCCCCATGTGTCCTCAAGAGGGCAAGACAGAGCAGCCTTCATCTCATCACGTCAGCCAGCATGGTCAATGGGGATGAGGGGAATTGTGGTCCAAAATAACTGGAGGGCACAAGGTTGGAGGGGGCACTTTAATTAAGTCTGAATACTGTGAACTTCCCACCATGCACAATTTTATAAATCTCCACTATGCCCCGCAATCTGAAAAGCCCAAAACATGCTTTTTATGTTTTGGGCTGACACCCCCCCACTAACGCCTGACCATTGCACTGGCTGGCTGTGGCTTATGGGAGCTGTAGTTCATGACATGGGTGGTGGCTCCAGGTTGCCTTCCCATCTAAGAAAATTACTGCAACTACTTGATCATTTGAGTTGCTTTTTTCTACACCTGTCCCAGCTCACTTTACGAGAGGAGTCGGGCAGAAATGATAAACTGGATTCCAAATACTCCCCAGTCCCATAAGGTCATCACAGTACTGGATGTTTTATTTTAAAGCAAGTGTGGCTAATAGTGGAGCAGGCAGGCAAGGGAGCAGGATTCGATTTCTGCCCCTGCCCTGGGACTTGCACAGGGTCCCAATCCTGCCATCTTCTATTTACTGCACCATCTTTAATCACAGGTTTATACTCTCAGATTCAATTTGTATGCGTGTTAGTAATCTGTTAGATATAACCTGTTAGCTAGTTAGATTACTATCACATGATTAAAGGCGACATTCGGCTGAAGGCTGAATACTTTATTCTTAGCAATGAATAGGACACAAATCATTGCAAAACCAAACTCCTTGACAAGGAAAATTTCCATCTTTCCTTCTACTAGTCTAGCATGAAAACGATGGCTACAAATGAAATTATAAATGAGAAAGAACAAATTTCAGCAAGTACTTTAAAAGGAAGACTATATGAATTTACTTGCTTCAAACAAGTATGTATAAGCATTTTTTTAGTTAGCTGCAGAAACTCTTCCTTGAGGAGACATCTGGATTATTGCTCTTCTGGAATAGGGGAAACACTGTCAGAACAGCCACTTGCTGTCCTGTGCCAAAGCCAATGTATGCTTAGTGGCACTCCTGACGGGTCAGGGAGATTTTGTTTTTCCAAGGAACATGGTAAACATCAAAGTTGCAAATCATCGCCTGTGGACAGAAAAGAGACAAACCTTAAATACAATATGAAATAAACAGCATCCTTATTAATATAACAGAACCTCGCTAAGCTAAATCATAGAATCATAGAATAGCAGAGTTGGAAGGGGCTTACAAGGCCATCGAGTCCAACCCCCTGCTCAATGCAGGAATCCAAGTCATGAACATCCTGAAGAATAATTTTTAAGTAACTACTGTTATATTGGGCATGATACAGTCAATGATTAAGCACTTTTTAAGTGCACAGTCCTATGCATGTCTACTCAGAAGTAAGTCCTTCCATGTCAGCCAGGAGTTGCCAACTCTTTCCGTGAGAATGCTGACCATATTCGCTTGAAAGTAAATCCCAATGAAATCAATTACTTCCAATGGAACATGGATAAAGCTGGGCTGTGTGTGTAATAAGCTGCTATTTTTGTAAGTGTTTTATGAGAAGAAAAGTATGATCATGCTGCAGTAGTCTTAATTTGGTAACAGAGGGAACAACAGAGCACGGAAAAGGAATTTGGACTAGTTAGGGAAGGAAGGCGGTTTGTGCTGTTCCCAGCCATAAACCTTCTGAGTCATTAAGCAGCTGATCAGTGAGTTTTGGACAACACAGCATTCCCCCCGCCCCCCACCCCGAAAGGAAAAACACAAGACTTCTTTGTATGCTGAAGAGAGGTCCCTGAAAACCCAACCATGTCTTGCCTTTGCCACATCTGTTGCCTGCGTAAATAAAGATTTTACTTCATCTCAGTAATCAACCACTGCTGACAACCTGTTGTACTGAAGTTGCTGAAATCACCGTGTGTGCGTGCGTGCGTGCGTGTGTGTGCGCGCACACGAGATGGTTTCGTGATTTCAGAACCCAGGAACATGGAAGTGCCCCAGGGACCCATGCATTTCTAAAAGGCGCATTTAAGTCTTGTTGAAATCAATGCCACAAGTTAGTAGTGACTAATTTGAGCCCTATGGACTTCAGTGGTAAGAATTTTATTATTAAGGCAACCCAACATGGGTTTTTAGCCAAATACAAGATCAGAGTCATGATATACAGACGTTACATTACATTACTGCACGATATACGGAGTTTTATATGTAAAAGTTCAATATTTGAAGTTCAATACAATGCTGCAGTGGTATATAGGATTGCAATTATATACCCATTTATTCAAGAGTAAACTCCATTGAACTCAATGTGATTTACTTGTGGGCAGACATAGGATCGTGCTATAATTGCAACTAGTACTGAACACAGCCCTTTGAGTTTCATATTCAGGGAAGCTATGCACATTTACTTAGGGAGTAAGTCCCACTGGACTGCATAGGATTGGGCTATAATGATCGATCTAGTGCAGAACCTCTTTCAGCCAGAGGCTCAAATTCTATTTTGGAAAAGCTGGGGGGGGGGGGCATTCTGCGGTGGGCAGGGCTAGAGGCAAAGAAGCAGGGCCATCACCCAGTAATACCAGCATATTTTAGCTAAAAGTCCTTACTGCCAGTAACTGAGCCTTAGCAGAGGCATTTCAACTTTTCAGAATGGGAGGAAAAACTACACAAAAGCCAGGAAACCCCTAAACAATTGGTGGTTGGGGAAAGAGGCATGAAGAGCAACCATCTGGGGATGGATTTGGCTCCCAGGTCTGAGTTTCCACACCTCTGATCTAATGGATATAGTGTTGGACCAGAGAAACCTGTGTTCAAATACTCACTCAATCAAAAAGCTTTCTGGTACCCTTGGGGAAATCCCTAACTCTTACTGCCAAACCACACAGAGGGAATCTTTGCATCTGATGTGCAGGTTTCTAAACTGAAAACTGCATTAGCTCAGTGGGTGGAGGGGCTGATCGTTAACAGGATCAGGGCAGGCGTGGAGAGAGGACTTAAGCTTTTCCAAAGCCTTACTCCAAGGGCACAGAACTATTTTGAGGTGGAGGGAGGGGCCAAATGCCCCCTGTGGCCATATAATGTCAGGTGGATGCAGCCATGCCTGCTTGACATCCTTTGCTCCCTGAACGAAACCCTGGTTAGATCCTTCACCTGGCACTTTGGCTGGGGATTAGGCTTTGCCCTGCCTCTCGTATTGGGAGGACGCAGGACCGGCAAAGCCCGTTTGCCTGTCCAGTGCCAAGCCCCGTGTAGCGAGTTGGTTAGTGAGCAGAGATATGGACTTCAGAGTTCTGACATGCTGCTAAGAGATCTGTATAGCCGAACACCGTGGGTAGATTTTAGCGAGCTTTAGCTGACAAGAGCAGGCCTCATTCTCTGGGTAGCTATGTCGTCCTTTTCTCATAGAGTCTTATCTCAAGATGAACCGGAAGGTTTTTACTCCTAACCAGACACTAGAAAGGCAATTAATTTCCTAAGCATAGATGCTTTGGGAACCTGCGAGAGGGAGGAGGAATGCAGCCTATAAGATCCAATGCGCAGGCTTCATGTTTCGGCCTCACGTCAGGAGCAACTGCGCACCCGGCCTGGAGAACCTGCTGTGGCGTAAAGGGGTGGCTTCTGTCTATCGAGGGGCCCCCATAGAGACCCAGCTATGAACGCTTGATTAGCTGGAAGGAGGTGTGGACCTCCTTTGTGCGAATATATTCTGCATCCACTTACTATCAATGAACTGTCATCTTTCCGCGCAAGTGGCTTGTTCCGTCTTGATAACCAAAAGAACCTGATTGATGACTTGGACCTGGCAGAACCAGAACGCAACCCCGCCCCATGGAAGAATCCCAGAAGGCTCCGTGGGATGAATTAGGGAGGCCCCATCACGACCGGTGGGCCAGGGGTTCTGCACCCTTGCTTTACTCCCTGCCCGTTCTGGTTTTGTTAATTATCAGCCACACCTCCTTTCCCAAGATAATGCTACCTGCGTTTTTAAGAACCTGCACATTAGATGCAAAGACACATTTAAAGGCATGTCTAGTTTGGATTCAGGTCTCACAAGGTTATTAGAGATAAAATAGGTTAAACCCATGCAGAGCCGGCTCCAGGTTTTTATGGGCCCTTGGGCATGGCGCCTTCAATGGCCCTCTCCCTTGGTGAGCCTACCTTCTCACCACCATTGTCACCAGCGGCTCATCATCACCATCACCATCGCTACCACCTGCTGACTTGACAGCGAGCAAGTCAGCAGTTGCATCTATTGTGATGCCTTCTCACTACTACCATTGTCTGGGCCAGAGCAAGAGAAAGGCAAACAAGCAGGTGGCAATGATGAAGAGAAGGAGCAAGTCCAGGCTGCTCTCGCCAGTGGGGGGTGGGCCTCTGAACAATGCCCAACCATGCCTACCCTTGATGTCAGCCCTGATCCCATGTAAATCACCCTCATATACTTCAGGAATTCTTGCATAGGCTGGTATATCAGCTTAGGCTGATATACCAGCTGTGCCCTTATCTGGACAGAGATAGCCTAGCTACAGTTATCCATGCTCTGATAACCTCTCGTTTGGATTACTGCAATGCGTTATACGTGGGGCTGCCTTTGAAAATGGTCCGGAAACTTCAACTGGCACAAAACAGGGCAGCACGGTTACTAACAGGGACTGGCCGACGAGATCACATCACGCCAGTCCTTTTCCAGCATCATTGGCTGCCAGTCCAGGTCCGGGCCCGATTCAAAGTGCTGGTATTAACGTTTAAAGCCCTAAACGACTTGGGGCCAGGCTATCTGAAGGAACGCCTCCTCCTGTATGTACCTGCCTGGACCCTAAGGTCATCCTCAGGGGTCCTTCTCCACGAGCCCCTGCCAAAGGAAGTGAGGCAGGTGGCTACCAGGAGGAGGGCCTTCTCTGCTGTGGCACCCCAGCTGTGAATGAGCTCCCTGAGGAGGTTCTCTTGGCACCTACGTTATATGCCTTTAGACGCCAGGTGAAGACCTTTTTATTCTCCCAGCATTTTAACAGTCTATAAATAAATTTTAACTTGATGTTTTAAATTTGTAATTTTGCATTGCTGCTGTTTTTATCCGGTTGAGCTTTTATATTGTATTTTATATTATGGTTTTATGCTGTTGTTTTATACTTTGAATGTTTTTAATTTTTGTGAACCGCCCAGAGAGCTCCGGCTATTGGGCGGTATAAAAATGCAATAAATAAATAAATAAATAAATAGTTCCCACTCGCTATAGTGAGGCTTCTGCAAGAGATTTCCATGGTACATCATTCAGCAGAGAATTGAGCAACCGTGTAAACAATTTGCCACATCAGAATAGATTACTGAAGTAACACAGTCCTGGGTGGAGCGATGCAGATAGGAAAAGACTTGGCTTTTCCGTGATTCCCCGATTTCTTTGCGACAAAGTAAATGTGCTGCAATGAGCAACACTGGGAGGGCGGGTAAAACACACACACAAGAAACTGCAGTCGCCAGACCCAGATTTAGCTCCTGTCTCAAGGGGGCTCCCCAAGCAGTGCCATTCACGTCTTCTTTTAAATGATCATTTACTTCTATGTTAAAAACCAGTGCTGCACCTGGGACACCTTTTCAGTGGGACAAGCCCTGCCTGGTATCACATGGCCTGCCTCCTTTGTGAAGCACTACGTGGGAGCAAAGGGTGCAATATTTCGTTTCCAGCGTTTCATGTAATATTCCTGATGTTACCACCTTGCTCCGGCCATCATGACATCAGGCATTTTGCTATGACTTTTTGCTATTTATTACTGTTAAACTATGTCCACGGCTATTCCGAGATGGGGTTTTTATTGAGCAACTGCCCCGCCTCGTTTACAAGCAGTCCACACAATGACATTGTCAATCTACAACTCTTTCATGTTTTCCCACCACTACTTCTGCCTTTTTTTTTTTAGCAGAAAAAAACCATTAAGGAGGAAAGGAAGAAATAGCTATGCAAGACATTTTCATTGGTAGTGTTCGGACCCCCCCCCCCACTCCCCTTGATTTCTGCCACATACCTGGGTAAGTTCTGGTGCTTCATTGAAGGCACAGTTCTCAATGTCAATCATTGACTTGGTGCAAGTTGTTCGCCTAACTTTAACTTCCATTAAATACTTGATTCCAGCGACAATCTGAAAGATGTGGGAATGGTGATTTAATAAACAGAACGTTCAAATATGTCATTAGTCCTCACTCATCCCAAAAGGAAACTATTCTAATTATAAAAAAGAAGCTGGGATTCAGTAGACTAGTGAACAATGAGGGTGATAGGGGGGCCCACCCCAAGAGCGCCCCTAAGCACTGCCATTTGCTCCAATGGGGAAACCGTGTGAGAGAGACAGGAGCAATTTGTGCTTAGCCATTCCATTTCAAAAAGAACTACACTGCTGACTTTATCATGGATGTCTGGGTGATTATTCCTCTAGATCAGCCTTTCTCAACCTGAGGCGCTCCAGATGTGTTGGACTGCAACTCCCAGAATGCCCCAGCCAGCTGGCTGGGGCATTCTGGGAGATGCAGTCCAACACATCTGGAGCGCCCCAGGTTGAGAAAGGCTGCTCTAGATCAAAGAAATTCCAACAGGCCCAACTAGTGTCAAGACACAAGAAGAGAACGAGTGTGGTGTAATAGCTGTCTTTGGACATAAGAACATAAGAAGAGCCCTGATGCTGGATCAGACCAAGGGTCCATCTAGTCCAGCACTCTGCTCACACAGTGGCCAACCAGCCATTGGCCAGGGATGAACAAGACATAGGCGGCCCAGATCCAAATCTCTGTTAAGCCATGGAGCTGATTGAGTAATTTCAGCAAGTCCCCATCACTAGGCCCAACCTACTTTACAAGGGTGATAAGAGGCTAACTTAATCCTCCCAGTCAACATCCAGTAGATAAGAATTAATAGATGCACCCCTGGCACACACTTAACCCTTAAAAGTCAAAAGAATGTAAGAGCCATATTAGATCAGACAAAAGTCCCATCTAGTCCAGCATTCTGTTTAAACAGTCATTAATTGCAACAGTAAACTACTGCTGCTTGAAAGGATGGTTGCAAAGCAAACTGATCCAGAGAGCAGGACTGATTAGTAGTCTTTCCCTGCCCTACCGAAGGAAGGGAGAGCTGAGCAATCTGAGAGCACACCCAAGAGTATCATCGACTGACACATCGTCCGGGAAGCAGCAAGAAAAACCAACTTGGGTGCTGCTTCTGGCAGGGCTGGGACCCCTTTGGTTGTATGGCCAACCCAGCTCTGGAAAATTCCATAACACTTCTGCTCAGATTGCATATAAAAGAGAAGAAAACACTTCCTTAAATTTCAGAACAGTACACAATTTGCAGTTAAAAATAAAAATAAAGGAAGTTGGAGTGGAGGGGGAAGAGAAACTGCTGTCTGAGCGTCAGAGATCACAGTGTTGGTTAGGAAGAGTCAGAAATGAACGGTTATAAGAAGAGCTAAGAGGTCTGACTCCATTGCATACGGTCAGCTATCACTTGACATGACAGCCACCAGCTGCCCAAAGCCGCAGCAGTGCAGAAGCTCTGGTTAAGAGAATGTGGGAAAGAAGAAAAGAGGGCGACGTCCTATCTGGGAACTTAGACGCAATTTATAAATTTGCTACCCCACCACCCACTCCGGTAACGAACAGAGAAAGACAAAGGGCATTTGCAGCTCTTGTTTGAAATGGAAATTTTCAATGCAGCTTGCACAGGAAAGCTTCCTGCTAGCTTATGCCCAAAGACTACCAATTGGCAGTACTAAATGTTGATATGCTGTTTGTAAACTGGAGGAAAGGCGCAAGGGAGGCTCGCTTTGTCCTAAGTAGGTCAGGGCTTTTCCTGCCAACAACAAACCATAGTCCCGGGCTGTCCAATAAGGTCTCTCCTCCCACCATATCCAATTACTGCTCAGGGGAAGGGGAGGGTCTACCTTTGTTCTACTGATGGCTAGGCTTGCAAAACAACACACACACACCCCGCAACTTTCCCCTTTTCTTATGCTTTTCACAGTAGCCAGGGGCCGATCTACACCAAGCAGGATATAACACTTTAAAAATGGTATGAAAATGGTTTATATGTAATGTGTCCTGGGCCTGAACAGTTGTCATAACCATTATAAACCATTATAAGCAGTAGTGTAGATCCTGCCCTGGAATGGGAAAATTTACAGGGTGGAGCTTCCCTTCCTCCACCTTGCTTTCTAGCAGGCTTTCTAGTGCATGTTACAAAACAAGGCACCGGATGAATTATTTGGATGAATTATTTCTGCCATGTCACGTTAACAGCACAGGAGCAAAGCCGCAGGAGGGGATGGCAACCGGCCAGAAGGTCGAGCTCCAGATGTTTTGGACTTCCAACTCCCGGAAGCCCCTGCCAGTATGGCCACTAGCAATTCCTGCCATAGGTCAGTCAGCCTCGAATTACCCGAAGATCTCACTGGGGCCACAGCTAGATCTCAGGTTTATCCTGGGATCATCCAGGGTTCGCCCCTGCCTGAGCACTGGATCCCCTGTGTGTCACCTAGATGAACAGGTTTGACCCCTGGATGATCCAGGGATAAACCTTAGGTCTAGCTATGGCCCGGGAGGGCTGAGAAAGCCTCCGTAGAAGGCAACTACAGGCCACCCTAAACGCGCTCTAAGGATACCCAGGACGGCGCTGTTCAGCTCGGAAATATTCAAAATGGTATTTTGCTGGCCTGTGACCGTAATAATGGAATTGAGCCACAAAATGGGGCGCTGGAGCACCCACGCCACCCCCACCCATGGGAGCTGCTACTCACTTGTTTGCGGACCCTGACGACCTCGGACGGGCGGCTGGTGTACATGTCGTTGCTGCCTTTGTTGTACTGGTCCATGGCGAACCGGAGGGCCCGCTGCACCCCTTCCTCGTTGACGTCGGCCTCCATGGGGCTCCCGACCATCCCCTGCCCCATCGCTAGCGCTACGACGGCCGCGAGGACGCCGCACGCGACGAGCCACCGGGAAGAAGCCATCATTCTCGCAGCCTCCGGAGATCTACGGCGCCAGCTCCGCCTCGCTTCTGCTTTTTGCTGCTGCTGCTGCTGCGTCTTCTAACCCAGACCCGCCCCGCGTTTCTCTGGCTGGCTTCAAAGGCCCACCCAGCGGGGGGGGGGGAGGGGGCGGAGTCACAGCTCCCTCAGACAGAGACCTCCCGGACCCACTTTCTGGCCGAAGCAGCTTCCTCCCGCTAAATCGCATCCCGCCCACCCCCTCCCACCAACGGCACATAAATAAACATCAAAGAATCCATATAGGAGAGAAGCCCTACACATGCCAAGAGTGAATTCTCTCCTATATGAAAAGGTTTGCCCTTTTCTCAGAGGGCAAACCTTAATCGACATCAAAGAATTCACACAAGCAAGAAAGCCATAAAAGTGCTCAGAGTTTGCTGGTTTTTAAAATTTTGTACATCTGTTTTTAATTTTCATTGTTTTTAACTGTTGCAAACCACCCAGAGAGGCTATGGGGTGGTATATAAATGTAATAAATAAGTAAATAAAGGGGGGAAACGCTTAAACGAGACAAGAGAAACTGACTCACCTGCCTGCATGCTCTCAGCTGCGCGCGCGCCTACTGGTCACTATGTACAGACCCACATTTATTAACCATCAAGGCGTCTTCTTGTAGCATCTCAAAGACAAGCGATGCTTTTGTGAACTTGAACCTACTAGTTTGCATTTGAAATGGATACCAGCCCAGAAAAGTTTCGATCACAAGGCCATTTAACTGGGAGTATTGCACTCCCCATTGCACTCAACTGGACTTACTTCTGAGTAGACATACAGGGGCGTTTTTCAGCCTACCAGGAGTTGGACCTGCGAGCTTTTGCATGCAAAAGATGTGCTCTTCCACGAAAGATGTGAGGACTTGAAAAGGGGGTGGGGTCTCAGAAACGTTCAGTGTGTTTCCCAGAGGGTTCAAAGGGTTTACTGACTCGAAATCAGTTACATGTAGAGTGTTACAATTAAGAGAGTCTAGGGCTCCATCACACCAGTGTTTTATCGCACTCGTTTCCCGTTTTGCAGCATGGTACTTACATGACTTCGTGCCTGTCCTGCAGTCACCCCACCTCTTCCCCTCCATTTTCCATGTTTTCCTAGAGTGGGGAAAGTCTGGTTTATTTCCTCCACGTGAGATTAACCCGCTTTTCTGCCCACCCCCATGTATTGCCATCCTCGCACTATGTCCTTTGTTGGGGGCATTAACTTTGAAGGGCGGTCTTGCTGACAAAAGAGGGCAGGGCAGTTCTCTTCCAGCATGCTGTGTCAAACAGACTTGTGCTGAGTTGGTTGAATGGACTTTTGCTGCTCTAAGCCCACTCTCATTGCCCGCAGAAACGGCACCCAGCCGATGAAACATTGAATCGGTAAAATGCTAGACAAAGCCAGAGCGAGGGGGGAAGGCACCCACATCCATCACAATGACACAACCAATGAACTGAAGGGGGAAGGAGACGGGGCGTGGGAGAGCGAACGCGGGAAAGGAGGTTTCACTGGTACAGTGGCGATACCACAAACCCACATGAAAGGAACCACTAGCTTGATGCACTAATGAAATGGAGGTGGAAATCGCAGAAGCAACCTGGGGGTGAAATAGGTGTGATGGAGCACTACATCATTAGAGAATAATTCCTGGGCATTGTGTAGATATATTACTAGAATATTCAAGATGCACTTCTGCTTCTTCAGTGTTCTGTACTGCAAGGCCCAAAGGCCACTGGCAACTCACATCAATGTAGCTTCTGCCTCCCCCGCACCCTTATTCACTCACTCTTTTTTGGTAGCCTCTTAGCAGAGGCTCTCTTGGTTTGTCTTGTTTCCATTAGCAGTGTGAGCTGGCTGCTGCGAGCTGGGCTACCAGAGGAGGCTTCAGGGCTGTGAAGTCAGGAGACCTCTTGCTCATCAGCTGAAAGGTGACTTGGTGGAAAAGTAGAGAACGCTGGTAAAGAGCAACATGGTTGGATAGCTGCAGTGGTGCACTGCACAGGCACTGGAAGTTGGGTGGGTGGGAATTGAATATGCAGGCAGGAAAGAGCAAACAACAGAGATATGCACTATGGGATTTTGTAGCACTGAATAGGACAGAGCCCTCTGATGGGAAAAAGATACATCCCAAACAATGGACCAAAAATGAACCTGTCAGAATTTACCTGCCTGGTGACTAGTTTGGACCATGTAGATGAGGAGAGACCAGACCCAAACAGACCTCCAGCCAGGTCCAGTGCAGATCAATGTCACTTGGTTATTTTTCCTAGCTCTTGGTACAAAAAAAAAAAAAAATGAACAGGATGGATGGAAAGTGGCTGCCATCTTCAAGGCAGTTCATATACAGCCTTTATTTTTTTATTTATTTTTATGAATTGCAGCTTGCTTGCCTTCTGGTGACTTTGAGTTGAACGGAATAGAACTTTCATTTAACTAAAGAATACGCTAGCCAATATTTTTTAATATGCTTCTACCTAGGGAAGTTGTGGGCTCTCCCACACTAGAGGCCTTCAAGAGGCAGCTGGACAACCATCTGTCACGGATGCTTTAAGGTGGATTCCTGCACTGAGCAGGGGGTTGGACTCGATGGCCTTATAGGCCCCTTCCAACTCTGCTATTCTATGATTCTTACGATTGTATGTGTTTTGTTACATCACTGCAACATTGTGTTACTCTTTAATATACATGCACACACCCCACCATTGTGTTATGATAGTTGAGAGGGTACTTCAGGGATCACACCCCATAAATTAATTCTTGAAGCCCAGAACACTCAGCAGAGATTTAAACATCTACTGTAGAGTGAGGTTTGTCCAGACAGCTGGTGTTTCTCCCCAGGTCAGGGGAGTCACACACATTTGTTCAAGTAAGGGAAACAAGCTAGTTGGACGGAGCAGGAATGGGTCTCTTGTCTCATCCCTTCCAACTTTCCATCTTAAACTGTAACCAAATACAAACTCTATGACTTTTTCATCAGCTATTCTTTTCCACCACTCCTTGATTTGTCTACTAAGTTGCTTCATTAAAAGTTCTGGAAAAACTGAATGGCCTAATAAAAGAATTATGGTATGAAGGATGGTGTACAGGAGACTTATCTCACTTTATCTCCAAAATTACCCTTTGAGGAAATACAAGGCTGAGGGATAGCATCTTGCCTCAAAGTGAGCAAGGATTGGCATGGCGATCGCCCACTCTAAATCCAAGCACTACACCACATCAGTGCTTTGCTGTTGGAGGCAGGACAACATTTGCGTCATGAAGCCTGGGCCACAGAGGGAAGCATGTGACCATCAAGCTTCCACAAATCGCTTCTAATTATTGCTCAGAATGTGCTATAGCTGACTTCTGCTTTGAATGCTTCTTTGGTGAAGCTTCTTTAAGCTGCCACCTAACCTCAAATGTAACTTCAACAGAACACAATTTCTTGACATTACAGACACATTGTCATAGGAGGGCAAATCATGCAGCAGTTCCACAACTAAAGGAGAAGCATCTTTTGACTAGAATGTAGTGGATAAAGGTGAAAGTCTTTGGCAACTGAAATTTTTCAGAGAAGCAGAATGGACTGAACAGACATTCGTGATGGGCACGGGAGCTCATATATGTGTTTGGTTTAAGTGAATGCAATGTGCACATCTATGTAAATTAAAGCACACTTCTTTACAGGGGAGAGGACATAAAAGTATACAGACAAGAGTGTGAAGAACGATTGTGAGCTTAGACCAACTCCCCTTCCTCCACCCCCATAGAAAAATTATAAAGGGTGTGTTTGGACAATCTCTCTGGGGGTGCGGGGAGAGAAGCCATTTGCATAATTCCCCGCCTGGCAGCACAGCTTGGTGTGCTGTCTGAACTCAGCGTGGCAGGGTTGACTTCATACCCACCCTGCATCCTCTACTGCACATTGCGGGTTGTAAGGTGGATACAAAACAATCCCTGCTGCTCCCCATGCTGAGTTTAGACAACCTGCAGTGCATCACAGGGGATTATGCAAACGGTGGTCATGCACAGAAGACATGGCTTCTTCCCTGTGCACAATCATCTAAACCCAGTCAAAGAAAGGACAGGCAAAAGCTAGACTGTACCCCTAGTCAATTTTTGATAGACCACCTGGTTAGTGGGATTCTTGTAAAGAATATAAGTCAAGCTGGATCTTGAACAGAGCTATCAACGTCTAAATACATTCTTCAGCAAGCCTAATGCTTCAACCATTAGGGGAGCCTAAAATATTCTTTGTGAATTAAAAAAAAAATCCAATGCGTTTTAGCTAAAAAAAGCAAAAGCAGACCACATAAGACTAAAGTCCATCCCTCTATTAAGTTACTAAGCTGCAGCTGTGAGCATTGCCTGTTAGACCTCCATCAAGGAAAAATACATTTATTTATTAATTACATTTTATACTGTCCAATAGCCGAGGCTCTCTGGGCAGTGCACAATTAAAACCATAAAATACAATGTATCCAATAAATTTAAAACGTTAAAAGTTTTAAAATGCAAAATAAAGTAAGTTACAATCCAGGGAAACCCTGTGTAAAAAGGTATGTTTCCTGCAAGTGTTTAAAGGATGTTACATTTTCCGCCTCCTGAACTTCACTACGGAGGGTTTTCCAGAGGGTGGGGGCCCTTACAGAGAAGGCCCGCCGTCGAGGTTCTTCATTGGTGTCATTCTGTTTGTTTCGGAATGTCTAGCAGGAGCTCTTCTGAAGATTGTAACTGTCGCCTGGGACGGTGGTCTGCCAGATATGCTGGTCCCAAATTATTAAGAGATTTACAGGATAATAGCATATTAGCATAACCTTGTATGTGGCTCAATAGCCAACAAGCAGCCAGTGCAGTTCTTTTAGCACAGCTTTTATATGTACATAGCTAGGTGTCCCTGTGAACACCCTAGCTGCTGCGTTCTGTACTAGCTGCAGCTTCCAAACCATGCACTTGGGTAGCCCCACATACAGCAGGTTACAGTAGTCTAATCATGTGCCTCTGTAAGGCATTTTTACTTTCACAAGCATTTGGGGGAGGGATGGTTTAAATTTTAATGTGGGTTGAGGGTTTCTAATGGAAACTGTTCCATTTATTGTAAAGCACCACGATGTCAGAAATGGCGAGGTGGCGCTATAAAAATGTTTTTAAATAAATAAAAGAACAATTGTGGCTAGGCTAACCCTACCCAGGATTGGGTGTACTAACTAAAGTTGATGATGGGTGCTCTCAGCCATCGAGGTAACCTGGGCCTCCGGTGTCAAAGATGGATCCGGGAGCACCACCAACCTACGGACCTGCTCTTTCAGAGGGAGTGCAACCCCATCCGGAACAGGCAAATACCCCAATTCCCATACCTGGAAATCACCAACCCATAGGGTCTGTGTTATCAGAATTCAGTTTATTGGCCCTCATCCAAGCAATAACTGTATCCAGGTACCGGTTCAGTACATGCAAAGCCTCTCCCAATTCAGATGTCACATAGAAATAGAGCTATTCTCTGGAACCGACCCTGCAGGTAGGAGTCAAACCACTATAAAACAGTGCCTCCAACTCCCACAGTTGGTCCAGGAGAATACCGTGGTCAATGGTATCGAAGGCCACTGAGAGATGAAGTAACAGGGTCGTACTTCCCGTCTCTCCCTGAAGATCATCCATCAGGGTGACAAAGGCTGATTCCATCCCAAAATCAGACTTGAATCCAGACTGGAATGGATCTAGATAAACAGTTTCATCCAAGAGCACTTGCGCAGGAGAGGAACTTGGCTTCTTCACTAACCCAATCTTTGCCGGAAAGCCTTTTGGGTGTGTGTGGAGGGAAAGCATGGTCTCCAACTCCTTGGGGATGGGAGCAAAGTATTCGGAACCTTCCAGAATCAAGGTTCCCAGCAGGTTACATTAATCAATATTGCTCAATTCTAGCCTATGGTAGGATATCTGAGTCCATAGTGACCTTCACAAAAAGGAATACGAAAGTCAATTATCAGTCATAACCAGCATACTATGAGGGAAGGATACTGCAGGGGTTGATTAAATGAGGTATTGGGAGAATTAATTCCCATTGACTAGGAGTGCGGGGTTATTGTTTGCCTCTTCCTACACCATCATTTTGTGGGGTTCCATTATCGGAAACAGATGAAACATATGTGTAATCAAAGCTTCTGCCAAGCTGAAGCTTTCTCTGGTTTCAAAATGGCTACCAAGTCAAGTAATCAAATAGCAGTGCTTCAGCAATCACCCAGATATATACCTAGATGAACTTATTGGCTTAGCATTCTGGACCTATGAGACACAGAAGGAAAATCAGCAGCACAGATGTCAATACTCTACCAGCAAAACATCACTGCAAATCCATTCCTTTGCTCTTTGTATGCAGCACTCATTAGAACTCATCCAGATGAGGCACCGCAGCCCACAATTATAAGCTCACAATAAAATCCTTCTGAAGCAGCAAACAGCCATAGAGAGTGCACATACTGGCCCATGCCCAGACTAGTCAGGGCTGAGACATGCTGCAACTCTGAACCTCTTGAGATTAAAAATGCTGACATAGCACTTCGAGTTGCACACTGAGGAAATGCTCTCATTGTTGGGCTGTATATTCCAGATGCTGTGGCATGATACTCTATTCATTGAGTATGAGAAGTATATGAAGTATCTCCATTGCCAACCTGATTAACTGCAGGACCTCAGGCTCTCCCCTTTCCTGAATCTTTGTAACATGGAGATGAGCAGTGAAGAGGCACAAATTCCCATACCATCCTTTAAAAAGCACCTTCTCAATGTGGAGTATTAAAAATATTCCACATTGAGAAGTTTCTCTCTCTCTCTCTCTCTCTCTCTCTCTCACACACACACACACACACACACACACAGAAACAAGCGTAGGCGGATGGGGAAATCCATGTTTCAGTATAAGCAAAAGAAAACCCTATATAGATTCAGGAGGATACCAGCCAGCTACTTTATTAAAAATAGAGCAGTAAATCAGTAAAGCACAAGGAAAGAAAAGAGAACAAATATTAGATAAGCAATGAGGATGAGAAACACCCCTGACAAACTATGTGTTAGGTCAACTAAAGAAAACAAGCACATGTAGCAGTGACACTTCATGCCAGAAACACATCATAGCACAGTTCACTTCCCCTACTAGCTTTCAACAGTACTGGGCTAACTGCAGACATGGGCTAACTGCACTGGGCTAACTGCAGACTAACGGGCTAACTGTACTGGGCTAACTGCAGACTAACAGCTGCAGACATTTGGATGCTCTACTTCTTGCCAATTTTCTTTAACTGCTAATATACCTATCAATAATGAACTGGGGCTTTTTATAATGAAAAAAAGCCTAGGCTTATCACTTGGGCAGTATCTGGAAAGTGATAGTCCTTTAGGTACAAGCTGCAGAAAATTTTTAGAGCACAAGCAACAGCACTTTCAATTGTGCTCAGAAGCAGAGTAATAATTAGCAAAGCTGTTTCCAAACTGGTGAGAAATGTTATTTAGGGACTGTTCATGGGTTAATTCCATTTTTTGTTGTGCCTCTACTGGAGGAGTCCTGCTCAGGGGAGCTGGAGTCCCTAGAGACCCAGGGTATTCCAGATCAGGTACTGCCACCAGACCAGCAGGAGCCTGGGTCCTCATGGGTGATGGTTACACGTCCATCCTTGTCAGGATACTCTGTCTCTGAGGCAGAAGCCAAACAGTCCTCTGGCCCCAAGGTCTATCATCCCCTCAAGCGACAGGCCAGTAGGGCCCTGTGAGAAAGAGTGCTTGCAGAGGACTCCTCAGGAGTAGGGCTCTGAACAGAGAGCTTTGATTGCTGCAGCTGAGCTCTGGGTGGGGCACAGCAGGCTTTGGAGTTAAAAGCCCTCAGTGTAGACCTAGCCAGTGTTAGAGCAACACCGTTCTTGCCTTGATTGATGCTCCATGTTATTGAACTTTGGACTCCTTATTGCCTCTGCCTTTAGACTGCAAAATGTATCTGATTGCACCTCTGCCTGTTAATCTGGCCCATTCTGGTATTAACCTGAACCCCACTGGATAGAAACCTGTATGCTGGCTTCATTGCATTGCTTCTATGTTAGCCCTGCACTCAAGAGTCTGCAGCAGTCAAGCAGGACAGATTTGCCACAGCACATGCTAGGCATGCAGCCTAGTTCCATATTCAATCCACAATTGGGAGTTATGACATCTGAACCCTAACACTATAGGTTAATTGTGGGTTAAGCAACCTACATTTCATCTAGCTACTAATTATATGTTAATAAGAGAGAGCTTCAGCTAGTGGGCGATATAAAAATTCAATAAATAAATAAATAAAAATAAACCCACAGTTTGCCACTACTACATATAAACCAGCTCATTGGGTCACTCCGTTACCAGTATTCTGAATTGAAGTTTTCAAGAAGA
The DNA here is from genome assembly GCF_023053635.1 of Elgaria multicarinata webbii. Classification (NCBI taxonomy): domain Eukaryota; kingdom Metazoa; phylum Chordata; class Lepidosauria; order Squamata; family Anguidae; genus Elgaria; species Elgaria multicarinata. The sequence continues at coordinate 8,230,272 of NC_086177.1, forward strand.
CTTTAAATTGATCAATTAGCACAACCAGCCCAGGTGAACCATAACCCTATCCAGAGCAGGTTGATCACCTCCTCCTTTGTCATATGACCACACACCAGCAGTACCCCCTGCCTTGTCAGGACTGAGCTTCAATTTATTAGCTCTCTTCCAGTCCATCCCATTTCCACAACCTCACCTACCTTAATTATGAGAAATAGAGCTAGATATCATCAACACACAAATGATATATCTCCAAATATCCGTGGTTTCATATAGACAGGAGAGGCAAAAGACAATGGGAGATGAAATAAAAATGTAGAGACCTGCATAGTAACAGTTCCTTAGATTCACGATAGAGAATTGGACTTGAAAGGTCTAGGAATATGTCCCGTCTCTCTGCTATTGGCTCACAATTTGGGCAAATTGCTATCAGTACTTTAGTTTTCCATGTGTAGAACAGAAAAGATATCCACCTCAAGAGAGGTATTATGAAGACAAATACAAATATTATAGAATATTTGAGCCATTCAGAAAGATAGGTCATGAGACCCAGATAAACCTTTTATAAAATAACCTGCTAAAAATGTTAATAATCCTTGAGATGTATCAACTGCAACCACATTCATTTTACAAATGTCACAATAATCTTCAGTCCTATAGGGACCCACATCATTTTGTAAAACTATATACACTTTGCTAGATGAACATGTCAAAGTAGCCGTCTGTTCCCAATACACTACAGGAAACCAGAATCACAAGCACGAGCTATACAAACATGAATATGCAGTTGACTTACATACTGGCTTATCCAGTCCATGACCATCTATCCTGATCTAGACAGTGGCTCTCCACTTTCAGGCCTTTCCAAGCTCTCCCATTCAATATCATTTTAAGCGGAGACAACAGGGATTGAACCTGGGCCCTCCTAAAATGCAAAGCGTGTGTTTCCTCACTGAGCCATGCCCTCCTTCTCAATAAATTCAAGTACCCAGAGCTTCAAAATTAAAGGCAGCACCAAGTACAGTAATTTATGTATTTTAGAAAGGCATCGCCACTTCTTCTAATAGCAAACTCATCTGGTGAGTGGCAACAGGATTGTAGCCATTGAAATAAGAATGAGATAACAGCATGGTTGGAGGGAACCCTGAAATATGCAGAAGTATAAAATGAAGTATTTAGTGGGGGAACTAAGAAGGCAAAAAGAACCCAAACAGCCGAATGAGGATAAATGCATGCTAGGTGATTACACAATGCCAAGTGCCTGTTGGAGAAAAAACAAGGGAAACTGGGAAAGGGGAGGGGAAAGGTGTACGGGTGGTTGGAACAGGCCATGGCTAGTTGGAACACTGAGCTCCACTCTGCAACACTTTGTTGCAGGTCCCATTTGCTCTTTTAATAGAAAACTCAGGTGGCTGTTTGTCTTATTAGTTTGGAAATGAAATGGGGCAACCCCAAAATAACCTAGTGGCTTCTACATAATCAGGAGACACTCTAGGTATACAGAAGCAGTTAAGTTTGGGGAAAAAATTGTCATTTAAAACTATCGTGAAGATTGCCTGATAGGAACCTGTGAATTTGCACAATGTTGATGGTAGCTGGGCCAAGAAACAAAGGTGGCAATGACAGTGCTTATCACCCTCATATTATGAAATTATTCACATACAATCTGCCAGCCCCAAGGAAAACATCAAGACTGCAGGAATATATGAAAATGACCAAGTATGACAAAATGAAAAGGACCAAGTATGACACCCTATTTCAGAACCTCTCTTTTCATAAGTATCCTCTGTTTCACTGAACTTTTGAAGTCCATGCACTTGAAATTTTAAGTTTTAATTCCACCCAATTACAATCCCTAAGAGCCCACTCGACTACAATCCATGCTAAATTCCAGAAATTTAGGGGGGGGGGAGATAGTTACACAAACTACATTAATAATAGTACCAATATGAAGAGCTAGACAGCAAAGAAGGGCTACAAGGAATGGCAATAATTTAAGCTTTCTTCCCAGAACACCTGTGTATAAGGAAAGATTAAATATGGTATACCTTAAGAAAATCCACAATGACATTTATGAAGTAGAGATGAAGCTACAATAGTAATTTATTGATCTAAATAAGTATAACAAAAACAGCCTATGGGGAAAAAAGTTGGAATCCTGTTGATGTAGCCACTGAAGTTACAACATTCCAGGTTTTATACTTTTATTCTTCAGATTCACCTGGCTTGCGAATATCATCAATCTTCAGAATCATTCTAACCATCTGAGTGGCCAGAGAGATCTGTTGCTTTTTGCCAATTAAAGTTTCTATGACATGTTGTTCCTTCATATCTGCCAAGAGAGAAGACATCTGAAAATATTATATCCACTCAAAATAAAAGCACTGTTCAGCTCAGTTCAGACAACACATTAGTCAACGCAGTATGAAAACTCCACTCAAAGATGGAGTTTTTAGGAGATACTCCCCACACAACATATTCTAACTCCACTGTTGTGGGACTGTGGGCTACCGCTGCGGAGTTGAGTAAAATCCATTGTGATGTTTGATTGACAGTTCCTCCACCCTCTCTCCTCCCCCAGTCCATGCTGCAAAAACAAAACAAAACAACCAATCCTGGCAGCTCTCCTAGAGCAGCACTCACTCCTTTCACCACTCTTGCCAGGGAACTCTATAGCCAGTGGAAAAAAATGCAACAGAAAACTCAGAGCCCTCCACACGACATGCAACACAATGGTTGTGCAGGAACTCTCCTCTGCACAGCGTGGATATTCTGCATGGAGTGTTTTCCAAACAAAAAACCCTCCACCGTTGCATGGCATTTTCCCAACAGACAACACATTTCTCAACAGTGGTGTAAAAACTCCACTGTGTAGTTCTAAAACCACTGTTGAGAAACGTGCTGTCTGAACTGAGCCTTCAAGTCACGTTATATTTTCCAAGAGAAGACAAGAAAACAGAAAACACACAACTGAGTCCTAAACCTCACCAGTTTATCTATGTGGCTGCTGTCTTAAGGACTGACTATACCACAGCTTTTAAACTAAGCTTAAATCAAAAAGTATTGATATATGCAAGGAATAATATTTTACAAATCATTTTTGTAAAAAAAAAGTGGTTGAAACAATTCAAATAGGATTTATTTGCAGACTCCAGAAGGATCCATCCAGCCTGTGCATTCAAACCAATGGTTGCTACAGTCAAAGGGCTAGAAAGATCTGAAGGAAAAAACACATGGGGCGGGACTACAATCTCCTCCCTGGAATGTCAAGGGCTCAAAAGGCAAGGAGTCTTTTATGAAATTCAGTTTCCCCATTTTTGGTGGGGAAAGGCAAGCACAGAATGATAAAGGCATTCATGGATTTGTTTCTACATAATTATGCATATTAGAGAGCTCCTATTCAAACTATTGTTCCACTCACAGACACATCTGAAAACAATGCTAGCACTCCCAACGCAGCAAAGTTCTTACCATTTGTCCCTTTGCGTAAACAATCGATGCCCAGAGCAGGGTTGTTTTCCTTCACTTGCCGAGCCCGCACCATAGCCATGGTCTGTATGGGATTCATTCCACTATTCTCAGAGAGAGACATTGGGATAACTTCAAGGGCATCAGCAAAAGCTCTCATGGCATATTGCTCCAGCGATGGGCACTAGGAGAGTAAAGATCAGAACTCAAGCATAAGAAGTGTCTGGAAAGAGGTCCTGTTACAGCTTAACGTTTGAACAGATTATACTGCTTTTTAGAAGATGACAAATGCTGTAGGCAAAAGCTCTTCACAAGAATCTACTGCCCATGAGCTGTGCAACTCAACTTTCAACTGCATAGTACTTTGCTTTTTTTACACCATTTAAACATCTTAAATTCACTTATTCTCTTTAGAAAGTACAGGTGCACACATTTTACATTGTACAAAGGAGAATTACTCTTTTCCACATTAAAAAACTGTACTTCTGAACTGTTATCATCATCACAATGAAGAGTTGTGTATTTTTCATATGACCATCATGTATCGTAAAATGATATGCAACACAAATTTGGTTGCACCCTGTCTGACATATTATTTCATGACTACAAATATACTGAGGCGAGTAGGACACTGCTGTTTGCAGGTGCTTCTCCAGAAACTACGAGTACAAGCAAAACTAAATCTGCAGTGCAGTATTACGGCACCTATGATTCTGCATCTGTTCAATGGAAAGTTGATTAGCGCAATGCACAGATCAATGTTCACTTTTTTCTTTTCATTTTTTTTTACCTTATCTGCAGTTTCACTAACAGCCAGCGCACAGGAAATCTCAGCAGCACCTCCGCCATAAACAATGCGGTTGTCACGAACAAGATTCCTGATCACACACAATGCATCATGAAGGGATCGTTTAGCTTCTTCAATTATCTTCAATTATAGGAAGCAAATGGAAATATACAAAATGTTGATTATACCAGTTTCCAATGAAAACAGAAAATCCCCCAAAGCATACAATACTTGAACAGCAGTATTGACTGATTTAACTTAAACATTTATACACCGCATTCTAAGGTAAACCTCCCATACAAAATCTAAAACCATGGGACAGAATAAAGCAAGCGGGGGAATCAAAATGAACAATTAAAACCAATAGCATATCCACCACAGCACCCAATAATGTGTTAATTCAATTATTGGCTAAGCTAAGTAGGTAAGTCCTTAGGAACCACCTGAAAACCTATAATGATGGTGCCTGGTGGACATAAATTGGGAGTGCTACAAGCGGGGGCTACTACCAAGAAGGTCCCATGCTTTATGCCAGCCAGCCTAATCACTGACAGGTGGGCGCACAAGCAGAGCCTCTGATGTGGAGTACGAACAGGCTGGTATGAGTGAAGGCAGTCCTTCAGTTAACCTGGAACCAAACCATTTAGGACTTTAAAGGCCAATTCTAACATTTTAATTTGGGCTCAAGAAGTACACTGGAAAGCAGGTGCAGTGGGTATAATCTACATGTTACATGGTCCAAAAACTGAACACCTACTCCTTGAGTGGGCACATTTTTTTACCACTTGATAAAGTTTCTGAACTTGCAATCTGTATACCTGTTTGACTAGTCATGCCCATCGCCGCCACCTGAGCTTCCTCAGATAGCATTGAGTCCAGGAGAGCTCCCAAACACCATACTTGATCATTCCAGGGGAGTAAAACCCCATCTAGGACCAGTTTCAAGTCTCCACCAGCTTGTTCACCCTCACCCATTCCAAAAACACCTCCAGACACAAGTTCAAGAGTTCCACAGTTTCCCTGGGATGCAAGGATGAAAATGGCAGGTAGAGCTGCATGTTATCAGCATACTGATGACCTCAGCCCAGACCTCCAAATAATTTCCCCAGCTGTTTCATGAAGACGAATGGTGCACAACCTTTTTGCCCCCAAGGGTCATATCTTATGTCAGATATAGGGCTGGGAACCATGTAAGTGCACCCACACAGACAAGGCATATACACACACTTCTCTGCAGATACATTTTATTTCATCCTATTTTTCTCATATATTTTATTCTTTTTTATCCCACCCTATACATCTTATAAAGCAATTTCTTTTCAGTCCCCTCCCTGCTTTCATTCTTACAATTTCGGGGTGGGGTGGGGGGGAACTGTACTTAGCTCTGCCTTCTGGCAGCAGCAGCAAGCCTTTATGTGGTAGCCTTCTAGGAGCCTTCCTTGCTATAGAAGCTCAATTCCTAGACCATACCCAGATGTAGGGAAACAAAGCTTTGCAATGGGCCTTAACCCTTGTTTTTTTAAGTGACTGCAGCAGATGGTGGGGGGTCTTGGGGAAGCACTAGAAAGGACTTTGGGGGTAGCCTGTGGCCCATGTGTTTTATACTCCAATGTAGCATATGGCACAAGATAGCCTTTGCAGCAGCCCTTAAGCCGATGGCCATGAGTTAGAACAATGGTCCCCCAGCACAACCTTATGACACCAATCTTCTAGGAAGGACTAAAGCCACCATAACATTGTGTCTCGCAAGCCCAATCCAGAAAGGGTACTATGGTCAATGATACTGAAAGCCACCAAGAGATCCAGGAAAACCAACAGGGTTGCACTCACCACCCCTCCATTTCCCAGCATAAGTCATCTACCATGTTAATCAAGGCTGTTTCTATTCTAAAAGCAGGGCTGAAACTAGATAGAAATGGATCTAAATAATCAGCAGTATCCAACACTATTTGGAGTTGAGAAGGCACCAAGTGCCCTAACAACTTGCCAAAGAATGGAAGATTAAACTAGGTAGTAATTATCCCAACAGGTTGAATCTGAATTTGGTTTCTTTAATACTGACCTCATCACTGCCTTCTTTAAAGCAGCAGTAACTATATGGTCCCTCAAAGATGCATTAACTATCTTCCAAGGTTGTCTCCAATCCTGGCAGAATTCAATAGCATGGATGAGAAAGAAACTTATGACAAGGTTTAAACCTCTAAGTCGTTTGCTCATGACCTCAGGCTGTGAAAGCTGAAAAGTATCCATAACAACATGACTAGACTAGCTCCATCCATATCAGATTCTGTCAAAACTACGGCATCTAAGTTGGAACAGATACAAACAACTTTTATCTGGAAAATGTACAACAAATTGGCCACAGTGGACCTTCAAAGGTTCCAGCTCTTGCACACCAGAGCTTACACTAAGGCGGCTCTCCATCAGCCTCCAAAGTCAGATCTTCACAGTCCTCCATCTCTGCAGAAGTTACAGGTAGCTGGAAGCTTCAACTTGATCAAGTAATGATCCCTCCAAGCCAATGGAGCCACAATTGATTCTCTTTTCCTCCATGTGTAGTACAGAAAATCAAATCTAATGCGTCCTTCTAGATGTGCTAAGCCAGATATACTTTTGAAACAGGCCAATGGCGAGTAACAAATCCTGAGCCATACCCAACAAGTTAATCATGGAGTGAATGTTCAAGTCCTCTAAGACCACAAACTTTGAGGTTGATTCAATGCTTGAGACCACCACAGTCAGTGTTGGTAGCAGGGTGAATAGTGCACCAGCAAAATCCCAATCGTGTCTCGGGTACCCAATAACAGGCACAAACGCTCGCCGCTCTGACCATGTAACTCCACTTCTGAAATCTCTTCATTGGCTTCCAATTCACTTCAGAATCCAATATAAACTTCTCCTGTTGACCTACAAAGCTTTTCACTATCTAGCTCCTTCCTATCTCTCCTCTCTCATCTCACACTATTGCCCCGCTCGTGCTCTTTGCTCCTCTGATGCCATGTTTCTCGCCTGCCCAAGGGTCTCTACTTCCCTTGCCCGGCTTCGCCCATTTTCTTCTGCTGCCCCTTATGCCTGGAACGCTCTTCCAGAACATTTGAGAACTACAAGTTCAACCGCAGCTTTTAAAGCTCAACTAAAAACTTTTCTTTTTCCTAAAGCTTTTAAAACTTGATTTTGTTCTGACTTTATACTGTTAGTTTTACCCTACCCAGTGCCTGTTTACTTTCTCTTCCCCTCCTTATTGTTTTATTATGGTTTTATTAGAATGTAAGCCTATGCGGCAGGGTCTTGCTATTTACTGTTTTACTCTGTACAGCACCATGTACATTGATGGTGCTATATAAATAAATAAATAAATAAATAAATAAATAAATAAATAAATAATAATACCTGATCAGAGAGATTGAATCCCTATAAACCAGGGCTACTCCTGCTCCTTCTTTCTTCCCAATTCAAGAGGATACATTTGGAATAGGTTAACATCTCCACTTTCATCCAATCAGGATTCCATGATCCAAGCAAAGTTGGTATGCTCTTCCACAATTAGGTCAGAGACAACACATACCTTCCCATTAGCTGACCTGACATACATTAAGAGCAGCCACATACCTGAGGAGACTGCAGGGAAAGCTTCCAAAGTTACCAAGGCTTGGGGGCAAAGTGAAAAAGGGTCCAAATTGCTGTCCCTCCAATCATCATTGCCCCACTACTGCCTCAAAACCCTCTGCCTCACATTACTCTTATAATGGCCCCATCTTCTTCCTGGCCAACACTCCCTTTCGTCCTCCTATAACTACCATTTTGATCAAAGTTACACATGACCGTTTTTCATTCTTTTTAGTGGCTTAATCTTGCTTCAATCCCATCCTGTTTCCTAAGGCAGCACAAACTGCAAAAACGAATTTGAGCTGCAATCCTATATTGATTTACTTAAGAGCAACCCTAATTGAATTCAAGCAGACTTATTCTGAGTAGACATGTAAAGAATTGAGCGGTTGTTTTAAGGAATCACACCGCCCCTTCTCAAATGACTTCTGTCTGTGTTAACAGACGCAATGAAGCACAAAAATAATGGGTTGAATCCAAAGTTCTGCTGCACTTCCTCCTCTCTCAAGAAAAATTATGTTTCTGCCAAGGGTCTGCTCACTAACATTCAAAATGCTAATTATCGTAGAGAAATATTATGCTTTCAGCACATTGAAATACAGGGAAGCCCCTTTACTCCCACCAGCATGGTATATATGTGGAGGCAGCCACCAGACTAGTTACATTAAAGTAGTGGAAGAATCTAGTGACATGGCTTATTTTCCCCATTACAATTTGGTGGCTTCTTGGGGCTGAAGATTTGTGGGCCAGTTGTGATGCAGCCATCTTTTCTGAAACACATCCAGCCCTGTGAAGGCACATTGCCAGCTAGGACCAAAACTAGACTTATAGAAGGAGCACAGTGCAGCTCAGCATCAAAATGAAGAGGGCGGCTCAAGTGAAGCAGAGCTTATGCCAGGCTATGTACAGAAGCTGGGAGTTTCAACTGGGAATAAGGGTAGGATGGAAGAACTATGACATTGTGAATTGCCTAGCTACCAAGAGAAAATGGGGCAGCGTGGGCAACTCCCAGATCAGTAATCACATCCTGGTAAGTCTGAAATGTAGAGAATAAAAAGATTTGACAGTGGAAAGAAGAGGGACAAAGGTAAGGGTCAGGGATTTATGGCACAGCACGAGTTAGGCCATATTGTGTCAAACGTTGAAATGCAAAGGAATGCAGTAAACTGGCTTGGATCTAAAGAAGTACAAACAGAAATGAACTTGGGCAAGGCTTTTCTCCCAAGCCTACTTGGTGCAGCTGCATGCCCTCTCAAATGCTGTGGGTCAAAGGACTCTCCAGAACTGTGTTGAATGTAGTGTGAACGCACCCCCCCTTGCAGAAACCAGTCCCAGGAGGGGTCGGGGGGGGCTGCATTCTGGTTGTGCAACAGCAGCTTTGGATCCAAGCCACCATCTACTAAACAGACTCTCCCTGCAGAATTACAGAAGCATGGCCTGGAAAGGTGAGACAGCCTGCCATTCTTTCTAACATCCAGAAAGGCAAATGAAGACTCAATATACATTTATCCCATTAATACATATTTTCAAGCATCAGTTAGTTAGGAAGGCTCAAAGTGTGAAATTTGGCTTGGGGAGATACAGTGTGAGGATTTGAAGAGTCTAGCCAGAATGTTCAAGTGACAGATCTGGTTACTCTGACCTTAACTGGAGATAGAAACTGAATTTCCACTGCCTCAAAAGGACATGTCCTTGCAATCCTACCAACTTTATCAATAAAGTATGCCAATAAGGTTAATAAGGTGAACAGCAAAGAAATGGAAGTGAAGAAATGCTTTCGATGCAAGTTGCACATCAAACAGAATACTCCTTTTGTTGAACATGTCACCACACTTTCACTGATGATTATCTGCCTTAAATGAACTGAAAGGGAAATTTACTAATTAGAATGGTAACCCAACCCCAAAGTCTCTAATGCTTTGCCATGGACTTTGTTTGAACTTTGAATACTTTTCTTCAGTTGCCAATAAGTACACATTCATACTGAAGAATGTTCTTGTTCTTGCCACAACACAGGAATTCATACTAAGGCAAATCAGAAGCTAAACGGTAAAAATATTTAACGAAGTGGAAAACAACTGCTGGACAAGCTATCCAATAATATTAAAATCACTCACCATTTTATTTCCACCTCTAATGAAGATGGTCACAGCTCTGGAATTCTGACACTGCTCAATTACAAGCATTTTGTCTTTTGTTGTTCCAAATGAAATTTCTCTGACAATGCCAGCAAAACCTAGTTTTTCAGGTGTGAGCTCACAGAAACGAGGTACAATGCGGCCTCCGGTTGCAATGGCGATCAACTGAAAGTAACAAGATAAAGCTGTGAGAAAGGAGAAACAAACTCAGGACACATCAGGAATAGTGAGGAACTCATACTTACTTCTATTTCAGGGCCCCCAACCCAGCGAACAGCAGGCAACTCATTCTGAAGCAGTAGGTGATTGGCCTCATCATCAAATCCCCACTGGCAAATAGCGAGGTTTGCACCAGTGTCTTTGATCTAAGTATACACATATATATATTTATTTTTATTCTGCCTTTTCCTGTAAAAATGTTGAGTTTAGCTTACGTGAAATACACAGAATTCCTTTCTAGATAGCGATTATACATAGCCACTTAACTTCAAATCTAACTACTCCCAGACCATGGGTGGAATCTATTTAAGTGCTTCAGCTGATAGAACTATTTCCATCAGAAGAGTGAGGCAGGGGCTTCAGACGGAGAGGAAATTGAAATTTGGAGCGGGGGCACAAGAGTGGAGGAAAAAGTCTCATCACTTGAATAGTATATAGGATTTCACCCCAAATACTGTCATCATTAAATTGCCAGATACAATTCAGAAAACAATGCAGCAATGAAGAGCCACCCAGATTTAAGTTTCGTATTGGAAATGGAGATTACATTTTCAAATTCTAGCAACGCAGTTTAATTTCCTTTTAGGCACAAGAGCGCTAGTGACCTGCAAAGCATATTCCCTTCCCCATGCCTAGTAAAATCAGAATTATGCTGATGTATCCAGACACGATATTTTATAAGAATCCTAGTATTCAACTTCTGTCGGTGGAAAATTTGGATAGAGAAGGTGCAGGCATTTAATTTTAAGGTTTGAATTTATTCAGCACTGAGTACAATAAGTCACTCTTTTAGTAAAATGATTAAGGTATCATTTGGCAAGAGCATTAAGATTAGTTAGAACAGAGATACTGATTTTCAAAACTATTTACAAGCCCAAAAAACAAGTACATATCATTCTAACCTGTTTCACCATCTCATCAAACTTATTCTTCTCATACTGCTGCAATGCCTTGTAGTCTTCAACAGATGTAACATCAAGCTTATGTTTCGTTTTCGGCTTAGGAGGCTCAAATGGGCAAGTCAAAATTGCAATTTTAGCATCTTTGACTTCCTGGTGGAAGAGGGGTTACATTTTAACAATGCAATAACCTCATCAACTTTAATGACAAAACATTAATAGTTCCACAAGAACAAACCGCGTGTGTTTTAAAAATTAATTAATTAATAAGTATTATAGGTCCATAAAATAAAGCAGCAAATCCAAGATTTAACTACTTTAATTACAAACATCCAATCACTAATCAAAAAGATTACTCACTTTAGGCATTTGTGGATGGCTGAAGTCTTTGTCCACAATCACACCTTTTATTAGCTGGGTGTCTTCCAGTCTACCACCAACTTTGCCTTGGACTTTAATCAGCTCAAAATCAACATCTCTACGTTCCATATCTGCCACAGTTAGTACTGCATTTACAGCTATTTCTGCCATTTGTCTGTGGCAACGATTGATTCTAAACACAAAAGGAAGCTTCATTTCAGCTATTCAGATAAACAAAAATAAGTAACATCAAATAGGAGCAAACTACACACTCCTTTAGCACTTTTTTATTTATTTTATTTATTGCATTTATATACCGTCCATAGCTGAAGCTCTCTGGGTGGTTTGCAAAGATTAAAAAAACCAGGACATTAAAAATAAACATACAAAATTTAAAACCGTAAAAATATAAAAACAGCTAACATTTAAAACAATTTTTAAACTCTCAGCCAGGCCAAAGATAGTTAACAACCTACGCTGTTAAATGCCCGGGAGCAAAGAAAAATCTTGACCTGGCGCCAAAAAGATAACAGTATTGGTGCCAGGCGGGTCTCTCCTCAGGGAGATTGTTCCATAATTATTTTTTTAAGTGTGCTGAATATTGTAGTTCTATTTTGAAGTAAAAGCAATATTCAGCACAGTTGCTGCTGGTGAAGAAAATTGATCAACAGGAGAAGAGTAAACAGTAATCTCACCTTCCTTGTCCTGCCCTGGAGCAGAGGGTGGAACAGAGCAAAGGGAACGCCCTAGCCAGAAAGCCTAATGGAAATCCTCTGAGCCCTGGGAGTTCAAGATGCAGGGGAGCCAGCAAGCGAAGCAAAACTGGCAGCTGCTCATACTGCCTTTTGCTTGTTCACTTTAGCCCAAGCACCGTGGCAGGGGCCATCTAGTGCTATCTAGAGAGAAACTGAGCAGCTACTGCTGCCCACCCTTCCATCTATGCTGCAACACCGAGAGAGTTGTTATCCTCTCACTGATCAGCACTATTCTTCTGGGTGGCACAATGATGGGGAATGAATCCTGTGAGCCCCATGTTTCCCACATCGCCCAGTGAGAGAGTGAATGAGCCCCATGTAGAGCCAGCTGGGATGGTCCCAGGGAGGTACTGGAATCTCCCCAGCTTGTTGTGCTTGGGGACTTCAATATATATGCGAGGCTGCCTAGCTAGGAGTGGCTCAGAACTTCACGGCCTCCATGGGTCTGTCCTAATTAGAGAACCAAGCTAGTTTCCACATTTAATGTTTTGTTCATTCCCAGAGAATCTGAACACAGACGGTTTCCTAACAACTCTTTTTTAAGAACTAGCTACCTTTTTAGATAGTGATGAGAATTAGCTATCAATTTTAAGATACTCCCAATCGTATACTTACACTTTAGAGCCTAGAGTTGTCTTTGCCGTCTGAATGAGAGGCTCAGTGTTCTCTGGATCAACAGGAAAACTGTCACTGATCTTGTCCAAGTTTTCAATGGCAATGCGAGCAGCCTGTTCATAACCGTCTGCTATTCTGATAGGATGAATACCACGATCCAATAAGTGCTCTGCCTGTTCCAATAGTGCACCTGCAAGAACTACAGAAACAAATGTATAAGAAAAAGTTGTGCCTATTTAGGAAATTTCTTCTCCTCCCATGCCCGTATCTTCTTATATATTGAGATTTACCTCGAGAGAAATCTCAATTCCTAAACAGAAAGCCAGGAAGACTGCAAACGCTTTCACTAGCCCACCTGCCAACATATGTCCATGAGAATCATTTCTGGAAGATCAACTGTCTTTAAAAAAAAGTCAATTCTTCCAGTTTTACAAGAACTTCCTTGACAGGAAACTGGGCAATCATTTACCTGCTAAAAGTGACTAGGTAAGTAGCTATTTATAAGGCTTTTGCTGGTAAATGTAGCAGTTAACCAACCATACACTATTTTTTTTAAAAAAAACCCACAATTTTAAGGTATTGTATAACCAATTTCTTGAACTAGCCACTTTATCAGATGCCATGAACAGCCACATACCATCTCCAAGCACAGGCACAAGGTGTGCAAAATGACAGTGTCTAGCGCCAGTTCTTTTTAACAGAACATTAAATAATACTCAATTCATTTTCAAGTATTTTCTCTCACATGGTGGCTCAGTTCACACAACACTTTTCTCCACTCAGTGGGAAAACTCCACTCAACGGTGGAGTTTGTAGGTGTTACTCACTACACAACATGTTCCAACTCCACCACTCTGTGTGTGTGTGTGTGTGTGTGTGTGTGTGGCCTCCTGTGGAGCGCAATCAACGCAGCACTTGATTGACAGTTTCTCTGCCCTCTTTCTTCCCCCAGTCCTCCCAATGGTATCCCATCAGCCACTGCTGCAAAAAACAATCCCAAAGGCTCTCCTAGAGCAACACCCCCTCCTTTCACCACGCTTGCAGGCCACTGGGAAACTCCACTCAACTCTACAGGTAACTTCATGGATCCCTCCAGACAACATGGAACACAACAGTTATGCAGGAACTCTACTCTGCACAGCATGGAGATTCAGGGTGGAGTGTGTTATTGTTTTTAAAAATTCACCATGGGGTGGAGTTTTCCCTCCAGACAACACTTTTCTCAAAGGTGGAGTAAAAACTCCACAGTGGAGTTATTACACCATCGTTGTTGTGTGAACTGAGCCAGTAGCTTCCGAATTTCAGATGGAGACTACTTCACAGAAAGTCCTGCTCAGATGAAAAGGTAGTAAAATGTGAACATCACCTCAAAAAGAAAAATATGGACACAGTATAAGACTTAGCCTGCAATCCTACACATACTCACCTGGGAAGAAGCCCCATTGAATACATTCTTGGTGACTATACCTAGCTAACTAGGTTACCATAACCTGTTCTAGCTGCATAAATGGAGGTAGTTTTAATGCAGAACTGCAGACAATAACATGAAAGGTTGTAACAGCAGGTTCAAGTGCTATGCCTTCGCAGCTGCTGATCCACTATAACCTGCAATCCTAAATTCTTCATTCAATCATAGCTTTAGTGGCACCTGGTGAATTTTTTCTTTATAAAGAATCAAAATAGAATATGCGAAAAGTGTATTTAAATAATATATTCAAATAACCATCCCAATATGACGTCATTTACATATGTTTGGTATTAACTGCCCAGTTTTAGTGTATTTTATAGAAAAAAATACCTCTGAAATTACAAAATTACAGTAAGAGACTTGCACAAGGTAGTCTTACCAACAACTCCTGTGGTTCCATCTCCAATCTCATCATCTTGAGATTTTGCCAGCTCTACCATAAGTTTAGCAATTTGATGGTCCACATCCATCATATTTAGGATGGTGGCACCATCATTTGTCACAGTTACTTCACCATCCTTGTCAACCATCATTTTATCAAGGCCTGCAAGACATTTAAGCAGACATTTAAAAGTTTCAATATAAATAGAAAAACCTTGTAACACAAGAAGCTTAAAATTTTACAACATAAAAGTCTTAATACTTACCATTGGGCCCAAGTGAAGTTCTGAGTGTATTGGCCACTGCCTTGGCTGCCATTATATGAGACTATAAGAAACACAAGTACAGTATGAGCATTATCCAAATCCTACAAGTACAGTATTTTCCAATCATGCAATTGGTAGCACTTATTTTATAAAGGCAACACTGCATCTTTTTCCACTTAATTTCCTATAACTGAACACCATCACTCTTCTTATATATCAACATTTTTTTGGAACAGCTACTTTTCTTTCATTCTGTTTACATTGAATCGGTATGTATGTGAGAAGTTTTTAATCCTGAAATATCCCTGAACAGTTGTGGTTGCAGTAGAATTTTTTTAAAAAAAACCATTTTATGACTTCAAGAATATGGAAACTCTTTCTAAAGATATCACCGTATTTCTTCGACTGTAAGACACCATCGACTGTAAGATGCAAACTAATTTCAGTACCACCAACAGAAAAAAAGCTTTGATTCTATGAATAATAATTGCATCTGCGATTCTAAGACGCACCCCGTTTTCAGAGATGTTTATATGGGAAAAAAGTGCGTCTTAGAATTGAAGACATAGGGTAGTTCTTAGATTTTTTTCAAACAATTTGGAATTCAAACATTTTAATACCTTGGAGAATAGTGTAGATCAGAGACACAGAGTAAAATGGTTTAAAATAAAACTCTCAATTTGTTCTAACCAATAGGGCAAAACTTGGGGAGGACAAGCAGGATCAAGACAATGTACAGATAGCGTGAACAGGAAGCTAGGTATAATAATAATAATAATAATTCAAGAAGCTTTTGTTAAAGAAATAGGCCTTGAGGGAGGAGCTGAAAATGAAAGAAGGCTGTTCTAGGCACAAGAAGAGGCAGCTACTGTACTACTGACAGCACAGAAGGCACAAGTGAACCTCCACAAGGAGGAGGCAAAACAAATTTGGTGAACCTATGCTGTGCTAAAAGAAAATAGGAGCCCACTGGTGCCATATTATGCCAAAGCTGTTCAAGATAGGCACAAACCAGAGTGACTTGGAATGGTAACATCTAGATCTGAAAAGCTATTTTTGGTTTGTCTTTCCCAATCATCATAAACCCTTACTGTTAGGAGGCTACCCTATACCAAGTTAGACTATTAGTCCATCTGTCTACAGTATTGTCTTCACTAGAAGAAAGCAATCTTTGGAGGATATGGGCACATTTGGCAATATGATAAACAGTCCAGGGCACCACCACAAAATGGCGGTTGTAGGAGTGGCAAAGGACAAGTAACCTATGCAAAAGACTGAGTACAAGGCAGAGCTGGCGTCTGAGCCCCAACACACTTTATAACTCTTTTGCGTCCACAGTTTTCGGTGCCAACAGAAACCTTTCACAACCATCCCAGCTGCCAGTAAAAAATATGTTACTTAAAAGAAAAGAGTGGATTGGATAGTGCACCTTGGTGGCCACCAAGTAAAGTGTCTGTGGGGTTAATCAGTGCCCTTGAAGTAAGCCCATATTATGCCTATGTTGCTGATGACAGTAATAGTTTCCACCGTATTCCACAAGGCTCTAAAATCAAGTTGCATATCTATTTATTTAATGCATTGTACTTCTATACCACCTTTCAAGCTGGGCCTCTCAGCACAATTTATCTAGGTTTTAAAGAAAACAATCTATAAGAATTAGAATACAACACAGGGTAGCAGAGCATAAAGAAAATTAAACGCCAAACAATATTAAACAAAAAAAAAGTAACAACGAAAATCATGAGCAGACTTAGGGAGTTTTGTGGCAGAGACAAACAAGATATGAACCAGGAACTTTAAACCTACTCAGAGCCCACATGCTTCATTTTTTATAGGTGGCTTTTCTTACTTTTGTGGCCTGATCTGCAGGAGCTGCAGAATAAGGTGGGAGAGAGCCATAACATGGTAGAATGGACTGTGCCACTTAAGACTGCGGGGGGGGGGGGGGCAGTTTTGATGTTATAAAAACAGAAAACTAAGGCCAGATCCCTGCTTGAAGGGTTTTTCTTTAAAACAGGGGAGGAAACGTTAAAGGAGATTTTGCCTGTGCCTCCAAGAGATCTGGTGCTTGTGGTTGATGTACAATGAACTTTTTATTGTTTCCAAATTTAAAATGGCTCAACGTTTCGGATTCAAAAGAACCCTTCCTCGGGAGCTAAAACAAACAAATTACAAAACCATTATTTAGTATAAAAGAATGAGGACAACACCCATACAAATACGATGTATTGTGTTGTTTTATCCTGAATTTCTATCATATTTGTATGGGTGTTGTCCTCACAGACGCGGGTTCGAGTGCACGTGTGAATCTCGGCCACTCGGCTCTCTCTTTCTCGACTTAAGCTGTCTCATAGGCAGCTGTTGTGAAGATAATTGGGAAAGCTCCATCATGCACTGCATTGGGCCCATTGAAGGAAAAAAATTGCGGTGTAAGTGCCGGAAATACGTATAATATCTCTCCCCGCCCCATCCTTTTAAGAGTTCACTGTGGGTCTTTTCCTCACACCTCCTTTCATATTACTCCCATCTTTCCGCTCAGTCTGGGATTCATCCATCGCAGGCAGATCTCTTGGAGGCTGGGTGAGAGGGAATAGCACCAATGGAAGTTGGAGAGAAAGGAGAGGCAGGCTGTGGTTCGGATTCAAAAGAACCCTTCCTCAGGAGCTAAAACAAACAGTCTACTTCAGGACTCCAGTAAATCTACCACTGAGCAGGTGGCCAAATTCCTGAATTTGGCCATCCGCACCAGATCGCTTATGGATGCTTATGGATGTTGATTGCGCTTAAATCCACAGATTAGCAATTTTATTATCTATATATCCCTCCCTTTTTCACTATGCTAGGCCCCAATAACCCAATTCTGTTCCCTTTTCAGAAAACAATAAATAACAATATAGTATCTTTAGTGATTTTGTAACACTCCTTTTTTATCCCTACTCTGTATTGTTTTACATAATGGTGTATCTTCTTGTTTTATATTGGTCTGTTGACTGTAAATAAAGAAATACAGAATACAAAACCATTATTTAGTATAAAAGAATGAGGACAACAACACCCATACAAATACGATGTATTGTATTGTTTTATCCTGAATTTCTATCGTATTTGTATGGGTGTTGTTGTCCTCATTCTCTTACACTAAATAACAGTTTTGTAATTTGTTTGTTTTAGCTCCTGAGGAAGGGTTCTTTTGAATCCGAAACGTTGAGCCATTTTAAATTTGGGAACAATAAGTTCATTGTACATCAACCACAGCCCGCCTCTCCTTTCTTCTCCAACTTCCATTGGTGCCAGCCTCTAAGAGATCACCCTGGGAAGGAGGAATCCCAGACAGAGCAGAAAGATGGGAGTAATATGAAAGGAGGTGCGAGGAAAAGATCCGCAGTGTGTGTGTGTGTGTGTGTGATATTATACTGAGTATCTAGCTGAGTATCATCCCTGACAGCTGGACAACCATCTGTCAGGGATGCTTTAGGATGGATTCCTGCATTAAGCAGGGAGTTGGACTCGATGGCCTTGTAGGCCCCTTCCAACTCTGCTAGTCTATGCTTCTATGTTGCATTCTGCACTAGCTGCAGATGCAAGTTCAGCCACGCATAGGAGCGCATCGCAGCAGCCGCCACCCTCTGGGAAACCCTCCCTCGTGCTGCTCAGGAGGCGGAAAATGTAATAACTTTTAAACGCTTCCTAAAACCGTATCTTTTTAAACAAGCTTTCCCTGGACTATAATTTATTCTGGTTTTATGTGATTTTAAAGTTTTAATCTGGATTTTATGGGTTTAGTTGTAAACTACCAGAGAGCTTAGGCTGTTGGGCAGTATAAATATGTAATAAATAAAAATAAATACATAAAATTATGCATATTTCCGGCACTTACACCGCATTTCCCCCCCTTCAATGGGCCCAAGGCGGCGCACGATGGAGCTTTCCCAAATTATCCTCACAACAGCTGCCTGTGAGGCAGCTTAAAGCCGAGTAGCCGAGATTCACACGTGCACTCGAACCCGCGTCTCCCAAATACTGGGCTAGAACTCTTCACCACCACAAGCGCCGGCGGCGGCAGGCGCTGGCCTTCTTCCCGGCCACGCCATTTACCTTGAGGGCCTCCACGCCTGTGGAGCGGCTCTTTCGATCCTGGTCCTTGAGGATGAGGAAAGGCCGCCCGTACTCGTCAAACGCCAGAGTCCCCATGGCCGACATGCTGGCAGACGCTTCCACGAGGCCGGGCGAAGACGGGCCAACGGCAAAGAAAGAGCCCCGCGCAAGCGCTCTCCTCACCGACCACGACGCCCCCTTTCTTCTCGCGAGACTGCCCGACAGACGGCACGCACGCATGCGCAAAGGCTGCCCCTTTGCGGAGAATTTCTCTCTGCCGAGCTCCTTTCTCGCGGTAAAACCATGTTCTGGAAGCGTCCGCGCGCGCACGCGCAAGAGCAGTACCACACCCAGGATGTATAATCCATAGAGATAAGGAAGAAAACTGAAGAACGCACAGTCTGAACTTCGGGTAAAAATGGAAAGGCCGTGATGCTCTTTGTGCACCGAGTGGCGCCACTCTCTCGACTTTGCATTGCTCTGCGCGGCGTCGGTTGACTAACGGCGCAATCCGATACATGACTGCTCAGAAGTCAGACCCGCTGAGCTCAACGGGAGTACTTCTAAGGCTGCGATCCTACACCCGTTGACCTGAGAGTAAGCCTCCCTGGATTCAATGGGATTTACTTCTTTTCATGCCTGCATAGGATTGCGCTGTAAATCTTTTTCTGTTCAAAAATCTCAACAAAATTCCTAAGTCTAAAATCAAATTAATTTTTCACACCATTTTCCGATTCCAAATCAATAAAAAAAAAAATAGGCAGCAAATAAAACTACAGAAACAAGGCAGAAGCATAAAATTTATTTATTTATTTATTACATTTCTATACCGCCCAATAGCCGGAGCTCTGTGGGCGGTTCACAAAAATACATTTAAAATGTCTACTTCACACATAATGCTCAGCTGGTTTAGTGCAAGGAGTACAAAGCTTCATGGCTCATACTCCACTCTCCCTTTTTTATTCCTGCGTGGGCTAGAGGAGAAAATTGGAAGCTTTTGTTTCCATTTCAGGCTAACCATGGTTACTTGTTCTGTCTGAAGCTGGACAAACTGTGGTTAGCCTTAACAATTACTTAGGTTTAGGCAAGCATGCTTCAACCCATGGTTTATAAGTTTCCCTAAACCAGGGGTGGTCAGACTTCCAGTCTTATCAGATCCACCAACTAGAACAAAGTTAAATTAAATTTAGAATTAAAGAACAGGGTGCCTCTGAGCACATTTGAAGCCTAGGAAATTTACTTGCAGACTCAGAACTGAACTAAGTTTACTGCCCTTTCACATACAAGGTTTTCCCCAAACTATTTTTCATTTCAGCAATCAAGTAGGTAGAAAAACTTGTTTTGTTGTTGCTGTTAAACAACTGAAAGTCAGAAACCCTTGCCAAGCTTCTGTATATCAATCAGATCTACCTTCTCCCCATCGCTGACTATTTGGAAAACACAGAGGCTGAGTTTGGACAACACGCTAATCAACTGGGAGAAGGTAATAGGAACAGAATGGGAAACAACTGTTGATTATCGTGTCGTCTGAACTCAGCCAAAGTAACTGGGGTTAGTTGAAAATGGAAACAAACGCCTCTGATCTCACAGGCCACTTCCAATGTCAGAGGCGCTGAAGGAGGGAACAGGCAGGTGGACAACACCAGATCAAGTCTTGTCCTGTGGAACTAAACTGTGATTTAATGTTACATCCAAATATGGACACATCTATCTTCCAGGATGAATCTGAAGTCTAGATTTTCTGTTCTCCCCAGGGTGGAAGCAAACTTCTCATGAAAAACAAAGGAAAAATACAGGATTTTAGTGCAGCTCTGATAGGGCATTAGACAGTATCTCCTTCCCCACCCCAAAAGGTAGCAGCAAAAAATTTGTGTGAAAAATTGAGTTTTAAAAAAACGTTTAAGAATACAGTGTGTATGCAAGTAAACAGCATACACTGCCTTTTCATGTAGTTAGTATTTTGATTGTACTGGACTAGAGAGTAATTTAAATAGATTTACTTTTCTGCATCCTTAAGGGTGTTTTGTATGTGGAATATTTGGCTGAAAATCTAAACTAATCCATCCCCAATATGCAAAATGCAATAACAAGTGCAATAAGCAATATGCAATAACAACACTGTAAAATTGTCGTAAACCATGTACCCCCAATATGGAGATAATTATGTTATCATTTACCTTTAATTTACAAGCATTTAATATTTAAAACTTCTTTTTTAAAAAACAACAACAATATTTTCTATGCAAAATAATACCAGCATTAGAAACACCGGAACTCCTGTTCTTGTTGCTAACATTTGTTGGGCGGCCGGGGGGGGGGGGGGGCTGGGGACACACGACAGGCTACGCTGAGTGCATGGATTTTTCCATTGTTTTCTAGCAGAAGCTCATACCTAAAGAACCGGGAATTTCTGTCTCAAGGCTTTTGGAGTGCATCATTTAACTGGCCCCAGAATAGTTGTTTTTAAATGGATATTGTCTGTTTTGTTTGTATTTTATGCTTTATATGGTTTTAAATTTTGTATATTTCTTTTTAATGTTCATTGTTTTTAACTTTTGTAACCCGCCCAGAGAGCTTCGGCTATGGAGCAGTATATAAATGTAATAAATAATTAGGGTGACCTTATGAAAAGGAGGACAGGGCTCCTGTATCTTTAACAGTTGCATAGAAAAGGGAATTTCAGCAGGTGTCATTTGTATATATGGAGAACCTGGTGAAATTCCCTCCTCATCACCACAGTGAAAGGTGCAGGAGCTATACTAGAGTGACCAGATTTAAAAGAGGGCAGGGCTCCTGCAACTTTTAACTGTTGTGATGAAGAGGAAATTTCACCAGGTTCTCCATATATACAAATGACACCTGCTGAAATTCCCTTTTCAATACAACTGTTAAAGATACAGGAGCCCTGTCCTCCTTTTCATAGGGTCACCCTAAAATAATAAGAAAAAATAATTATAATCTCTACGCCAATGACTGTTTCCCATATTGCCGGCGGGTAGGGTGTGTTACTCTAAACCTTTTCTATCTCTATGAGCTAGCTACCATTGGGAAGATTTTGTATTGTGGTTTTTCTGGCTATTTACACGGTGGATGATACCATTGAGACAACACCGTTCTTTGAAAAGGCAGCCTTAAAGTCATTGTTGCCCTTTTGTTTTCAAGTAAAAAAACAGGCAGTTTATGCGTAAAAAAGAACAACCCCCCCCCCATCCATGAACATAATGGTACAGTCAATGCGGATAGGAAGTAGCTTTATCCTTGCCGCTTCCGCCAAGCAATTGCATGCTTGCTAGAAGTGTAAATGAACTAGGCGTCGGTTCCTCCGCTGCTAGGAGGCGGGACCCGATCCGACCCCCGAGGCAGGGGACAGTGTCTTCGTTAATGGCTATTCAGAAGTAAGTCCACGGATATCTGTGGAATTTACTTCCAAGTAAGGATGACTAGCCCTAGAATGCACGTATGACTAGGACTGCAAGCTTATGCTTATTTAGTCGACAGTAAGTATCTCTTCTCAGTAAGGTTGCTTATGATAAAGCTATATATGAAAAGAGTATAAACCTTAACTAAAACAAGCTACGTAGTAACCAAAAACAGGAGTTAACCCCTCACATCAGTTGTGTTGTTGTTTATTCGTTCATTGTAGCCAGCAACAGCGAAACTGAGCCTGATGTAATTAGTTCTACGGTTTTGTTGTTGTTTATTCGTTCAGTCGCTTCTGACTCTTCGTGACTTAATGGACCAGCCCATGCCAGAGCTTTCTGTCGGCCCTTGCCACCCCCAGCTCCCCCAAGGTCAAGTCCGTCACCCCCAGAATATCATCCATCCATCTTGCCCTTGGTCAGCCCCTCTTCCTTTTGCCTTCCACTTTCCCTAGCATCAGCCTCTTCTCCAGGGTATCCTGCCTTCTCATTATGTGGCCAAAGTACTTCAGTTTTGCCTTTAATACCATTCCCTCAAGTGAGCAGTCTGGCTTTATTTCCTGGAGTATGGACTGGTTTGATCTTCTTGCAGTCCAAGGCACTCTCAGAATTTTCCTCCAACACCACAGTTCAAAAGCATCTATCTTCCTTCACTCAGCTTTCCTTATGGTCCAGCTCTCGCAGCCATAGGTTACTACGGGGAATACCATTGCTTTAACTATGAGGACCTTTGTTGTCGGTGTGGTGTCTCTGCTCTTAACTATTTTATCAAGATTTGTCATTGCTCTCCTCCCAAGAAGTAAACGTCTTCTGATTTCCTGACCCTATGAAAAGGAGGACAGGGCTCCTGTATCTTTAACTGTTGCACAGAAAAGGGAATTTCAGCAGGTGTCATTTGTGTGTACGGGGAACCTGGTGAAATTCCCTCTTCATCGCAACTGTTAAGGCTGCAGGAGCCCTGCCTTCCTTTAAATCTGGTCTTTCTAGTATAGCTCCTGCAGCTTTAACTTTTGTGATGAAGAGGGAATTTCACCAGGTTCTCCATATATACCAATGACACCTGCTGAAATTCCCTTTTCTATGCAACTGTTAAAGATACAGGAGCTCTGTCCTCCTTTTCATATGGTCACCCTATTCTACGGGAGTGACAATGGCTACCTAATTTTTGAGCCTCTAAATTGGAGTCACCCCAGTCTAATACATATACAGAAGCTCTGTTTATTTAGGCGTCACTGAAGAAGACACATTTGTCGAAACACATTTGACCTGTTTTTATCATTTCGTTTTTATAAAAATTTCTATGTTTATATGTGTATATTCTATGGTGGTTACTAGTTTATATGCAAGTTTAATGTCTTTTCCAGTCGTTAACTGTTAGTGATTTGATCTTGAAAATATAGTTACTTACCTTAACTCCTGTTTTTGGTTACTTGCTTATGATAAAGCCCATAAACCAGGGGTGCAAAACCTCTTTCAGGGCCAAATTGTCTTTCAAAGAAGCTCTTGAGGGCCACATTCTGGTGTGGGAGGGGCCAAAGGGGTGAGAACAAAATACCAAAAACAGCAGCATATTTTTTGCTTAAAGCTCTTACTCTGAGCAACTAAAGTCTTAGGAAACGTCTTTCAACTTTTTTAGATTGAGGGGGGGAGCTACAAAAGCCAGGAAACCACTTGCTGGTTGGGGAAAAGGGGCCTTCTGGGAACCCTGGAGGGCTGGTTTGGGACCTCGAGCCTGACGTTCTGCACCTCTGCCATAAACTGATGGGATCTTATGCGTCTCTGTCTCTTGTTTACAGAACTTTGACTTGTATTGCTAATGCTGTGGTTGGGTACAAAGCTGTAAAATATTAGTCTTCCTTAGGCCATGCAAGATTGAAGTGAGAGCCAGGACTCCCATACAGTTTGGGGGCTAAGTAAGAGAGCAATCCTATAGTCCCTGGGAGAGCATCCCAGGGATCATAGGATTGCTTGGAAAAATCCTTCCGAGGTCAAACACAACACTCCAACTTTGGAAGAGTGAGTTGGAGATCCGCTGCCACCACCTCACACCCGGAGTGGAGGGAACCACCTTGGCGGCCCTTCAAGGATGGAAAAGCAACCTCAGAGGAGGCGGAAAGGGGCATTCTGTGGGGAGAGGACGAAACTGGAGAGGCCAGGATATGATTTATCCTGCCTCTATTCCATCCGCCTTCCCTTCCCCTCCAAAGCACCCTGAAAAAGCCCATCTAGCAAAAACCACCAAAGAGTGTTGGGGAGGCAAAGATCGCCTTTCGTACGTCTCCTCTCTTCCTCCTCTTAAAACATTTTTTAAAAATAGAGATAATACCAATGATGTGACCCAACTTAGCTTGACCTAGTTGTGGGTCAAAACTGACCTGTCAAAGACCAGTAATTTTTTTTATTTACTAACAATATTTTTATGTCACCAAATAACAGTTCTCTGGGCAACTGGCACAGACTAGCAACACCCTGTTCCATGAGTGGAAGGGAGACCAGGCAAAATAGTGTACTCTCACTCTTGCCATTCTCTTGCCATGGCCTTCTCCACTGCCACCAGGTAGTGGTGGCAATGGAAGCAACCCCCCTCTGGTTGCTTCCACCAAACCAGCCTTAGAACTCTCTGGGACTCAGGTAGTGTGAGGGCTGGCTGTTAGATATAACCCAACAAGAAACGAGACCACAAAGTTTAGAATTTTACGGGGGAGGGGGGAAAACAATAACAGGAATAAATTTTAAAATCTAAATGGATACACACATACCACATACAAATAAAAAAGTATGAGCAATAATAAAATAACCACATTTAACTAACCTTACTAGACTGAGTCCCTATTTTATCCAGGTTCCTTTCAAGCCATACCTTCTTTCATCTAGGACTCTTGAGTTTTCGTTCATTATTTCCTTTCTCTCTGTCTCCTTGGCTTTTATATCTTATTTATAACTTAGGGCACAATCCTATACAACTCCCAGCATGGTTGTCTAACCATCACAGGATTGCTCTTGTAGTAATTCCCCCTACACACACCCCATTCTCAGGTCCATCCAATCAGGAGGTTATTTTTTTGTTCACTTTTGCACTCTAAATTTCTATGTCCTAAGTTCTTCTCCTGACTTTCAGTTGAATCTCCTTGCAAACCTTTGGCTCCTTGAACAAACATCCTGACTCATTTAATCTAGCTAAACTTTTGATCTCTATAGACTATTAACCTTTTGGCTGAAACTAACCAGCACATGCACAAAACAGATTTAACTCCATAATATTCCCAGATCAACTTAAATACAAAAATAGGACAGCATTGTTCCTTCACAGCAACTAACAGCAACAATGAAATGCAACCCTAAATTATACAGCACAGAATAAAATCAGTGCCACAAAAGCTCTTGGCAGTATTCAGGGCTGGCAGTCCACCAGTGCTAATCACATTGCGCATGTGGGAATGACCGCTAGCGAAACAGGCAGCTAGTGCTTCATAGTGCAACCCTGGAAACCAACTCAAACGCTTCTTGAACAGGAGAAGACATGTTCCATTCTGGAAGCACTAGTTTGAGCTACTTTTTGGTTGTGCTGTCAAGCACTAGCTTCCTGGTGTGCTAGCGGTCATTCCAGCTAGTTCCTTAGATACCATCCCCATCAATACTCAGAAATAAATTAATCAGGTTTCAATTTTAAAAAGAGGGTTTAGATTTAAGAGTTTAAGAGGCCTGGAGAAAGTAACATTTCTTCACTTGATGCCAAAAATCCCACAAAGTAAGCAACAGGCTAGGTTCTCTGGAATGAAATCTCCACATCTTGGAAAGCCCCTTTCCCTCATAGCCACCTGCCACACCCCACTTAGATCGATAGGGGGTCACCCAGAGAAGGTCCTTAAAGGATGCTCAAGGAAGTCTGGGTTGGTACATGTGGGAGGAGGCAGTCCGTAAGGTAACCAGGTCCCAAGCCATTTAGGTCAAATGGCTTGGGTCAAAAGTAGCACTTTAAGTTGAGCCTAGAAATGACTGGAAGCCAGTGCAAATGACAAAGCACTGATGAAATATGATCAAATTGCCCAGTGCCAATGAACAATCTTGCATCCCTATTCAGGACTAATTGAAGGTGTAAGTGCCAAAAAGCACTTACAATGTGTTGCGGTAATTCAAACAGGTGGCTTTGCCAGGATAACTGAAGCAAGGCTAGATAGGGTCGCAGCGGGCATATCAGCTAAAGCTGATAAAAGACACTCTGGATCACAGTGGCCTAGGCATTTCTGACTTACAAATTTCTATTCTATTATCTGTTACTTTGTTTCATAGCCTTGAGTGAACATGCTCATATGTTTTATAACACAGTTTGTGTAATTGTAAAGATTCTGAAGCATTTCATTTGGTACTTAAAACATTTGATTCTCCTGCCCTGAAAGACGGCTTATAAATATTTTAAATAAATACCATTAGTTGCTGCTACTGCTGTGTATGTTTAATTGTAATTTGTATGTTCATGTTTTGTAATATTAGAAGTAACCTTGGGAGGGCAGTGCACCCTGAAAGGTGGATGAGCACTGTTTAAATAAATAATAAATGAATTAATATGCTGGACGGTGCAGATTGTGATCAGTGCAGCCCGATCCTATGGAAGATTAGGCATACCTAAAGGTAGAGGTGGGAAGAAGGTAGATATTTGTGACTTCAACTCCCAAAAATCCCTTACAGCAATGGTCAGGGATGCTGGGAGTTGAAATCCAAAATATCTGGAGATCTCTACTTTCTGCCTAAGGCCACTGAAATCAACAGTGTTCCTAGCTCTGCATTAGATCAAACTGACAGCCTTCTCTAAGGATCTCTGGTCCTTCGCTGCCTGTGTCCAAAGCAAGGACATATACGGCATAACATGCCTTAACACTCACTCTCCTTTAATGGATGCTGCACTTCGTTACTTAGCAAACACTTTGCAGAATTTGCAGCGAAACAAATGGCCTAATCCTGTGCACGCTTAGCTTACTTATATGTAAGTCCTGCTGCAGTCAGTAGGGCAACTTCTGAAAGTGTCTGGATTCTTAATGTTACTAATGCATTCAAAAAGAGCTTATATATCATTTGGCACTTTCAATTTGGTGTTTTTTTTCCCTTGTAAATGGAATCCAGTTTTATGCACGCGCATTAATATTTCTGATGTTGAAACACCACTGAATGTTACAGGAGAAATGCCCAAGGAAAGCATTACTGAAGAGAGATCGTCCTTCTTTATTCAGATCCTGTGAGACTTGGGTAGTATGTATTAATATTGGATTATGTGTCTGCATTTTGTACTACTAAAATGAGAACAAAGTTGATGTATAACTCAAGTTTTTTCTCAGAATTCATTTTTGTTAATATGATTTGAGGCAGTCTCGTCAAGGAAGAAAATCCTAAAATGAAATTACTGTCATAAATTAGAAAGCAGAGGCATGATCCACCCAAAGTCAGGCAATTTTAAGCCCCGTTGATTTTAATGGGAGAGATTTAAGCACATGCTTAACACAACATATCATTAACGAATGGAGTTCACTGCTCCAAGAAGGCGTGATGGCCCACGGCTTTAAAAATTCATGGATGATCGTATCTAAGACTTGTTGAATACAAATGTTAATTGTTAGTTCATGTTCTCTCATTGAGGTTTGGTTCTGGTTTAGCTTATAAGTGGTATTGCAGCACACTCTTACTTGTGACAGAAGCTATTTTTAATACCTAATTGTTCACATTTTAAAATCTGTTTATATATGTATATGGTTTTTTTTTTTTAAAAAAGTTATAACAATTTAAATTTTAGAATTTTTAACATGTTTAAATCTATAAAAATTATAAACTGGATGTGCTACTAGTGATAGTTGTATCTAGTAGCCCTGATAGCTAAATGGATCCTCCTTGTTCAAAGGCAGTATACCTCCGATAAGGAGCAAACAACTGAAGAGGGCTATTGCCTTCATGCCCTGTTTGTTGTCTTCCCAGGAGCACCTAGGTGAACCAGGATGCTGGACCTTTGATATCTTCTTATAGTGCTGTGTCCCCTGTTGCAAACAGAGGTGTAAGAATATTAATATAAATTCTGGATTTTATTCATAATAAATGTTTCTCATTTTCTAGGTGTTTTTATTATGTCAGAAATACCTGGAGGCAGCACAGCCCAAGACATTTTGCCTTTGATTGTCATTGAGGAAGGCTCTAAACGAAGGAATTGGGGCTTACTGCTCACTGGCATTGTTGGTGGGACATTAGTGGCCCTGTACTCTGTTGCTACTCCATTTATTGCTCCAGCACTGAGGAAACATTGCCTGCCGTTCATACCTGCGACTTCAAAGCAGGTTGAAAACGTCCTGAACGTGTTGAAGGGCAGAACTGGATCCCTGGTTGACATAGGGAGTGGCGATGGACGCATTGTAAGTTTAAAGCGGTTTTTGTCTTTAATGAAAAAGAGCCGGGCAAGTGTACATTGAGTTATGCAGTGCAGTGTTAATGGAGTTTGTATATTTTACCCAAGACAGGGATAGAACTGCCAAATACACAGGAACCCATTCATAGAATCATAGAACAGTAGAGTTGGAAGGGGCCTATAAGGCCATCGAGTCCAACCCCCTGCTCAATGCAGGAATCCACCCTAAAGCATCCCTGACAGATGGTTGTCCAGCTGCCTAATACAGGCCCCTGGTCCATCTCTCTGGCAGCTGTTCTAAGGCCTGATGGTTATGTGCCACCTCCAGTATTCAAGGCAATAAGCCTTTGTGCACCAGTTGCTGGGGAACATGCGTAGGAGGGTGCTGTTGCACCATGCCCTGCTTTGTTGGTCCCTGGTTGACAGCTGGTTGGTCACTGTGTGAGCAGTGCTGGACTAGAGAGACCCTTGGTCTGATCCAGCATCAGGGTACTTCTTATGTTCTTACGTTTTTCCCAGCCCAACTACCGGAGATCCTTCAAGGCAGCCTTCCCCAACCTGGTGCTCTCCAGATGTTTTGAACTTGAACTCCAATCAGCCTCAGCCAGCATAGCCAATGGTCAGGAATCCTCAGAGTTGTAATCTTAAAGATCTGGAGGGTACCAGGTTAGGGAAGCTGATTTAACTGGAGATGTTGGCATTTGACCAGGAGACCTTAAGCAGGGACTGGCAACTTGTAGGCCAAAACCTCTGGAGGATCACAACTCCCATCAGCCACAGCCAGCATAGCCAATAGTGAGGGACGATAGGAATTGTATGCCAAAAACATCTGGAGGGCCACAGGTTGTCCACCCTTGATGTAAAGAATGTGCCCAACCTCTGAGCTATAAAGTAGGTCATTAAAGTTGCTAGAAATCCCCTTATTTTTAAATCTGTTGCTGAATTAGATGATGAAGCAGTTGTGAGTTTCCCAGCCCATTCCAGATGTCCTCCTCTCCATTCATTATTCCATACTCCTCGTTGCCACTTTCACTATTAGGAGTCCAGGTGTGTTCAGGCCCCATTCTTATGGCGGCACTTTGGCGTCATGATGCACCTTGCACCCCCACTTGCATTCCTTCCTGGCATCTGCATGGGAAGGAAGGCAAGTGCAGATTTCACAGCCCTACACCTCTGGAAAAGGTAAAATAAAAATAAAAACAGGGGTTGGGGAGGAGAGAAACAGGGCCGTTCCTCCCCCCCCCCCCCCGCTTTTTAAAATTATTTTATGTAGAAAGGTTGCAGCTGCCTTATCTCCTGATTTAATCTCACAAGAGGAGTGTGGATAGTGGGGATGAAGGTCTTCTCTGTAGCAGCGCCCACCATCTGGAAAACCCTCACTCGTGCAGTTCAGGAGGCAGAAAATCCTTTAAACCCCTCCTGAAAACATATCTTTTCACACAGGCTTTCCCTGGACTGTAACTTTTTGGTTTTATATGATATTTTTAACTTTTAAATCTTTATATTATGTTTTAACTAAAAATAAATACATTATGTTTTAACTTGTATTTTATGGTTTTAATTGTGAACTGCCCAGAGAACCCCAATATTTTCTATTGGGCAGTATAAGAATGTAATAAATAAATAAGGGAGGAGCACGATGGAAGTAGTTGTTGCTCCGTCTTCTTACGCAGTTGCAGGCTATTCAACAGGCAAGCTCATTCACTGGGTTATGTCCTGGCAATCCTATCAGCAAGGAGGTCCAAATTATTGCTTCCTTTGACATGGTAAGATAGGCTTCTATTTAATAAGTCGGTATTCCAGGCAGGTGAGTGAGCAGGCTGGTGGAAGAGGGATGAACCATTCCATTCCTTCTCTGCCAGCCTGTTTGGTTTCTATGCTAGCCATAGAGAGCTCCGGCTATTGGGTGGTGTAGAAATGTAATTAATAAATAATAAATAAATAAAAAAGTTACGACCAGCACGGAAACACCGTGGGTGGATTGAGTTGGAAGAGAATAACCCTTCCATTCTCTGCTAGCGTACTTGGTAGAAGTCTGCTTTTTCCCTAACTAAGGGCACAATACTATGAGGATAGTCAGCAGCCTCCAAACTCGGAGGCTACCAAGTATCCAATGCACCCTGGGAGGACACACTCTAGCCACCCTGCATTTCCGCTGGACAGGAAATTTCACCCGTCTAGCAGCAACACCTTGGAGGGGGAGGGAAGGAGGCTAGGATGGCCACAGGAAATGACATACCACACCCATATTGGTCTTCTCTCCCCCCTGACCCTTGGAACACTCCCTTTCCATGTCTCTGCCCTCTATTTTCCGAGCATGGAGAGATAACTGGCTCAGTTCTTGGTGCTGGTTACAAGGGAGAAGGGTAGGGGAGCGTGGTTTCCTGGCTTCAAGGTCAGAACGCTGTCTGACCTCTAAGCCACGAAACCAAACGACCCTGTGGCCCACTGAGATGCTGTCTAGGGGCCATAGGGTTGCTCTCTAAGTGATTATTAGCTTGTGTTTCCATACTGGTTGGAAATGGCCAGCATGGAAACACAGGCTCTTAGCCTCTTAGCTAGTAGCTTTTAGGCTACTAGCTTCTGTGGGCTAATTTATAAGATTGGAGTAATACTGCAAAGTGCAAAGGATCAACACACAGGCAGACCCATCAAAGCGAACTGCTAAACCTACTTATTTGGTTATCTGCAAAACGGAGGTTTTGCACTTAAAGGCACTGTGCTATGCATACTTAGGCAGAAGAAGTCATACAACTCCCAGCATTCCCTAGCTGACTGAGTAACGCTGGGAGTTATAGGACTTTTTTCTGTCTAAATATGCATAGGATTGCGTCCTAAATCAATAATTGCTTGAACAATAATGTTATGATTGTAACTCTGTGCCATATTTATTAGGACATTGAACTCAGTATTCATGCTGAGGAGCCTGCTGCATGTTTGTGCTATTTAAAATAGTTTTCTACAGTTTCACTAAGCTCTGTGTTCCAGTCGGGAATGTCCCAGTGATTTTATTCTGTTGAGCATATACTGTTTTGTCTTTACGCAGGTAATAGCAGCTGCAAAAGTTGGATTCAAAGCTGTTGGTTATGAATTAAACCCCTGGTTGGTATGGTATTCCAGGTACTGTGCTTGGAGAGAAGGAGTTCATCAAGATGCCAAATTTTACATTTCAGATTTATGGAAGGTACATGTATATGAAAATTTACAAATGACCAAAAATGCAAACAGAAATGGACAAATAGAAACCAATGCAATGTTAAGTATGGCTTTTAAGCATTTTTTAAAAGTTCATTCCTATATTAATATTCTAATGGAATTATTCAATGGAATCATTGGACTGTTTTCAGAAAAGGTGGGGTACATTTTTTAAAATTACATTACATTAAAATCAGGGCAAAGTGACAATTTCCTGTCTCCCCTTTCTGCACCCCTTTCATTTCTATCTTAGGACCAAACTAGACTCACTGACACAGCTAGAAATGGTTATTTACTCTAATTGCAACCATTGTGCCAATAGGAGCTTTTCTCACGATACAAGTAACTGGTACAGGGGCAGGGACTGATCTGGTTTGGCCCCACAGTGTGGTGCTAAGAATTCATAGAATCATAGTACAGTAGAGTTGGAAGGGGCCTACAAGGCCATCGAGTCCAACCCCCTGCTCAATGCAGGAATCCACCCTAAAGCATCCCTGACAGATGGTTGTCCAGCTGCCTCTTGAAGGCCTCTAGTGTGGGAGAGCCCACAACCTCCCTAGGTAACTGATTCCATTGTCGTACTGTTGTAACAGTCAGGAAGTTTTTCCTGATGTCCAGCTGGAATCTGGCTTCCTTTAACTTGAGCCCGTTATTCCGTGTCCTGCACTCTGGGAGAATCGAGAAGAGATCCTGGCCCTCCTCTGTGTGACAACCTTTCAAGTATTTGAAGAGTGCTATCATGTCTCCCCTCAATCTTCTCTTCTCCAGGCTAAACATGCCCAGTTCTTTCAGTCTCTCTTCATAGGGCTTTGTTTCCAGACCCCTGATCATCCTGGTTGCCCTCCTCTGGACACGCTCCAGCTTGTCTGCATCCTTCTTGAATTGTGGAGCCCAGAACTGGACGCAATACTCTAGATGAGGCCTAACCAGGGCCGAATTGAGATGAACCAGTACCTCATGTGATTTGGAAGCTATACTTCTATTAATGCAGCCCAAAATAGCATTTGCCCTTCTTGCAGCCATATCACACTGTTGGCTCATATTCAGCTTGTGATCTACAACAATTCCAAGGACCTTCTCGTTTGTAGTATTGCTGAGCCAAGTATCCCCCATTTTGTAACTGTGCATTTGATTTAATGTGTTGTATTGTCTAACAACGGCACATGGGTTATCTTGTCAGTACAGTCCGCTGAAGATGCCCTGGCACCTGTGTTCTGGCTGCTTTCCTTTTTTCATAATAATAGAATCATAGAATAATAGAATAGCAGAGTTGGAAGGGGCCTACAAGGCCATCAAGTCCAACCCCCTGCCCAGTGCAGGAATCCACCCTGAAGCATCCCTGACAGATGGTTGTCCAACTGCCTCTTGAAGGCCTCTAGTGTGGGAGAGCCCACAACCTCCCTAGGTCCTCCTTTTCCTGCCAGCACAGTTGATCTGGTCAGTGTACCCACAACTGCTGTTTACACCTGCTAGTTACTGTAAAAACCACATCACACAACTGCTGATTGCATCCATAGTGTCATGTTTACTTTGCCTCCTAATTAGATTGTACATCTATAATCAGGTTTTGTCTCTGATTTTATCTATGTACAACCCCACATTCACTCAGTGCTAAATTTTGTTGATTTCATCTTTGTAATAGCTACAAAATAAATCAGTTACTCTTTTTCTGATGCAGCTGAAACTCTTGTTTGCTCTCACTATTTCTCACATAAACTCTGGCAACATTCTTTTGCTTGGCTTCTTTTCTCTTCTCTCTTGAATTCTTCAGCTTGCCTGTGTTACGGCTCTTTTCTGCTCTCTGCATTGGCTCTCTCATCTCATATTCTATTTAAAATCATAATAGTAATGCCACCAATAATATATATGTTAAATCTGTTGACTTTCAAAGGCCTTCATTCTTTTTCCCAGTATGAAGAATAGACCATCAGTTGCCAGTATTTTACTGGTGATTCCACTGGCATCCAAACTCTAGGATAGAAAGACGTAGAGACCAGGTTCGGGCGATTGCGGGACTATTTTATTTATTTATTTATTGCATTTATATCCCGCCTTTTTTCCTCCAAGGAACCCAAGGCAGCGTACATCCTCCTCTCCATGATATCCTCACAACAACAACCCTGTGAGGTGGGTTGGGCTGAGAGTCTGTGACTAGCCCAAAGTCACCCAGTGGGTTTCCATGGCTGAGTGGGGACTAGAACCCAGATCTCCCGACTCCCAATCTAACACCTTAGCCACTACAACACACTGGCTCTCGTGGGTTCTTCCCCTGTGCATGCTACATGCATGACTGCAATTTTCATAATTATGTGCAACACAATACAGGTTGCCATGTTGTCTGAACCCAGCACACAGTATAGTGGAAGTGAGTTCTTATACACTCCACAACCCATGGCTTGCAGTAAGGTTGTAGAGTACATGAGAAGCCACCCCTGCCACATCGTGCGCCGGGTTTGGACAACACAACAACCCGCACTGCATCATAGATAATTATGTAAATCACAGGGACTGTGGAAGAACCCATGATGATTGTCCATGATTGTCTGAACATCGCCAGTGGCATAGTGCACCACCATTTTAAGCCATCATGGCTGCCAGCAATAAAACACACCTCGGATTTCAGAGAGCAAGGGATCTCAGTTGCATCATTAGACAGACAGGAATTTGACAAGTTGAGGGGAAAACTTCATTTACGTTTCATATAGAGTTTCTGATCCTTGTAGAATGTAGATGAAAGAAATAATTAAAAAATATTCACAAGTGGGCACATACAGGCCTGTAAAATAAGCAGAGGGAACAAATAATGCATTTATAGAGAGTGAATATTGCCTTCTTTTTCTTTCTTTTTTAACAGATCAGTTTTTCCCAGTATACAAATGTTGTTATCTTTGGAGTACCTGAAATGGTAAGTTTTCATTATCTAACCATACGATTATCTAGAATGTTTATATATAATAATCTCTGAAATCCTTGATTGTGGATAGGTTTGACAGAATCCATGTTTCATTTTGTGGAGGGGAAGGAAAAGGAAAGGAACCTCTCGTGCAAGCACTGAGTCATTACTGACTCTTGGAGGGACGCCAGCTTTCGCTGACATTTTCTTGGCAGACTTTGTAGCGGGGTGGTTTGCCGTCGCCTTCCCCGGCCGTTATTACCTTTCCCCCAGCTAACTGGGTACTCATTTTACCGACCTCGGGAGGATGGAAGGCTGAGTCGACCTGAGCCGGCTGCCTGAGAACCAGCTTCCGTTGGGATCGAACTCAGGCCGTGGGGAGAGTTTCGGCTGCAGAAACTGCTGCTTTACCACTCTGCGCCACCCGAGGCTATTTTTGTGGAGGGGGCGGGGAATTAAATAGTGGCATCTTCAACGGAAATCATCACACAAACCTTCAAATAAATAGAACAAGATTGAGCAAGAAGAATCTGCCAAGCCCTCTGCAGGCCACATAACATCAAAGGGGAAAGTCCGCTCCCCCTGATGTCATTTGGTAGGCGTATTGGGAATATAGTCCTCCTGGTGCGTCCGCCGGGAACTGGCTTTGCTGTTCATGGCGCTCTTCACATTGGCGAGAGGATGCAGGGCAGGTGAATGTGCTCAGTCTAGCTTCACTTGCCCTGTAAATACCAGACAAGGGAGCTTCTCTTCGTTTGCCTTTCTTGCATGGGGTGAAGGACAACTCAAGTACTGGACTGAGTGCACTGCTGCAACTCCCCAATCTTCTGGTTATCCCCAGTCTTTGATTGGCGGCAACTCCACTGATAGGACTGTTTTTTAAAAAAAGCAATTAGAAATGGAGAAGGGACATAAGAGCTGCTTGAAACTGTATAAGGTTAGAGGGAATATAATTTATGGGTGGGATGCAGAGTTCATCCTCCATGAACAGAAGGGCTGCTTCCATTGGTGGAGGGGAACCGGGATCTAGCAGGAATTTTCTGCTGGAGGAATGGGGGAGAGACGGCAAGTGTTGTGGATTCTTCCTTCCCTCCCTGCATCCCTCCCAGAGCTGCCGCCTCACACACTGTTATGGAGGGTCCCCCAACCCTCTAGAACAAAGAACAGATCTTAAGAGTGGGAAGGGAGGGAGGGAAGGAGGGAAGAGGGAAATTTGCAAAAAGTGCCTCCCCCCACATGGGATCATCACATGCACAGAGTTCAGCTCCACTTATCTCAAAATATGGAGGAGGTGGAGGAAGAGGAAGAAGAAGAAGAGGAGGAGGAGGACAGGGGAGATTTTTAAACAAAGAAAGAGGTATGGGTATTAGGGGAGGGCAGCAATGAGTTACAGAGAAGGATGGAGGTATAAACGAGAAAAATGTATAGAAAGCTGTAATGAAAAGAAGGCAAATAAAGAGAAACGAGGGGGAAATATAAGAAGGGAGGTATTTTTTAAAATTATTTCTAGCCACCTTGAAGGATGGGAGATATAAAGACAAAAGAGGTAATAGCCATAATCTGATGGGATACCAGAGGGACGACTGAGGGGGTGGGGGAGAGAGGGAGGGGAATGTGTCAATCAAACACTGTTGACTAATAGTCAACTCTATGATTATAACCATGTCATGTGGGGAGTAACGCCTTGATAATCAACTATGGAGTTGGCTATTAACCTACCATTAACTATTCTGTTGTCTTATACAGTAACTGTCATTTCTTCTGCTAATTTGCTATGACCAGTATTTCTCTCCCTTTCCTTATAGCCTCCATCTTTCTTTATTTTACTCACACAGAAAACCTATTATTTTAATTTTTGCATATCTTTAATAGCCTTTCTCTTCCTCTGCCATTTCTTTGTAATCTTCCAAGCGCCATTGTTCCATCTCAGCCTTCTACACTTTTCTCACTTGATTATGTATTCCCATCCATTCTCTGGTGTTGGGAGCAGGTGACCCAGGTAATCAATCAGAAACAGATTATGATTCAGAAGATGCGGAGCCAGTGTGGGGAGGAAGTTCACACAGGAGAGCCTCCAGCTGCGAATGCGCCCCTCCCAGAGTCTGTCTCCTCAAGGCCAGATCCTTTGCTCTCAGGAGAGAGGGAGTCAACTTCTGGGGGTGAACATTCCAAAATATTACTTGATGTTAAGAATTGCTGGAAGTTAAAACGTTCAGTGAGATTAGCAGCAAAGAGACAGTCGGAGAGATTGTGTGAGAAGGCGTCTACGCACCCTCCTCCACCTTGAAGCTTGAGATATTTGAAAAGCCTTTTCTTTCCTTTGAACGGTCAATTGTTTTGCTTAGTTTGCATAGCATTGCCTAGAGGGGATTTTCCCATAAAAGTGCCTAGTTTGTATTACAGAAGTATTAATTGTTTGCAATAAAACTTTGTAGATTAGCCTAGGAACTTTCCTTAGTTTTGACTCCTTGGGGACGCTTGAGCAGCTACAGCACACAACACCACCTGAAGGGGTTTTATTGTTTCTTCACAGATGCTGCAACTGGAGAAGAAGCTTGGAGAAGAACTTCAGCAAGACGCCAGGGTTATTGCCTGTCGTTTTCCTTTTCCCCACTGGAGGCCAAACCATAGTTTTGGAGAGGGCATTGACACTGTGTGGGCCTATGACTCAGAGTCTTTTAGATTGAAAAGGAAAAGGATGCAGTTATGACCAAGTGCATTCTTTCGAATTAGTTACATTTCCAAAAGTATTGTTCTGGTGGCTTTGAATGGTGAGCATGGGTGTTGAGTAGATCTCATTGTGCCTCTGATTTTGGTGGGTGAACATTTCAGCAATAGTAGCCCAGAATGCTTCCCCAAATGCTCCTTGTCTTTTGTACTCCTTAAAGATCATTAGGCGCTTCAGTCATGTAAAATATTGGACCATGACTGGACAGTAGGGAGGACTTGCATAAATCCTCCCCACTGCCTAGTCATAGACCAATATTGTGCAGTGTCCTCTTCCACAATACCTTGAGATTGGAGGGAATATCCATTGAATTAAAAAAGTAAATTACGGAATTGTAACGTACCAATTTAAAAACGCACTGGCAAAATGCCTGCAATGTGATGTAAGTATTTTAATAAAATATTTAACAAATGGTAAGATGTAATAAGATTTTATTAAAAATTGGGCTTTCAGGCTAACCTTTCTTTGACTATTCTGATTTTGTATTCTCTGTGTTTGTAATTAAGGCCACAATCATATGCCCACTTAATCTAAAGCAGGTCTCTTCACCCTTGCTTGCTGTCGTGCACGCACAAACACAGTTTAATTAAACTTGCTGATAACATGAATCCATATTGCTGAACTCTGTGAGGACAGAGATCTTAAAAGTATTTGCCGGGATGTAGGGATACTGTAAGAAAGATTATGGTAGGGGTGCCTAACTGGTAGCAGATAGCTACAAGACATGCTATCAGCTAGGGTCAATGTCAAGGATTGTTGTGGTTGGGCACCTTCCAAGGCCCACACTTCTCCAGGGGGTCTATAAGGAAGGGTCCACTGGCTCTTGCTTGCCAGTGTTGCCATCTGCTCACTTGCTCATCCATCCTTTTCCTCTGACTCAGAGGAAGAAAGCAAGCAAACAGTGGTATTGCTACTGCCTACATCACTTACTCATCCAGCAACTCTCTTGGGCAAGTGAGCAGGCAATGGTGATAAAGAACAATAGTAGCAGCTGGCAGTAATAAGAAAGGAAGGCTCATGGACGGTGTCTTGCCTGAAGACTATCTAAAACTGGCACGAGCACTGTTATCAACTGTTCCAACTTTCTTCTCTCTAAACAAATTAACATAGCTCCTTCCCTTTCGAAGTTATCTTCCTGTCAGTGGATGGAATCTATATTATATTGTGCTCATGAAATTGTTGACATTGATTGGCTGAGTTGCTGTTATGGAACAGAATATTCATAAACATCTCAACTGTTCTGGAACAAAGCTTTCAAAATGCTTGTGGTCCACCTTCTATGAGGGAAGGAAATTTGTCAGGGTGGGGTTTTTTTGCTCAGACAAGCTCTAGGGACAGATGAAGTTTTGTAAAGCTGAGTAGAGGTTGCAGAAAGCAAAGAAGCAAAAGGACAGGGAGTAGAAAACCTAAAAAGAAAAGCACAAAGTGGGGTGATGAATTTTACATCTTGGTTTGAATCAGTGAGTGGATTCTTTGTAGGGTTTCAGTTAGAATTTTGCTATTTTGTGTGTGTGTGTGTGTGTGTCTGCGTGCTTTTAACTCTTGTACCCACAATAAAAAGTGCCTCCTTTTCCAGCAATTTTTCACATCCCTTTGTGAAGGGGTGCTAAAGAGTTTGTAAGGGAGAGGATCCTGGGGGGTAAGTGAATGCACCTCACCAAGATCAGTCAATCTTCCAATTGTGTATTGACATCCATAATTGAGCAAAAATCTTGGTGTGCACCATGGACAAACAATGGAACTACTAGCGCAGCAAGGCAGGAAGGAACTCCCCAGTTGCCTAAGCAACAAGAACCGTTTCCCCTTCCCCGAATGAGGCTAGTGTGACATCAGTAGGAACCAAATCTGATTGGCTACGTGGTACTATAACATCATATCAATTACTTGATCCCTCCTCAATGGGGCTCACCCAGTACAGAAAGAAGCCCTAAAATGGTATTGTAGTGGCAGCACGTAGTTGTGTGAACCAACACAAAAATAGCATGGGTGGGGCGGGGAGTTGGTAGGTTTTTCCCCTCTTGAAAGCCTACTTTTTTTACTCAACTTTTTAAATTGTGTCTGTATGCATGTGTAAAATATAGCATATAGATTGCAAGCATTGCCTGTCTTTTTTTTAATTTGTGGGGCAGCAAATAGATTATTTATATACTATATATCCAATCTATTATTTTTCTACATATTTCTTGGAAAAAGGATTAAATTTACTGATGCCAGGTTGAAAGATCTTAGCTGGCTAATACATAACAATGTTCATTAATAGGTGCTGTAGTGCTCCACAAATCCTTCAAAAATAATTGCTTTTTTTAATGAATAGCTTCATGGGAGTACAGGGTTTCAGCTTGGCAGTGTGTTTAATAGTTGTACTAATATTAACGCTTACAATTACTAGTCGTGTTTGCTGGACTATATTCGCGTGGGCATTTTTTAAAAGGCTAGTAAAGGACATCATAGCAACTCAGTTTGATTTAAATGGGTTGAGAAAAGTGGACCACTCCATATGGATTGTTCACTCCAGGAGACAGGGCTGTAGTCAAGGAAAGAAAGAGCCAGCGCTGTGATGGTGTATTTTTCTCTTTCGGCAATTGCATCTGCTCTCATCCCTCAGGAATTTCCTACAAGCAGTAGTCCTAGAGGAACACATTGCATTATTTTGTGCTGCCTGCATGATAGGAAATTTCAAGCAGCTTTACAATACCAGTTTCTTTCTGATAAGAAACAAACCAGGGGGAAACAAACAGAAACACAGGGACTACTTACTTCTGAGAAGTCACCTAAGCCACAAAATAGCAACAGCTTCAGCCTTGAAGATGCCAACTGACAGCCCCTAGAGAGCAAACAGAGAACACACACAGGTCCCCCGGTCACAGTTTCCCCCACTATATTAGTGTTTAAATTATAGTATTCTAAATTTGCAAATATACTCATAAATTAGTATATGTACATTTTATTTATTTAATGTATTTATCACCCCTCCACTCAACAAGTGCTCAAGGTAATGGACAATAAAATAATAAAAACAATAAAATACAACAGTTAGAAAAACCTAAAACAAAGCTGATTATATATATAATATATACATACATACATACATACATACACACACACACCTGTGTCTTCTATTGTCCTCGGTTTTGGTGGTGTATTATTTTATGTCAATAT
The DNA here is from genome assembly GCF_023053635.1 of Elgaria multicarinata webbii. Taxonomy (NCBI): domain Eukaryota; kingdom Metazoa; phylum Chordata; class Lepidosauria; order Squamata; family Anguidae; genus Elgaria; species Elgaria multicarinata. The sequence goes on from NC_086177.1 coordinate 8,271,084, forward strand.
GTAAGTAGCCTTCCTAAGGGGCTGACTACACAGTCCTACACAGTGGAATCAGCTACCTAGGGAGGTTGTGGGCTCTCCCACACTAGAGGCCTTCAAGAGGCAGCTGGACAACCATCTGTCAGGGATGCTTTAGGGTGGATTCCTGCATTGAGCAGGGGGTTGGACTCGATGGCCTTGTAGGCCCCTTCCAACTCTGCTATTCTATGATTCCTATGCATGATTACTCAGGAGTAAGTCCCATTGCATTCAGTGAGGCTTGCTCCTTAGTATGGGTATTTAGGATTGCGACCTGAACTATGAATGAGAACTTCCTGGTTCAAATCCTATGTCCAGTAGCGTAGTAGTGAATTTTGAAGTGCAGGCACACATCGTGTCAGTCTGCACAGCCATGCCGTCCAAGGAGAGTCCAGAAATTCAGGCTGGCTATCAACAAACCATTTCTAGCAGTTTTCATCTTCACCAGGAACAAGTCTTTTGCAAAGCTCATGGGTCTTCATTGCTCATTCAAAATCAAGCCAACCCAAAATACTTTGCATTACAACATGGGACAATATATTGTGGGAGGGAGGTTCATTTCCTCCCAGATAATGAGCTTTATCACACCAGCGTTATACTGTGTAATTATTGCGAATTGCTTGCAAAGGACTCCGAAGTTTTCCACCTTATAATCTGCTCTGATTGTGAAGTACTCCCATGCATCCTGCCTTAATTGTGCAATAAAGCAAAAAGATTCGCTGTATTTAGCCCCTACTTTTTGAGCGTATCTACCAAGCCGCCACTGGGGTGCAGAAGCAGGATTATAAAGAAATGCTTACATCTGCGTAAGCTTTAAAGATAAAGACACCAAAATTGGCACAGTAATAGATATTAGGGAGAGCTTTAAGCATACCAAATTTGAATTTAATTGGGCCATCCGTTGATTTTTTACGATTTTTTTACATTTCCACCCTTAAACTCACTTCCTGGTATGCAAAGGATTGCTGTCGCCCGGTAGCAAAAACAACAACCGCAAAAGCTTAGCGCTACAGGGATAATCCGAGGGAAGCAGGTACGTGGGATGAAGCTTAATGTGAGGACTTCAGCTAAGCTTTGTGAGAACAGGAAATTCGGAAGGGAGGGGTAGATGATGTCAGCATTTTTGCTAATGAAAGTTATTTTTTTTATTAACAGGAATTAATAAAAAAAGGGGAGTTTAATGCAAGCTCTGGCTCTGCCACACCTGTGCTTATCTCTGTTCTGAGCTTTGATTACTAAAAAGGTATTATATAAAATATTATTTATAGAATGGCAGGTAAGCGACCTGTTCTGGATGAGGTGGCGCTCCCTCTGAAGGAGCAGATACGTAGCTTGGGAGTACTCCTAGACCCATCATTGTCACTGGAGGCCCAGGTGGACTCTGTGGCACGGAGTACTTGGGGTCAGCTTCAGCTGATCCGCCAGCTACAGCCCTTCCTGGACAGGGACAACCTAGCCACAGTAGTGCATACAGTGGTAACTTCCTGATTAGACTACTGCAATGCACTCTACGTGGGGCTGCCCTTGAAGACGATGCAGAAGTTGCAGCTAGTGCAAAATGCAGCAGCTAGACTGCTGACGGGTACATCATACAGAGTCCACATAACACCAGTCTTTAAGGAGCTGCACTGGCTGCCTATTCGCTTCCGGTTGGAATTCAAGGTGTTGGTAATGACGTTTAAAGCCCTAAACGGCTTTGGACCTCAATACTTGAGAGAGCGCCTCTCCTTATATATGCCTGCCCGAGACCTTAGATCTGTTGGAGGAGCCCTTCTCCGCATCCCACCAATGCGACATATACGCTATGTTGGGACAAGGGAGAGGGCTTTCTCTGTTGTGGCACCCCGACTGTGGAGTGCCCTCCCCTTGGAGGCCCGATTGGTGTCAACATTGACTGCTTTTTGACGCCAAGTAAAAACATGGCTTTTTAACAAAGCCTTTGATGGTTAAACTCACTGGCACATTGTTTTAACTGTATCTATTGCTTTTAAATTATATATTGTTTTAACTTGGATCATGGTTTAATTTGTTTTTAACTGTGCATATTTATTGTTTTATACTTTATGTTTTTATCTGTACACTGCTCTGAGATCTTAATGATATAGGGCGTGATACAAATGTTTAAAATAAATAAATAATAAATAATGGCAGCAGTTTTCTCATGGCAGGTTCACACACACCCAGTACTCTTCTAAGATGAAATGCATCTCTGTTTTCAGTTTGCTTCACTTTGTCCTACTTTGTCCTGAAATAGTCTTCAAACATTGGTATTCCTACTAATCCTCTGCAAGATATGTTTTCATGTATTTGGAAACAGTTCTAATCCTCGGCACTGTGCAGATGGAGTGAAGATTTGAAAATCCATTGAATAAAGAAATTGTTCAGATACCTCGGAGGAATCTTCTAATATTTCAAAGTACATTTGTGTTCTACATATTTAAACCAGATCAATGCAATATTATTACAGGAAATTAAGAGCACTGTATGACAAATTGCCAGCATGACAGAGTCTGAGACAGTTAACAATTTGGAACTTTAATTGAAAAGGCCATTGTACAGTATGTCCACTAAATTATTAATCTCTAAGACTGCAACCCTATTCTCACTTCTCCTATCTTGAAATAAAACCCATTAAATTCAATGGGGTTTACTTCTGAGTAGGCATGTGTAGGATTGCCGTGTCAGTTTGCTTTATGAAAATGATGGCTAAATGAGAGATTATAAAACGGCATGGAAGCAAAGAGTCAAGAGACTCATTAGGATATGGGGTACGAGACAGAGCATGAGAGAAATGTAATAAAAGTTACAATTCAAAACCATAAATCCAGCGGATGGATGTTTTCAGCATAGATTTTATAGAAATATGCACAATTTCTGCTTTGCTCACTCAGATTTTATTAAGTTTTCATTATAGAGCATATTTGGGTCATTAGATTAACTAAGGTCGTAAGAAGTGCCTTGCTGGATCAAATCCCTTGGCCCCAGCATCTTGTTTTCAATGGCAGTCAGGCAGATTCCTCCAGGAAGCCCTCACGGATTTATTTATTTAGAATATTTATATACCGCTCCCCATGGAAAAATTTCGGAGCGGTGTACAAGATAAAATGAAAAATAAAAACAGAATAAAACAGTTAAAACAAAATTTAAAAGAAGCAAAAACAGGGATCCAAGGCTGCATGTTAAATAAAGGCTTCTTGGAATAAAGATGTTTTCAGGAGGCGCCGAAAGGAGTACAAGGTTGGCGCCTGCCTGACTTCCAGAGGCAGGGAATTCCACAGGAGGGGAGCCACCACGCTGAAGGCTCTTCCCCTGGTGGGCTCCAATCGGAGGATGGATCTAGGTGGAACCACCAGGAGCAGGCCCTCGGAGGTTATAATTTTAGCTGTCTTGGCAAATATCCCATTTTGTTCACTAAATTGATCCAGAATATTTGATGTAATCAAGAATTGCTGAACCAGGTGCTTAGGATAGGGGTACACCTCTGTTCACACCATTGTGGTATCTGAAAGTAAGATGTTACGTTACCATTGGACAATTTCTCCAATGTGTTTCTCATGAGCGAAGTGGAATTAAACATTATAATGTAGCCAAACATCACAAATCAAGGAATGACACGTGTAGTTTGGGGTGGGGCAATCTCCTTTTCAGCTTAAAGAATCCTGTGAGGAGGGAACCGAGCATTGCGGGTGGATGCGGAAGATGAGGTTTAAATAGGGTGGCCATACAGAAAGGAGGACAGGGCTCCTGTATTCAATAGCTGCATAGAAACAGGAATTTCAGCAGGTGTCATTTGCATGCATGCAGCACCTGGTGAAACTCCCTCTTCATCCTGACAGTTAAAGCTGCAGGAGCCCTGCCTAGTGTGAGCAGTTACAAAAGAGGGCAGGGCTCCTGAAGCTTTAACTGTTTGGACCAAGAGGGAATTTCACCAGGTGCTGCATGCATACAAATGACACCTGCTGACACTCCCTTTTCTGTACAACTGATAAAGATCCAGGAGCCCCGTACATGGCCACCCTAGATTTAAAGGCAGGAAGAAACCTTTTTTCTTTTGTTTTGCCGCTTCCCTCCTTCCTTGCACTGTCTCCCTGCCCTCAAGCCCACTGCAGGGAACCTCTCTGGAGCCAGCAAGGGCCCAAAGCAGCAGCAGCGCCTCAGGGACTTGAGAGAGGCGGTTGGAGTATGTGGCAGAGTTTCCTCTTGTCTGGCACAGTCAACCCAGTTCCCATCCATCCCCATCCTTGAGGTGTGAGGAAGGGCAGCTTCATTAGCATTTTAAAAGAGGGGAAATGGATCAAAATTGCTCAGGGGGTGCACATCCCCCAAGGCTTGTTCCTTCCTGCCCTTTGGGCCTGAGGCTGAAGTGACAGGCTGCTTGCTGTCCAGTCAGCCTACCTGAGGACTCCTGTGTGTCAGCTGCTCTTTTCTGTGGCCTTCCAATATGCGCATGCACAGCCCTTGGTCCCGGCGGGGTTTTGTTTGGGGTAGGGGCTTTAAAATAAAACGAGAGAGAGTCTGATTGGGTCCTGAGGTTGAGATGCTTGTGAACAGTGTGTGCTATTTGGAGTCTCAGGCTCCTCCCTGTAAGGCTGCCTGAGATCTCTTGAGTATGGTGTGCTTGCTATCTGTACATTGTGTTGTCATAGAATCATAGAATAGCAGCGTTGGAAGGGGCCTACAAGGCCATTGAGTCCAACCCCCTGCTCAATGCAGGAATCCACCCTAAAGCATTCCTGACAGGTGGTTGTCCAGCTGCCTCTTGAAGGCCTCTAGTGTGGGAGAGCCCACAACCTCCCCAGGTAATGGATTCCATTGTCGTACTGCTCTAACAGTCAGGATGTTTTTCCTGATGTCCAGCTGGAATCTGGCTTCCTTTAACTTGAGCCCATTATTCCGTGTCCTGCACTCTGGGAGGATCGAGAAGACATCCTGGCCCTCCTCTGGGTGACAACCTTTTAAGTATTGGAAGAGTGCTCTCATGTCTCCCCTCCATCTTCTCTTCTCCAGGCTAAACATGCCCAGTTCTTTCAGTCTCTCTTCATAGGGCTTTGTTTCCAGACCCCTGATCATCCTGGTTGCCCTCCTCTGAACACGCTCCAGCTTGTCTGCGTCCTTCTTGAATTGTGGAGCCCAGAACTGGACGCAATACTCTAGATGTGGCCTAACCAGGGCCGAATAGAGAGGAACCAGTACCTCACGTGATTTGGAAGCTATACTTCTATTAATGCAGCCCAAAATAGCATTTGCCTTTCTTGCAGCCATATCGCACTGTTGGCTCATATTCAGCTTGCGATCCACAACAATTCCAAGATCCTTCTCGTTTGTAGTATTGCTGAGCCAAGTATCCCCCATCTTGTAACTGTGCATTTGGTTTCTATTTCCTAAATGTAGAACTTGGCATTTATCCCTGTTAAATTTCATTCTGTTGTTTTCAGCCCAGCACTCCAGCCTATCAAGATCACTTTGAAGTTTATTTCTGTCTTCCAGGGTATTGTCATTATGTCTGCTTTGCGCATTGAAAGGGCATGGCATTGTCACAGCCATGCCCCCCCACTTCAGCTAACATGGGTTGTCTCCCTCCATCGTGGGGCTGGTAGGCAGTGACGGTCTTAGCCAAAGATGCTAGGGGGTATGGCAGATATTTTTTGCCACTTTTCAATCATTTTTCTTTCCGCCATGTTTCTTCTGTCGTGGGCTGAGCATGTACGGAGCATGTTCTGGCAGGGCAGCGGCAGAGTATCTCCATCCATGACATCACTGCAGATATTATAGGATTGCTCTGCCCGTGTCATAACTCTTTCCTTGGTGGTGATGGGAATATTGCATCTACTTCACCTGGAGCACGTCTGTTAATTTTCTGACGTAAACGAGATAGCCCTGCAGCAATGTGTTAGAAACAGCAGACAACGTTGATGACAGGAAAGTGCTTATAAATATATTAATCTGAAGAGTGTCTCTGTATTGGCATGGGTTTGGTATTTCAACAGCTAACAATGAACTGGGGGGAAAAGAGATGGATGTTTTGCATGCATATTAAATTCCATTCACTGGAGTGGCTTTAAGGACAGTAATGAGACTAGAACTACTTTGCTAAAGGAAGAGAAGGTCAAGATAGAAGGATAGCATTAATGCCCTGGGTACACAGAGAAGGGCGCTCTTTCACTCTTCACCACAGCAAAGAAACACCAGAGATTAGTGTCAGGTACTGCAGAATGCAAACTGGGAACTGTGGGAGTGTGACAAGCTGGTATGCTTGCACCCTGCAAGGTAGGCCAGGCTGCAAGACACACTTCTGTCTATTTGCTTCAGAAATACTGCTACCACCACTCCTGAGACTTTCTAATACCCTTTATCTTACGGATGAGAAGACAGGCTTATGGGTGTTATATACAGAGAAGGATAGGTCCCCTTTTCTGAGCTTCCTTTAAACTCCTTAACAAACATGGTGAATGTTTGCTAAGCAGTCCGGCATATGAGTGGCCAGCTTCCAGGCTAGAGAAGAGAATCAAACCAAGTCCAGTTTCCAATCCAATATATTTATTAAAGAGCCAAGTAGAGAGAAGCTGAGAAGTAGTCAGTTGCTTTTAGAAATAAAATGAAGCATTAAACTAGCTCACTAAACCTTACTTCTTAAGCAATTAAGAGTAACAAGCTCACCAAAGTAGGTGGGACATCAGAGTGTGGAAGAGTTCTTTGCCCATCAGTGGAAAGTCAAAGGAAAATCTCAGAGAGCCCAAATATTTCTGTGGGGCTGGGCAGTTCCCAGGAGGAAAATTCAAACTGGTCCTGCCTCCTCCAGGTGATCTCTACAGAATTGCTGTTACATAAGCTGAGTTATGAAGGATGAAAAGTTGGAGATTCAACCTGAAATGTATAGAGGTGTAAATGTGGGTGTGTAAGCCTGCTGGCCATGTTCTTTATTCAAAGATATTTTGAGAAAGATGGTGGTGGTGGGAGGAGGCTGAATTCATCACAGGGAGTCAGCCATCAATCCCTTTAATATAAGAACATAAGAAGAGCCCTGAGGCTGGATCAGACCAAGGGTCCATCCAGTCCAGCACTCTGTTCACACAGTGGCCAACCAGCCATCGGCCAGGGACCAACAAGCAGAACATGGTGCAACAGCACCGTTCCACCCATGTTCCCCAGCAACTGGTGCACACAGGCTTACTGCCTCAAATACTGGAGATAGCACACAACCATCAGGGCTAGTAGCCATGGATAGCTTTTGCCTACAGGAATTTATCCAACCCCCTTTTGAAGCTATCCACCACAATCCCAAGATCTCTTGTTTGGTCACTGCCAGCTCAGATTCCATTAGGTTCTACTTGAAGTTGGGGTTTTTTTGCCCCAACATGCAGCACCATACACTTGCTTACATTGAACCGCATCTACCATTTGGACGCCCACTCTCCCAGCTTGGAGAGATCCCTTTGGAGCTCTTCACAGTCCCTTAAAAAATTTGGTGCTGTCAGCAAACTTGGCAGGACTTTGGGCAGACCTTCAGGGCCCCAATCAGCAGAATGAGCAGGAAGACCCCTCCCCGCAAATGCAGCAAGGCAGGGTTATTACATTTGAAGTTTGTTACACCAATCTAAAAGAACTGCACTATTCGCTTCCAGGACAAATACAAGGGACTCATACTTCCCTTCAAAGCCCTAAAAGATTGGGAATGAGACACCTGCCTCTTCCTATACCAGTCTGTCTGAGCTTTGAAATCTTCTGCTGAATTTCTTCTTCAAGTGCTTTCATTCTTGGAAGTGGGCTATTCAACAAAGGAAAGAGCGGTGTTTTTTTTTTTACACCACAGTTATGAAATGGCCTTGCTGAAGATGGTGGTGGAGTGAAGATCACAGGGCAGTACAGAAAATAATCATGCAAAACAATTAAATATGTACAGTCCTTTTCTTTATCTAGATTTACATAAATGAATAGGGACATGTACCCATACAAAATCTACAGAAGTCAATTCACCACACCGATCAGCAAAGTGCAAAATGAGGTCCAGTGAAAATACTGCTGAGATCAAAAGGAAACCAATTTCAACAACACCACTAGATACGAAACCAAATTTTAATCTATTTTTAACAATAATGTGATGGCTTTTAGCTGTATAAAGCTACAATCCAATGCCACTAAACATGCATAGAATTGTACTATTTGTTACAGATAGGAACAGACAGAAATGTTAACACATGATGCAACAATACCTATGTTAACCCATAGTTAGGGTTCAGAAACCAGGCCATTTCAGTAAGAGTATGCATATTTATTGACTTAAAAAGCAGTTCCCCAAATTCTATCCCACACTCACAATAGCCTGTCAGACTTTATTTATTTATTACATTTTTTATTACATTTTTATACCACCCAATAGCCAAAGCTCTCTGGGTGGTTCACAAAAATCCATGAAGTTGCAATCCATGAAGACCAGGATGGTGAGGTCCTCCTTCTGAATGCCAGAGCTTCATGAGTGACAATCAAGGCCTTCCTAGCAGCCATCTTGGAGAAGAGCAAAGGCTAAAGGGGCAAGTTCTTCCAGGATCAAAGACATGTGCAGGGGACAGAGGCCCCCAGATGGGGTGATTTAGATTAATAGCACCACTATGGAGCAAGCTTGATTTTCCATGAGTGGGGTCACCAGAGGCAGGGAGAAGGTTTAGCTCTTTCATCACTGACAGGATGTGCAGAGGGAGCACTCTCTTCATACTCTCACACACACCATATAATGAATGATGGCTTACAGAGAATAAAGGACACGGTATTAGAATAATAAAACTGCATGGCTCAAACTTCTTTCCTCACCAGGGTGCACACCTGGTGAGGTAAAGAGGGTTTTACGTAAGAAAAGACAGGTCCATACAAATAATGGTGTTAGAACAAAGGGCTTCCAAAGCTAATTCAGTAGTAATTTAGTTGTCTTACTAAACATGTTCTGAGAGGTAACTAGCACTGAGGTCTAAAATACCCAATAAACTCCAGATTCTGCCAGTTCCTCTCATAACCCATGAAGTTCTGCACTAGTTCCACTCAAGCTATCCCCCTTCTTTGGCCCATATATATACTGTATATTATTATTATTATTATTATTATTATTATTATTATTATTATTATTATTAGTATTCTGCCTTTTGCCCAATACTGGGCCTCAAGGCGGTATTACAAAGTTTAAAACATACATTTTAAAACATAGGAAAAGAAATGTAAAAAAAAAAAAAGTTTAAAATACACAACACCCCCAAAGGAGCCTGCCTCTTAAGCTCCCAGTCCCCAAAAGATGTTGCAGCTGGGTGTGTGTGAGATGGTTCTGTGCTGGGAGCCTGAGCCTGCTAGGAGGCAGTTGGAAGGCTCCGCAGACTAGCCAACTCCCCAAGGCAGGACAACAGCAGCCGCTGACTGGCCCCTTGCTTTGTAGGCTTCCTCTCCTGGCTGGATCAGATGGACACGATCCCAGGTAGCAGGAGCCTGCCTCGTAAGCTCCCAGTCCCCAAAAGTTGTTGCAGCTGGGTGTGTGTGAGAGTTCTGTGCTGGGAGCCTGAGCCTGCTAGGAGGCAGCTGGAAGGTTCTGCAGACTAGGCAATGAGACAGTGTCAAGTAATTAGAATGATGGAATATTCATAAAGGATCCAACAAACAATTTACTGAAAGACATAAATATATCACCATCAAAACACCAGGACTCTCATGATATGAAGTGGACTGGAAGTTTTTAAAGAGACAAAATAATTATGAGCACCACTTCTTGTTTACTGAAGGAAATAGCTGTGAGGCCTTCACTGAAAGTTAGGGCTCCATCACACCTACATTTTTTCCTGGTTTGCCTCCCCCATTTCCACCTCCGTTTCATTTGCGCATCAAGCTAATGGTCCCTTTCACATGTTTGTGGTATTGCCACTGTACTGGTGAAATCTCCTTTTGCTTGTTTGCTCTCCCACTCCCTTCTCCTCCGTCCTCCAGTTCATTTGTTCTTGTTGATGGACATTGTGATGGACTTGGGTGCCTTTCCCCTCGCTCTAGCATTTTACCAATTTTAATGTTTCATTGGCTGCGTTCCGTTTCTGTGGGCAATGAGAGTGGGCTTGGAGCAGCAGAAGTCATTTCAACTGAGTCAGCACAAGCCCGCTTCTTTGACACGGCATGCTGGAGGAGGAGAACTGCAACACCCTCCTCTTTCATCAGCAAGACCTCCCTTCAAAGCACCCCCCCCCCAACAAAGGACAGAGCATGAGGATGGCAATACATGGGGGCAGAAGGGCACTTTAATCCCATTTTGAGGATATAAACCGGACTTTCCCCACTCTAGGAAAACACAGAAAATGGAGGGGAAGAGGCAGAGTGACTGCAGGATAGGCACAATGTCATGTGAGTACCGCATTGCAAAACAGGAAACCAGGCATGACGAGAGTGTGATAAAATGCTGGTGTGACAGAGCCCTCTGAAACAGACTCTAGCCTGCAAGCTACCTAAATAACTGGGCTAAATACTAAGGGCCAAAGGGAGGTATTACAAGATGATCACAGGGTTCCCAACCCGTTTCCCCCCCTCCCTGTGTAGCAGTAACACTAGGGTGGAGAGCATTTGCAGGGAACATATTGTATTAATGCCCCCACAGGTCAAACTACCCCTGTACTTGAAGCCCTGAGCAGTGGAAATCCATCTGAGCCCCTTCTTACAGATAACTTCCAGTAGGGTAGTAGCCATGTTGTTCTGTTACAGCAAAAACAACCAAGGCCGCAATCCTCTACTCACTTACCTGGGATCCATGGTGGTGAGAGTGGCAGCCTTGGGTGTTTGTGAGGACCTGGAGGTGTCACCTACGTGTAGGGCTCCCGTGGGCCAGTGAAGGAGTACAGGTTTGGGAGCTGGAGATAGTTGTGGGAAATTGCCCTGAACACTTGGGCTGGGAGTGGTTGATAGAAGAGCAGAGATGCATGGCCATGAGAGTGTTGTGCATTCTTTCGTAAGTTTCACACAACAACCGCAGGTGGCATATCCAGAGGATTCTGTAGGTTGTGTTGCCCGTGTGCGCCCTTTGGCTGGGCTTTGCATGAGGCTTGGGGAAGCGGGAGCTGGCAGAGGGGTGGGTGGAGATGAGGAGGGCTGGCATGGAGGGCCAGTGTGGTGTTGCCAGGGCAACTGGCTGAGCAGGCATGCAGTGATGAAGGGACATCAAGGCTGTGGGGAGCTGGGCAAAGTGGGTGGGGGAGGCATGAATGGGGGAAGGGTCGCCCCTCTCTCCCAGGGCAAGGGCATTTGTCTTGGGAGACGGAAGGGGGATGGAGTTGGGGCGGCTGTGTGGGCTTGCACCTCACAACAGGGGCTTGGGGCGGCCTGTGACCAGTGGAGCTGTGCCAGGTGGCACTGCTCCAAGGTGCTTGTGTACTGTGGGGGGCGAGTGCTGGCCAGTGTCCATGGAGACACAGCTGCCGTGAGATGCTCCTTCTTAGAATCATTGAATAGTAGAGTTGGAAGGGGCCTATAAGGCCATCGAGTCCAATCCTTCCAGAATCTGGCCCTTCGCTTGAGTGTGCTGAGGGTGGGATGGGGAGGGTTGGTAGACCGACTTCGGACTGGAGTTTAGGCATCTGTAGCAGAGAGGCCGGGGCGGTTTCTGCTGCTTTCGCTGGAGGACTCTACGGGCTTGTGAAACAGCACACTTGATGCGTGAAATTAGGCAACAGAGCCCGCCAGACGACACCTTAGTCAACGGGTCTCTGGATAAGCCATGGAGCAGCTCGTTGTTTTTCTCCATTGGATAAGTTGTGAAAATAGCGTACTGTGAATTATGTGTCCATTGTGTGTTGTCCGCCAGATGACACGATAAGCAACGCAACGGACGGTTGCCTAAATAATCAACCATTGCTTATCGTGTTGTCCGAACCCGTCCGGAGAGTCGGTGGTGGGTCAACAGACCTCAAGCTAAGCAGAAAATACCCCGCACTACTTCTTTGATTCTGGCCCCTGACTCTTTTACACGTTTTAGCGTCGAGGACGTCTGTATGGACCAGGCCCGCAGGAATGTCACCCCCACCCCAAAGAAGGTATGGGGGGGGGAGTACACGCGTGTGTACGAGTGAGAGAACGAGCAGCACCCCGCCCCCCAAGTCTCCGGGTCTCGAATCTCTCTGGAAAACTAGCCGCAGGCACAAAAGGGAGACGTCACTCGTTTCTAACCGGGAGGGAGGGTCTCCGTCAAAGCGCATTCCGCGCTCCTTGGACGGGAGGAGGAGGAGGACGCGAGAGAGGCCGCCCCTTGGCGAGCTCCCGGCGCGGTGGCAGAACCCAGGAGGAGGAGAAAAAGGGCCCGCCGGCTCCGATTCCACCCTTCCCCGCGAGGGCTGGAGGAGGCGGAGGAGGAGCCACAACCGCAGTAGCAACTAGCCGCTCGCACATGCGGCGGCTCCGGCGCCGCCTCCCCACCACCTCTAGCAGGGACCTGCTGCTGCTGCGGGCGGCCGCTCTCTGCTCCGGCTCATGCCCCGCTGATTCACGTCCCCCCCCCCCCCGCGCCCAGAGCGCTTCTCGCAGCCTGCCTCCCTCCCTCCCTCCCTCCCTCCGCCGTCTAGTTTCCGCGCGTCGGTTGCAGCAGCGGTAGCCCTGTCCCCCCGCAACCGTGCCCGAATCGCCGTCGGGTGCTTTTTGAGCGGGGGCCGGGCAAGCAAGCAAGCGCCCATTTCTCCTGGGACTGCCTTCGGGGACTCTCTGGTGCTGCTGCCGCCGCCTTCGGACCTGTCCTCCGTAGGCCAGGCGACGCGACCCCCCGAAATGGTGTTTCTGCTTTGGTGAGTAACCGCTTCCCCACCAAGCGGAGCGGGCGTCGGGCGACTTCACTTGCCGTACTCTCCAGCCTCATCCTTCCCAGGTTTACTCCGAAGGAAGCCCTAGGAATTTCAATGGGATTTACTTGGAAGCCACTACGCTGGGCGGATTGCACCCCAAGCCTATGGGTGTTTACTCGCGAGGAAGTCCCACGAAGTTCCATGGGGTTTACCCATCCTTAAGCCTGTAGCTTCGATTTGTTTGCCCTGTTCTCGCGGCTCCACCAAAATGACATAAGCGCTGTGTGTGTGTGTGTGTGTGTGTGTATGCATGTGTGTATGTGTATGTGCATGTGCGCGCGTTCGTACGTCTGGATTGCGCGGTAGCTGTTCGTTAAAACTTCATTTTAATTTTTCCCTTGCTCAGATGGGGCAAGGAAAAGAGTTTTGAGGCGGTGTTGTCTGTAGGTGTAAATCCGTCGGAAGGACCGGGGTTTACGCGAGGAACTGTCTGTGTGTGACAGAGTGTGATGGGCAGATCGGAGACGGGACGTCTTCGGGAGGTGCACGGTGCACCACACGCCCGCCTGCCCTTTGCCTTTCTGGAGCTTCTTCATTGCGGAGAGAGCATTATTAGAGGTAAACTTATGTGTTTGCAGAGGAGAAAAGGCAAACTCCGACTCCACGCGATGCCCCCACGCCCGTGCGCTCTGCGGTGCAGCGTAGGCGGTCGCCCCGTCTGTGGTCTCCCAACGTTACCATGAGCTGATGCCGCCTCCGCCTGCGCATCCTGCAATGTTGCTTTGGAAGGCTCTGCCCTTAGCAGCAGGGGGCGCTAGAAGTGAGGTTCCTGCTCGTGAATTGATCCTTTGGGCACCTTGTAGGAGCGATCAATTTGGGAGAGAAGGTGGTGGAGTGAAAAGGAGAGAAAGGGGCGCAGGGGCGCCGGGTCGGTGGGGGGGAAGAGGGCAGATGTTCTTCATTAAGCAGAACCGCCCTTCTTGTTATCTGGCGCTTCTGATGTTTCAAAGGAGGAGAGAAAGGAAATGTTACCTGCCATTTTTGTTTTGTTTTTTGGAGAAACATTAGAAGGGAAATATCTCATTTGGCCTCAGTGTGATATTATGCCCATTTAGCAAAGAATAAAAATCTTACAGCAGAATCCTCTGCAGATATACTTGGAAGTCAGTAACTTTGGATTCACTGCATCTTCTCTTATTTGACACTTCTTTACTTCCAGTCCTGTGGGGAAATGTAGCTGTTTTAAATATTAAATAAAATTAAAGCTGCTTGAGTTTGTAAGTTGAATCCAACTTAATTTTATTTATTTAAAAGGCATATATGCTGTGTTGGCGTCCAAATAATCCATGGGGCAGGGGGCATACATCAAGTGATAATAAATAAAAATTCATTGAAGCACTATTTTAAAACCAGCCCCTGAACAGAAAAGCAGCACGGAACATAACACAGTCACCTTAAAAGGAAGAATCAATTTATCCTCAAAGCCTTTACAGAACGGTAGACTTCTGACATGACACGTACAAGTCAATAGGAAAGGAGCCAGGCAAACTTCTCCTGTTTTTCTTTTGCGGAGTGTTGAGATTTGGGTACTGGCTTTTAAAAGCCACATTTTTATTGTTCACGTGTTCTGTGAAGTTTTAACTATAAATTATTGATAGTTTTATGCACATAGACTTAAGTGTTATGTGCACCCATCATTCTGAAGCATAAGAACGTGTTCATATATACATGTACCTCACTAGATTTCTATACGCTCAATTCCCCTAGTCTTGGATGCAAGCCAGCAACTCAGTCATTGCATGTACATGTGTAAGTGCAACAAAGTGTTGCAAAGGTGTATATTATACAAGTGTAAGGGAGTTGTGATTGGTGGCAGCTCAGTGACAGTCCCCAGTTTGCTTCTATGTAATTGATGAAATGGCCTTCATGAGACACCCTCTGAAAATATGTCCGTATACTAGTTGCGTATTGCTTTCTCATAAAATATGAAAACCAAGAGAAGTTTTGATTTATTGATCCATGGAGAATAGCCTGGTCTGTTGTGTAAATCATCCTTATTGTGTGGAGTATTGACTTGATGAATGAGTATCGGTTTGTTGCCTAGTGTAAATGCTAAATTTCAACATAAAATAATCCTTATGGCATTTTAATTGACAGAAAATGTGCTGGTTCATGTATCTTTGAAAATGAACTGGTTAGATAGATTTATAAGTTCATATATAGCCAATTTCCTAATGTTTTACAGAGCCAAATAATTATACTTTTAAGAAACAAGTGGTTTTGGGGAGGTTTGTAAAAAGCACACATTTTAAAAATGTTCAGCCGATTTAAACAGCAGTCTATTAAAGCAAACCTTCTCTGGGGTAAAACATTGTTGTTTTAATGACAAGCTGTAGAATTCAAGCAGTCCATTAAAATGTATTGTGAAACATAAGGTTTACATATTTGGAGATGCCATTTTCAGTTTTAGGATAGGCAGTAGTTTAAAGTTAATCTCCCCCCCCTAAGCACATAAACTTGCAGCTGTTTTAAAATGAGCCAATGGGAAAAGCATTGTTCTATATGCGCCTTCTTTCTCTGAGGTGGTTCAGAAATGGAAAGCACAAACTTCTTGCTTGATCAGCAGCATTTCCCCAAAGACTGTGAATGGGATAAAACTGTGTTGTAAAGAAACAGTGTCACCTTCTGCTATATAGGCAGTGTATACGTTTCTTAAAATGCTAGTCTTTATGCATGGGTTTAAACTGGTTTATCTGATCTTTTTGCCGCTGCTGGCATTATGTTGTTTGTATATATACCTACAAGTGGGACCTGCCACAAAAAGTTGCAGTGCGGAGTTCTTGCTGAAGAGTTTGGCTGCACTGTTATTTTTATTTTTTTGAGGTGTGCCTTGCACACCTTTATTCTAGAATCTCCATTTTGTTTTGGAAGGCTGGCTATGCAAGGGTTAAGGATCAGGCACGGCAAGAAAGCTGTAGTTTGCCCTTGCTGGTATCTAACCGAATAAAAATGTTAGGAGCATCCCTTGCTGGAATTTAATGCATGTTTTTGTGCCCATTTTATGTATGGTTATGTGTGGCGCAGAGTGGTAAAGCAGCAGTTTCTGCAGCCGAAACTCTCCCCACGGCCTGAGTTCGATCCCAGTGGAAGCTGATTTCAGGTAGCCGGCTCAGGTTGACTCAGCCTTTCATCCTCCCGAGGTCGGTAAAATGAGTACCCAGTTAGCTGGGGGAAAGGTAATAACAGCCGGGGAAGGCAACGACAAACCACCCCGCTATAAGGCCTGCCAAGAAAACGTCAGCGAAAGCTGGCATCCCTCCAAGAGTCAGTAATGACTCAGTGCTTGCACGAGAGGTTCCTTTCCTTTCCTTCCTACATGCCAAGAGGAAAAGACAAAACTGCTAATACCATATTTCCCTTAAACAAATGTATTGCATGACCACATTTGGAATACTGTGTACAGATTTAGTCACCACACCTAAAAAGGGATATTGTTGAGTTCGACAAAGGGCAGAAAAGGGCAACTAAAATGAGCAACCCCTCCATGCGAAGAGGTTAGTGTCTGGGACTGTTTAACTTAGGAAAAAAGACAAGTCAAGGGAGTCATGATAGACATGGACAAAATTATGTATGGTATGGAGAAAAGGGACAGGGAAACCTTTTTTCCTTCTCTGGAAATACTAGAACCTGGGGTCATCCCATGAAGCTGATTTGTGGGAGATTCAAGACAGATAAAAGGAAGTACTTCTTGAAACAGTGCACAATTAAGCTATGGAATTTGATACCACAAGATGGCCACCAATTTGGCTTTAAAAGGGGTTTAAACAAATTCAAGGAGAATAAAGCTATCAGTGGCTATTAGTCCTGAGGGCTAAATGCTACCTCCAGCGTTGGAGGTAGTATGCCTGTTGTATGTACACCAGTAGCTGGAGAACACAAGCAGGAGAGTACTATTGCACTCATGTCTGACGTGGGTTTCCTGCAGGCAGCTGGTTGGCCCCTTTGTGATCAGAATGATGGACTGCATGGACTCATGGTCTGATCCAGCATGGTTCTTTTTATATCCTTATATATGGAAGCTCTGAAACCTGCAGATGTCTCTCTAAGTCACATCTCTAGCCAA